>NC_137622.1:26973094-27195594 GCF_963280865.1 Gymnoscopelus braueri
CACACACACACACACACACACACACACACACAGACACAGACACACACACACACACACACACACACACACACACACACACACACACACACACACACACACACACACACACACACACACACACACACACACACACACACACACACACACACAGTACTCACGCATGCATGCACACATAAGCACACACTCTGAAACACTGATAATGTACACACACACACACACACACACACACACACACACACACACACACACACACACACACACACACACACACACACACACACACACACACACACACACACACACACACACAGTACTCACGCATGCATGCACACATAAGCAATAATAATGATAATAATGATAATGTACACACACACACACACACACACACACACACACACACACACACACACACACACACACACACACACACACACACACACACACACACACACACACACACACACACATATACAAGAGGACTGGGCGGTCTTGTACCCCATGCCCCAACACCATCTGCCCCTTGATACATGGGCATACCA
Organism: Gymnoscopelus braueri; assembly: GCF_963280865.1. NCBI lineage: Eukaryota > Metazoa > Chordata > Actinopteri > Myctophiformes > Myctophidae > Gymnoscopelus > Gymnoscopelus braueri. The sequence continues at coordinate 26,973,634 of NC_137622.1, forward strand.
TTACTCTCTCTCTCTCTCTCTCTCTCTCTCTCTCTCTCTCTCTCTCTCTCTCTCTCTCTCTCCCACACACACACATGCATACACACGCGCACACATTGATTTATATATATACCATGTAGGATGTACAGTTTCTACAGTATATAAAGACAAAGATGTGGTTAATTCTCTTGCTCTTGTTCATCCATTTGCCTCTCTTTCTCTCAGACGGTATCTCTCTCTCCCTCTCTCTCTTCCTCTCTCTCTCCGCTTATATGTTTTCAGATTGTTTACAGATTACAGATTGCAAATTCCAACCTACAGCTGTACATATTACGAGTGCTCAAATCAAATCTATTTGGTCACAAATATTGCAACATAGTCTATCCCCATGGTTCATCCATCTGTACGCACGACACATACGTGTGTGTGCACTCAACTCACTTCACTCTCTCTCGCTCTCTCACAACGCACCACACGCACGCACAGCGCCACAACACGCACACACACAGCATGCTAATGCTGGTTTGATCAGCTGTTCGCTGTTGAAAGCACGAACAGAGGATTTAGAAGTGATGTCATGCAGGACGCCGTGCCTCCACAGAGCACAGTTAAGAATCCACACACCTGCCATCACACACACACTGCCCACACACCTGCCAGCAGCGCGCACACACACACACACACACACACACACACACACACACACACACACACACACACACACACACACACACACACACACACACACACACACACACACACACACACACACACACACACACACACACACACACCTCCATGTGCCACACGTTCAACACAGTGTTAGTGTGGACTGAGTGCTGACACTGTACTGTGTGTCTCTCTGCCAGAGACAACGGAAGCTGCTGAGGTGGTACTGTTTCACTGTCACTATAAACAAAATCACCTTGTGGAATCTGTGTGTGTACAGTATGTCTGTGTGTCTCTGTCTCCCACATATCACACAGGTTTTTGCAAGCATGCCCAATCTAACCCGTAAAAAACAAATTTATTTTTGGCATTGTCATGCTTTATTTATTTAATAGATAAGAAAGTGTAGTGAGACAAGGGGGGGTGATTTCTGGTGGCAAGCTAAAAGACTTGTCTAGGTCCAGTTGAAAGGTGCTCTTTTATGGCGTTTTACAGGAGGGGAGGGAGTCACACTTTTTGATGGCCCATTGGTCTGGTTTTAACCAACCGTTTACAGCACTGTTGTAGTGATAGTGCTTGGTTAACTTTACATGGATTAAAGGAGTAGTTCACCCAATTTTTTTAATTTTTTTTATCAATTACACACCCCATAAAACCTTGAATTCATGGAGACTCTTTTGTTTTTGTCGCATTCCTGAGCCAATAATTTGATGACCGGGTGGCTGGTCACTCCGCCGGGGGATACTCCGCCCGGGGAGACTCTGCCTGTCATCAAATTATTGGCTCAGGAATGAGACAAAAACTAAACAATCTCCATGAATTCAAGGCTTCGTGGGGTGTGTAATTGATAGAAAATAAGTAGTTTTTTGGGTGAACTACTCCTTTAACACCCATTTTGGGCGGGAACCCCTATTTGTAGCTATACCTTTCATCTTGCTATTTTTGTTGTAATCTTTTTATAAATATTTGAAGTTTTTCAGAAAACTTGGGTCAGGATTTGGAAGGCGTTTTTTTGAATCGGCCTCAGGTCTAAATGGGTTAAGAAATGCAGTTTTTTTTCCATTGTACGGCAGCTTGTATATTTATCTAGTCACTCTACAGTCTGCCAAATTTGGAGACACAAATGCGAGTTAAAGCAACCTATTATCTTGTCCGTGAAACAGCAAATTTCCCTACTCATTAACAGATCGAAACAAAGCCTCCTTACGCTGGATTACTGAAAGAGGAGCATTGTGACCCTAATAACCATCACATTCCTCAGTTTCAGTTACTGAATACTTTACTAAACAAGTAAGGGCAAATCATTATTTTGCCTCCAGTAAGCATGATAAATTACTATATAATCCAATATACAGTTTAAAGTGACAGGATATCAGTCAAGATTGAAGAAAATCTCAGGGCTTGAATTTCATATTGTCATCTTGTCCTCTGTGCTCTTCTCTACATGATTACGCTAATGACACGTTTGTTGCCTTTTCTCTCTGTCTTTTATTTCTTTACCTAGCACTTCTTCTCTTACCAGCGATCATCCTAAGAACATCAATATGTTCTCTCCCGACAGAGTGAGATGATTGCAGCTGTAACACCCGGGATTCAAACCCAGGTCTCTGGCATGGAAAAAGAAACGTAGGCTATATCTAATAGGTAATACTCTACTGCAGTGGTTCCCAAACGTTTTTGCTCGAGACCCAAAAGAGAAAAGGAGAGAAAGAGAAAGAGTCTTCCCGGCACCCAAACTGTAGTGAAAATAGCCGATATACAAGGTTCTGAGCTTGTTTCACTAGTTTATTTTTTTCATGGCATTTCTTTGATTTCTTTTTTTAAATCATGACATTCTCTTTTCTTTTTTATTTCTGAAAATGTTTTTAGTACTTTTTGAAAATCTTTAAAATAATAATTTAATAAAATGTCATGACCCATAAAATGGCCCACTGTTTGGGAAACAGTGCTCTACTGTATAGATTAGTTAAAGTATAATGTTTTATTCATCTTTAAAATGCAATTCATCCACTAACGAAACAAATCCAGTGCCAAAGTGTCAACAGCAGGTTGCTGATAGACAGCACAATTGACTCGCTGTTCAAGTGCAGATTAACCATGGCTCATGCCTTTTGACTTCTGGCAAAAACTCTGAAGGGGAAAAGCCACCCTAAAACGACATCTGAAAACACAGCCCTCATATCTAGAAGGCTAAAAGCCCTGATAGCGGCCCCTAGAGGTTGTGTGGCTCCTTCCACCCCACATGACTTAGTGGTTTATACCGATTGACTTAGAACTACAGTAGTAGGTGGGTGCGCTGGTGGTTGACCAGATCCGTCCTATCATTAAGATATCTTATGTTCAAGTGGAAATTGTGGTGGCCTAAGGGCGCTAGAGGAAAATCAGTTCTATGGTGGAGCATGAAGATCCACAGCAATCCAGCCAGTAGTTTTCAGCACCACAGTGTTGGATGGACGTACAGTAATTATCCAGCAATTCTCAAAAGGGACATTTTCACTTCAGATATCATATTGTTAATGGTCGAATAAGCCAAATGGCCTCCATTTCATTTAATATTTTTTCTGCACCAGGGAGAAGGGTAGGTGGGGGTCCATGTTCTTTTTCAGCAATATGTTGACTCACATTCATTCTAATTGTTACATTCACACTGCTTAAATTTCCACTTGCAAGGAGGAGGGGGAGCCAGATTTTCCCAGGATGCAAAATATCAAACCTCCAGTAAAGTTCTAAGCCCAAGTGGCCAGATGATGGGACAACTTTAATTGGCCTTACCTTCATGGCTAATGCAAAATCTACATGTAAAAACACTGTCATGTGAATCCTATAAATTCTGTTTTAGGGTGGATTTGACATTTTAACGGGAGCTCAATTTCTGGATAGCAACGAGTGATCCCTAATTATACCTTTTCCAAACATGACTAATCACTGGTTTCTCAGACTAAAAATGAGTCCATTGTTCTTTGTTGAAGCTCTGTGAAAATATGCTTAGACGAGGACAAGTTGGTTCTGATCTCCAAGCTCAAAGACAATATTGTCTGTGACTGTTTTGCCAACGCAATTTGCCAGGCGTAAAGGGTTTGTTCTAACATGTTAAGTTGTCAAAGCTGTCTGTTTGGAAATTAACCCCCCACCAAAAAACAAAACAGAAGACAAACAAAAACCATATAATTTACCTCACCTATCTTCCCCTGTTTCCCGCTCTCTGATTCACTTTCTCTTTTCTAGCCTTCTCCTCCTCTCTCTGACCCACTATACATCCCCAACCCATCTCTATCACTCTTTATCCTCTCCAGATTGTGTTCCATTAGCTCCGCGTCTCAACTACCCCCTACACTTTCTTTCCGTACCATTTTTCCTGTCCTCTGGGAGACAAATTGGTCCTTTCACCATGCCACAGACAGCAGTGGAGAATGGGGACTACTGTGTGCTAACTAAATGCACAATGCCCAGAAGTTAATCCTCTGTTTGCCCAAGGAACGCCGTTGGGAGCAAATTGTCTTTAGCAGGACCAGTTAGTTTGACATGAGCTTTCCCCAACTGATTGATGGTCTCAATTGAATTCACTCTCTATTAATCTCTCTCTCTCTCTCTCTCTCTCTCTCTCTCTCTCTCTCTCTCTCTCTCTCTCTCTCTCTCTCTCTCTCTCTCTCTCTCTCTCTCTCTCTCTCTCTCTCTCTCTCTCTCTCAGTCACTCTCTCTGTCACTCTCTTTCTCTCTCGTTCTCACTGAAATGTTGAGGTTTCTTAGGAAACCAATTTTACTCTTCCACTGTTCTCTGCAAGATTTTGTTAAACCGAAATGCATCCCTCGCTTTCACAGAATGGGAGCAGCAGTCATGTTCTTGTTCTAGCCTTTTTTTTAAAGAGGTTTAAAGATAAATATGGAAATAAATTGTGTGCAACCATTAAAATCCAATCTTCAAAGAATTTAGTGGAGGTTCAAGGTTCTGGGCCACATGGCTCGGCAAGGCTTACTTACGTATCTTACTTCAAGGTTCAAGGTGGTCTTAAACCTTGAACCTCCCTTAAATTCTTTGATATTGTAAAGTTGTAAACCACCTTGAACCTTGAACCTCCCTGAAATGATTTGGGGGGAGGTAATGGTTGAAAAGTGCTCAGGGAATTCACCGTTGCAAAGGAGAAACGGCTAAAAATACTGAATTGTCTATGGAAATGTGCTGATTCCCATACATAAGTGTTATCGATGCTTAAAATTAAGACTATGAATAGGGTTCAGACTCATCCAGTTTTAGCCATTATAGAAGTCTCCTTTCATGTCATTATCCTCCCTCTATCCTGCATTAGTGCTTTATAAGGACCATTGTAGAAGTTCCCCTTCATCCATTTATCCTGTGTTTATCCTGTATCAGTGCTGTATATAATGGTAAGTATAGAAGCTCCCCTACATGCATTTTCCCTTTGTGTACCTTATAGCTCGAGGTTATAGCTGAATTACATAGCAGGGTTATAGGTGAATTTCAAGAGATTAAGGCAGAGGCAAGACAAACCACTATTGTTCCGACGAGATGATTAATTATTTTGAGTTTTTCTAGTTGATTTACTTTGTAGAGGGAGGTTGATCTGGTCTGGGACAGTCAATAGTTGTGCTGTCTACCAGTCTATCATAATGATATATCACGCTACTATGATATTTATCATTTGTTACATCAGTGCTTCCTTTGAGCTGATAATCTTACTGCAGGCAACTGACAAAGTGTACAACATATACAGTACATTCCTGTTAACAATAGAAGCAACTAACAGCGAGCAGTGGAAGGGTTGGAGCTTCAACTGGAACACAATATTCCAGAGACCCCAGGAAGGATCATGTTTGATGGAAGAAATAATGCCTGCAGTCAGGAAGTGTAATGAATATTGTTTTACTTCCATACCTGAGAAGTAGCTGTGTGTGTGTGTGTGTGTGTGTGTGTGTGTGTGTGTGTGTGTGTGTGTGTGTGTGTGTGTGCGTGTGCGTGTGCGTGCGCACTGGGGGGAGTGGGGGTTTAAGTAGTTCTTTCTTGACGCAAATCAGCACAGAATTACATATTGCTCCTCATACAGTAACTTTAGTTTATAGTCTTCCTCCCTTTCAAGAGAGAAGTGCATCAATTCAGTACTGCATCCGTGTTAATACATCTGTTGGACGTAGTTATCTGAGACTCTACATTGAATGAAACCTCCAGATGCCAGAGTAAAATAGGATTCTACAGTACAGTCCACACACTGATATGCATTTGTTTTTAGAGGGAAGGAAGGAAGGAAGGAAGGAAGGAAGGAAGGAAGGAAGGATGAGGTCAATTATTGAGGAGTGTCAGTCAGTCTGTCGCCATGCCGATACTTGCATGTTGCAGGTTTGATGGATCAGGTCTGTTTACTTGTGACAAGTAATTGCTGGGTCTTGTTTACTCTGTCCTCCAGACAGCTGTTGATATCTTTCATCTATCAATCACACAAGAAGCCACCCTACAGGCCTGTACTGTTGCTAACCCCTAAGCCTAACTGTCTGTTGGTCAGTCAGACTGAAATGTGGGAGAATGAGTGAAGAGCAGGAGAGAGGCGAGGAAAGAATGTAGAGAGAAAGAGAGATCAAATTTGAGTGAGGGTGGAGGTTAGTAAGGGAATAACCATGAGGGTGGAGGGTGCACAGGATAGCCTGTCTTTTAAAACGATATTGAACTTTGTTGGAATCTTGGGTTTTATAGTTATTAGGGCTGCCGGCCTGAATCTATGCATTTGAATACAATTTGGAAATGTTAAAAAGAAAAACATGAATGCTTGAATAATAATAAAAGCCCATCCCCAGTGAAGAAACCCGGGAGTATCACTCTGAATGGCTTGGCAGCTGTATTGCTGTTGGTGTGTTTGATATGCCTGTGGCTGTGGCTGGGACATAGCTTCAGATGTTGGTGTTGGGATCAAACCAGGAGGTGCCTGTTTGGGGACAGAGAAAGGGTGAGCAACGCAAGAGTCAGCTCTATAGAAGAATCCACAGAGCGCTGCAGTGTCAGACTCCTGCTGCGGTGTGCATTCTGACACCGCAGTTATGATTGCGCCAGGGGAGCGCTCTGTGGATTCGTCTATATAGCTGTGGCACCCTGGCTCCTCAGGTGTTCTGGATTCCCTAATGAGTCACCAGGGAGCCACAGCACCCCAGATTACATCTCACATGCTATCACTTAATAGTGGTACAGCATCGCAAACGTATGTTTGAGCCAAGCTCCCAGAACGGAGAGGGAAAAGTGAAGCTCGTGTCTCCTGGTGGCCAACTCTGGAAGTGCAGATGGGGCCCTATATGCACGAACGAGCGAAAACCGTTTCGACCAATGGGCCGAGCTTGCGCACGCGGTTGCACGTGGAGTTGACACTACTGCGCATGCGAGACAATACGACGCAGAAGGGCCCCACAACGTCATTGTCGCCAAGCGCATATTTACCGTCTGGGGTGAGTTTGTGGTGAGTGTTCGGCACAACTGCCAATCAAAGTGACTACTGGCCAATCACAACGCGTCTTTTCCGGGACTTGGCAAAACACTGTCATAGATTGTACATACGCTCCCCGAACATGGAAGAACGGGGAAAAATGGAGTATGCGCTGGGCGAGCAACTCCAATGGGCGGGGATTTCTGGTTACCACTCTAGTTCTTTTTGCGAACGCAGCGGAAGGAGGCGTGCCGAAGGCGCGCCTCCGCGCAAGTGGAGCTTACTATGAAACCGTGCTCGGGGTGTGTGTGTCTCTGTCTGTCTGTGTGTGTGTCTCTCTGTGTGCATGCACTGCCTGTGTGCAGCCGCCAGAGTGTGCCAGAGTGCAGGAATTTAGACAATGCTCTGATTAAAATGCACAACAGCCCGCAAAACACACACACACACACACACACACACACACACACACACACACACACACACACACACACACACACACACACACACACACACACACACACACACACACACACAATGTCAATGTTCTCTAAAGTCCGTAAATACACAATATTTTCGAGCTGCGTTCGCTTCCAGTGTTCGCGCGTCTTACTTGTATAACTCTATGATTTGAGCAAGACTAATGTCATATTGATGACATAGGTGAGGAACTCCCTAATTTGGCAATATGGGGATCAGACGTAGCCTGGTAAACCCCCCCTTCCGGAAATCTCATTTGCATTTGATTAAATCAAATGCAAATGAGATTTCCAGAGGGAGGGTTTACCATGCTAGATCAGACGTACTCTGACCTGCATGATCTCATATTCTGGACAGACAGTGGGGCTGAGGTTATAAATTCTTCAAAAGAAAGACAACATAGTTGTCGTTGACAGATTTGGAAAAAAATATCTGGGGATGGAGTTCCTTGCCCCTGCTGGCAGAGTGCAAAACAAATTTGATGTTTTTTGCAAGATTAGCTGCGAACAGTCAGAAAGACAGAGAGGTATGAAGACAGATAGATAGATGGACATACTGACAGATGGACGGAGAGAGAGACGGACAGGCGCAAAGACCGCTAACAAATGACTCATGCCATTTTCAGATGCGGGTTGTTGTTTTACTACAGCAACAATAAATCAAATGTTTATTTTTGTTGTTTATTATGACAGACAAACCAGTGGGCTGATCTTATTACACTCTGTGTGGGCGGCTGGTTAGCCAGGGACCAGAAAACCAGCCCTGCTAGATGGCTATTCAACAGCACTGTTTGGGTAGGGAAATCACCCCTAGATCTACTGTATCCACGTACGATCTATCCCCCTGGGGGTATTAGTATCCCACCTTGACAATAGCTGGGATAAAGGAACCAAGGGGTCTTACAAAGGGTTCTTATGCAGGAATTCTGTGCTTAGATGTAAGCAAGGCAGTTAGGACATTTTTCAAATGAGCATGTTACCCCCCCCCCCTCAATTTGTTAATTTATTGTTATGTCTACTGAGCATGCCAACAGCTGTTGCTTATTCATTATTTATATTGTTTCTATATTGTTATCAATAGTTTTTATGCGGATATCATTATTGTTTTTGTCTATGACAAAATTCATATAAGGGCCCTGAGGCTTTGGGGTGAAGATATACACAGACAGGAAGAGAAAAGGACAGAAAGTGTCTTGAGGTGTCTGTAAGGTCAGGAGAGTTTCCATTAAGGACTTCAAGAGCCCTTCAGCCTGTCTCTACCTGTGTGATCCTTATCTGCTGGTGAGGGCAGGGCAGGCATGCACATAGGGGTGGAGGGGGCATATAAATCAAAGATACTCCAATAGGGGTTAATAAGTCAGAAGCTCCAGGGGTGCTAAATAAGATGCTAGAGGTCTCAAGGGGAAACTACTACTGAAACTACTTTCGTTAGTTAATCCTTCCCCTGGAGGCTATGCTTGTGTAAAACGATATGAAATTGCAAGGCCTATCATCTTGCCGATTGTAAGTATTTCCAAACATAAGTATATGTAATTAGTAAAAGTAATTAAATGTAATTTGTACTCTTGATTAGTCTCAAATCCATAGCAGTGTGCGTTTGTTGCCATTGCCATCTTGCTTTTTGTTCTCAAGCAGAGGAATTACCAGCATTCTCAGAAATGTCCTTCAGGTACATTTTTGTTTAATTAGGCATGGCCTTTGGACCTTTTGAACATAGCATTCTTCAGCGTAAACATGTAATGATGTTGCTTTTTGTTGCAGCAGAGACTTGCTCTGTTCACAATCACTGTCACTTAAACAGTGTTTGTGAACTAACAACAAATGTACCACTTTGGTAGATACTGCACCAAAGTGAATGCACAATCACATGCATTCATATATATAGTATGTGAATCCAAATTCCCTACCCTGGGAGCTTTATAGTGCCATTCACAGGGTTTCAGTTGATGGCCCTGCACTTCACCAGCCGCTGACCACGATGGCATAACGCAGACATGATCTCAAGCAAATGACCATCATGAACCAGACTTTACTCCGTGAGCTACGCAGGCAATGGCTACACTGAGCTAAATGTGGAAGGGAGCCTATAATACAAGCCCTATTAATGCCACCTACTGAGCTGATTTATGTATATGCTATATTCTGAAAAAATCATTGCTTCTGATCCAAACGGATGTTAGGTCAGTAGCTACATCTAGCATAAGGAATTGTTAAAATATTTCTAGAAACAGGAAACTAAAACAGATACAGCAGATAAAGGAATCTGAAAATAACTAATCGTTTTAAATGATTATAAAAAAATATCGATAATCAATTTTAATAAAAAAATCTCTCAAAGTTTTTTCACATAGTGAAACTAGCAGATCTACAGGCTTACAACGCATTGCATTGCAATGCATTGTGAGCTTAGAACGGCTAATTTCCATATTTTTTGTGTGATACTGACCAGTATTAAATAGGGCTTATCGATTTGGTCGATTATAGAAGACATATTAGAAATGTTTATGTTGATGCATTGATATATAAAAACTAAAACAAATTCTTGAAAAAGCGGTTCTATATTTCTTTATTCATCTAAAAAGTCTAATCTAAGAAAATCTGCAGAAAAGCAATAAAATGAATTAATCAAAAACTAGTTATAGCCCTACAATAAATGTTTGATAAGGGTAAGTATGCTCCTTGTCCTCAAGTCATCTCCACTCAAAATTCCATCTCTAAGCAAGAGCAAAAAGGTCAACTTGCTGACAGACACACAGTAAAAGGAAAGGTCAAATGAGTGGTACTGAAGGCAGCCATTGACACTGAAGACCTTAGTCCATTAACCATGTGCTAAAGAGGTTGGTCGACTGACATCACATACCGAGGCTGACAGCTCTCCTTTCCCCCTCACACTTTCCTTTTTTTTTTATTACAAAAGAGAACATATCAGGAACACCAGACACATAATCGGTCTAATTAAGTTGACAAACCTTCCATAATACATATGTCCCAGCATTAACACACACAAACAGAGAAAAACTATCAAACCAAAAACACAGAGGGGAGAAGTTCAAAAATAACCGAAAATGCTTAGTGAGCAGATTAGGATCACCCTACTCCATAACAGGTTATTACTGGCCACCCACAACCAAAGTATGCACTGAGGGGGAGACCATTCTTTATTTTAACAAACTCATCTAGGATTCCTTACAATACATTGGATAACCTTTCGTTATTGATAATGTGGGTGGATGTACATCAAGCCAAGCATGCAGGATTGAAAGGTGTGCATCATACAACATGATACTAGCACCAAGAATATACTGTTTAGTTTTGGATCATTACTGTTTTAATAGTCATTATAGTCTCATATAGTTTATATTAGAAAAGAAGACCACAATCAATGGGTATGAACACAAGTTTTGGTCACTTCCTGCATGCTGCAGAGCGTGAATCATCATACTTATGACTTATTTCAGGAACCTCATGCAGTTTATGGATTATCTATTGTGTTTTTTGTGATTGAACTCTTTTGATATTGTATAAAATGTTGTGCTAAGTCTGGTCATCTAAGTGAACCACCAAAGTCCTTTTCCCAGCTATTTTTAATGTCCATTGTAGTCATCACTTTCTTATTGAGTGTTGCTTTCGCAATAAGCTTTCTTATGGAATTGAGTTAAAACTAGAAAAAGTGCTCCTCGGAGCACAGGTCTCCGCCAGGTCAGGTACGTTATTGTGGCCTCCTGGTGGCGCTATAATAGGCCAATGTTAAAGGGGTGTCATTTCTTCTTAGGCTTTTCACGGCAATCAGACACTGCATTCATGATTTGAGACTTTTGTTCCAAAAATGTGTTTTGCTAAGATTAGACCTGCTGGTGGCGCTATAACAGGCCAATGTGAAAAGGGTGCCATTTCTTCCTCGGCCTAGTGGGAATGTGCGTGTGACATTTCACGTAAATCGCAAGCTGCGTTCATGATTTGAGGCATTTTGTTCAAAACGTACCAATCCTGCAAACTTTGGAAGCCAACCTTAGCCAATGAGGATGGAATATGGAAAATCGGACAGATCCGTGTTGATCACATGACTATAGAGATAATGTGTACCGATTTGCATGACGTTTTGATAAAATCTGTAGGAGTAAATGGGTTTTGCACAAATCGGCCTCCTGGTGGCGCTATAAAAGGCTCATGTGAAAAATGTGGGGCAGAAGTTCGGAATTGGCATCCTGGGAGTGTGTGTGCACAGTTTCGCTGTGATCGGGCCAACGGTGCCGGAGATTAGCTGGTCACAGACGGACACACACACGGACGGACGGATAAACGGAGGGTAAAACATACTCTCTCGCCATGCCTTCGGCCTGGCGGAGACAATAACTCCTGATTTGTAGATAATGATGAAAGTGTGTTTGAGAAATATGAAACTTCCTGCAAATTTAGCTGACTTTAACGCATTAGCCACAGAATGTTTACCAGCAGCCTTCAAAGTTAGGGTAATCAGCAACAGTTCAAAAATAATGAATATTGCTATGCATTTCAAAGACATATGTTTCTAACTACTACTGTACATTATAACATTTCCTTTGATCATTGCTTGCAACTTTCTGAAACATACAAAAGGAAAATCGAACATGATACAGTACCCAGAGCCATACTTTCCACAACCTAAAAGAGAGGACTGACAGTATTTAGCCCATTCTGTGACAAACCCAGCGAGCTATTGACACTGAAGACGTCATTCCATTACCCATGTGCTAAAGAGCTCTGTCGACGGACATCACATACAGAGGCTGACAGTCTGTCGGTCTGAAGGTGACGAGGCGGAACGTGAATAGGACGTTGGCAATCAGGTGGTTGACTTAACGGAGAGTCAGTATGCATTACTGTTGACATTTTACAATGCAAAACAACTGCATATCATATAACACTGTTGTGCCTGGAGCCCTGGACATGGCGTATATATGTGATTTAAAATATAATATTTGGACATTTTGGGTTGAGATTCAACAGATTGGGGTTCAGTTGTTTTACACCTTTAGGCCTAGTCTAGAAACTGCTAGTTGTGAGCGTGCGTGCGTACGTGTGCATGTGTGACTGAACCGAAAGGAGGAATTAGTTTAGAATGGTTATTTGTATAATAAGTCCCTGTTGAACTCCTTGATAATATATTGTGTATATTATGATGATGTTGTAAGTCGTATGTTTGTATATTTAATGACTGCAATCAGCTATATATCCTATGTAAAAAATAGCTAATGGGAGGGCGGGCTGCATTTAAGTCATTTATGACTTTGCACCACTAGGGCAATGCAAATTGGGACCAATGCCCGTTTGGAAAGAATGCCCCTCTGGTTATGCAGTACCTGTTAGTTGTACCCGTTCTACCCGAGTACTTAGTGCAGTAGTACATGGAGGCAAGTCTATGATGTCAGTTACTATGACGTCATATTGATGACATCAGGGAGTCCCAAATAAGGGCATAAATGGGACACAGACAGACAGACAAACAGACTCAGAGATTTGCTTCTCTGCACTGCACTCCCTGGGTCCTCGTGTGTGTGTGTGTGTGTGTGTGTGTGTGTGTGTGTGTGTGTGTGTGTGCTCGCGCGTGCGTGCGTGCGTGCGTGCGTGCGCGTAGCACCGAGCACAGGTAAATATGCTATAGGAGTAGTGCACAATTAGACAACTGGAAACACCTGGCACTGCTCCCCTGAATCACTCCCACTCCAGCCACAGCAGTCTTAAGTGAAAGTTCACAGGAATGAAACTAAACAGCTTAAATTTGGCAAAAGTTAAGAATCGTCTTTTTTGCTACCTGCATATGCCAATGATATGGTCAATGCCCATGTGCAATTACAGATCGATTGATCAACCCTCTAAGGAGAAAAATGGATGAGGGCATTTCCACCCACAGTTAATTGAATAAAAGTTAACCAAAATCCTAATAAAGAGCTTACAATTGGGAAAGGTTAAGACTCAATTTCCTCACTCCCTGCAAATGCCACTGCTCAATGCCCCCTGTGCAAGTTTAGATCGATTGGCCAACTTATGAGGAGAAACATTGATGAGTACAGACATAAGGATATATTTATGAACTTTGAACCATGACGGATTCTTTGTTTTGTTGTAAAAATATTAAGTATTTTCCACCTTGACAGAGTGTCTTTGCATTTGTCTAGTTGTTGTTCTAACTAGCTTAAATCACCAGCTGGCAGGAAAACAAAGACAGGTAAAAATGTGTTTATTTGTGGTTGCGTATAGAAACGGCTTTATGAGCTAGCGATGAACGCATTGACACTATATCCCGAATAAGACCTTAACCGAGATGAGTGTTGTTGTCTTAGTTTGAATACATAGGCATCTATTTTTGCTTGTGTGCGCGTGCATGTGTTCGTGTGCATGTTGTTGTTGCTGGGAGTAGGGTCGGGTGGTGAGTTTTGGTATCAATGTTCAAAAATATTCATCTCTGCTTTTAAGAATCATACTGCAGGAATACTGTGTGTGTGTGTGTGTGTGTGTGTGTGTGTGTGTGTGTGTGTGTGTGTGTGTGTGTGTGTGTGTGTGTGTGTGTGTGTGTGTGTGTGTGTGCGTGTGTGCGCGTGTGTGTGTGTGTGTGTGTTAAGGTAGAGCCTGTCTTTAATAATTTCCTGGCGGTCGAGACTCACCTGGTGGCGGCGATGGCGCCATGCCCACCTTCTGTTGATGTTTATTTCTAGACTGCACCCCCAACCCTTCCACCCCTTCCCCCATCACCCCCCACCCTCCCCCTTTCGTCATCACTCCCTCAATCTCTCCACCTTCGACCCATCCTCTTTCCTTACTCCCTCGTCTTTTGCCCTCTCTTTCATACCCCAGTCCAGAAGTCCTTCCCTTCACTCTCTGTTTCTCCTGTCTCGCTATCCCTGCCTCCTCTTTCCCTTTCCCTTGCTTCCTTCCTCCTTCTCTCTCTTCGCCCTATTGCCCAATTTTATCTTATCTATCTATCTATCTATCTATCTATCTATCTATCTATCTATCTATCTATCTATCTATCTATCTATCTATCTATCTATATCAATTTTCTACACATTCCACCCCCAACTCTCTATCTCTCTCTCACCATAAGTCATGTTGTGTCTGTCCCCCATATACAATGTCAGTATGCTGTACCTTGGCCTGGATATGTTGGGCTGCATGCCTGAGGGAGGATTCTGCTCACCATGAACACCTTCTGTTTCAACTGTAGCAGGATAGTTCATCTGTGGTGAAAATACAGGCACATAAATTAGCAAGTAAGGCAGTACATGTCAGAGTGAATTAATGCATGAAGGGAAATGAGCAAAAGAGAGAGGAAGTGAGAGATAGAGGCAGATAGAGAGTTGTTTTGAGTTAGTTTGCACATTTCCAGTGCAAATATACATTTCTGTGGCAGAACCGCGCACACAGCAGATTCCCAATCAGGAAATTAAAATGCAGGGAATTCTATCATGGCTTCATCTGCCGCTCTCGCTTTACATAGAACAAACATGTCATCTGCTTCTGTCTCATGACATCTGATAGAAATTTTAATTACATCCCTACTGTAAAGACAAAATCTCCTTAAATTCCCCACAGCTCCTGCAGCAACCGCCTCAGGGGCAATTTGTGGAAAGACATAAATGCACTGAGCATGTGTGGCGGGTCGTGTTTACATAACAATAACACAAAAGCTTGACTTAAGGCTGTATAAGCAGCACCACCACAAGCCACAATATTTAATTAGTCAGCGGCATTAGGCTGCAACAGCATATGTGCTTACACAGCAATAAATAAATACAAATCAGGCTGTGAATAAAGTTGTTTTTCTTTTAATTCAACTTAATTCAAAATTTGTTTCCTTAATCAAACCTTTTAAAGATAGAATCTGGAACTTATTTTAATAATTAAAATGTTCTTTTATCCAATCCAATCCACTTTATTTATAAAGCACATTTTACAAACACAAGGTTTCCAAAGTGCTAAGCATTCTGTATGGTAGAGCATGCTAATACAGTATACAGTAAGTAGAAAATCTGCAGTGGTTGGAGGTCATCTCCTTACTATTCCATAGAGAGTAGTTTGCAACTAGAAACTCAGTATAACCAGAAGCATACCCTTCCTTGTAATTAATAAAAGAAAATATGGGAGCATAATTTACAAAAACACATATCATGATAATTGATCATAATAATTGAAAGAAGACTTTAAACTAGCCACTGAAAACATGTAATATAGGTTATTCATGAAAATGTTTACTAAGGTAATAAAACCAAGTGTAAAGTCCGGTCAAATACCCATTGACTTTAATAGAATGAAAATGATTCTGCAACCAGCAGGATGGGAAATAGGTCCTTCAATGTGTGATTAAAATTTGGGGAAGGCATTCATGATTTCAGATAAGTTTTTTTAAATAGGCCCCTACCGCAAACTTTGGAAATCAATCATAGCCATTAAAGATTTGAATATGAAAAATCTGAATTAAGCCTATGAGTGTGTTCAGAAATGGGCATGGCCTATCTGGTGAGTTGTGTCATGATCTAGAGGTTACGAATGTAACCCCGGTTTTAGTAGGTTCGGAGTTTACTACTCACTATGGGATATCAGCGCCCTCAGGCGATGAGACAGAGCAACACACACGCTCCCGGTGCCAATACTGATTGGCTAAGGGTATGTCACGAGTCCGGAAGACCCGGGAGTATAAAGCTCCCTCGTGACGTAGGCTCTTCCTCTTAACATTCTCCTCTCTGCATGCCAAATGCGCACAGAAAGGGGTGTCTGGTGAGTAGTAAACTCCGAACCTACTAAAACCGGGGTTACATTCGTAACCTCTAGTTTTACCACGGTTCTCCGTTTACTACTCACTATGGGATTCATAAACCCCCCTTGAGGTAATGAGCCACACAACCCTGACAACCCCGCACGCCCCTCAGCTCCTAGGTCACGTCCCCCCCGGACGTGACCTAAGACCCCCAGGCCATAGGTCCACGACCTCACGGCCCCTGGGCGCCCCCCCAGCCCACCGGGCTGGGGTGCGGGATAGATAACAAGAGTAGGCCCTGACAGACTCTAGAGTCTGCCTTATTCACTAACAGGCAGACACAGTCCGCCTCATAATAATGAGGAGCAGGGCCCTATCCCCAAGACACAGCCCTGCTGGTCCCAAGGAAACCTAAAGAGGAAGTCGGAAGATACGGAGAAAAGGCCCCAAGCCTACTCCCTATCCTCCACTGACCTGGAGGCAGCAGCCACACCCAGGACAGCGTGCGCCATTGATGACGCCGCCACGTCCAGACTGTAAAAAGCCGCAAAAGTCGACGGTGACGACCAATTTGCAGCCGCACAAATCTCCTGGATCGAAGCTCCCTTGTAGAGAGCCCAGGACGTAGCCATGCCTCTAGTAGAGTGGGCCCTCAGACCCCCCGGGACAGGGACACCACTACTCACATAAGCCAGCTTAATGGCATCACGGATCCATCTAGAAAGCGTCGCTTTGGTGACCGCCTTCCTCTGAACCCCCACGCCAAAAGAGACAAAGAGTTGTGTCGATGAGCGACTGGCCGCCGTCCTCTGGCAATAGAGCTTCAAGGCTCTCACCGGGCAGAGGCAATGTAACCGCCTGTCCTCCGCCGAAGCGAAGGGAGGCGGATGAAAAGCCACCAATTCAACCGGATCTGGGGCCACCACCCCGGTCTTTGTAACGAACGCCAGGTTTGGTTTAAGCAAAACCCTCCTGTCGTTGTTCAGAAAATTCATGCACTCCGGGCTCACCGAGAGCGCATGCAAGTCACTGACCCGTTTAGCCGTGGACAGGGCCACCAAAAGGACCGTTTTTAGACTAATGACCTTCAGGTCCATAGACTCAAAAGGCTCGAACGGGTGACGGCACAGTGCCTCCAGCACCACCGTCAAATCCCAGACTGGGAACAGTGGCCTGTTGACCGGTCTAGCTCTTCTGGCGCCGTTCATAAATCGGCGCACGAAGTTATGCTGACCCACCGTCTTGCCATCGTCGAAACCTAGGTGGCAAGCCGAAATGGCAGCCAAATATACTTTCACCGTCGAGAAGGATAAACCCTGATTTAGCCTTCCCTGTAGAAAAGTAAGAATGCTGCCCACCGGGGCCTGGACAGCCACCACCACTGGTGACTGCTCCAGACACCAAGATGCGAACATATTCCATCTGACCTCGTAAGCTTCCCTTGTGGACATGGCCCTCGCACCCTGGATGGTAGCCACCACGTCAGGGGGGAAGCCACATGAATTCAAATTCGCCCTCTCACGGGCCAAACCCATAGGTCTAGGTCCTGAGGGCGCTCGTGGAACAGCTCGTTCCCTCCCTGCCTCACCAGGTCTGCCCTGGGAGGGAGGGGCAGAGGCGTATCGTAAAGGAGCGGAGCTATCTCCGACCTCCACGTGCCCCATGCTGGAGCCACCAGCAACACCGACAACCCCTGGAGCCTGACCCTCTCCAAGGTGGGGAGGATCAACTCCATTGGCGGGAAGGCATAAAGCAGTTCGCTCGGCCAACTGTGTGCCAAGGCGTCCATGCCCATGGAACGGTCCCCCCTCTTCACTGAGAAGAACCGATAACACTTCGCGTTCTCTTCGGAGGCAAACAAATCGACCCGTGGGTGACCGAATCTGCGCCAGATATCCTTCGCCACTACCGGGTGGAGTGACCATTCCCCGTACCGGAGACCGCCCCTGGACAGCAAGTCCGCTCCGAAGTTCAGGAGGCCCGGTACATGAGACGCCCGTATGGACGCGAGCCGTGACTCGCACCAAAACGTTATCTTGCGTGCTAGACCATCCAACACCAGGGAGGTCAAGCCTCCCTGCTTGTTGATAAAACACATGGTTGTCGTATTGTCCGTTCTGACCGCGACATGACAACCCAAGATCTGTGCCTCGAAATGTTTCAGAGCGAGGAAAACCGCCAGCAGTTCCAGGTAGTTGATGTGAGCCGACTGCAGTGTCGGATCCCACAGTCCCCTGGTCCACCTGCCCTCGTGGACGGCACCCCACCCAGTCAAACTGGCGTCCGTGGTGATGACTTTCCACGAAATCACAGCTCCTATACTGACCCCCTGGGACAGAAAGGCTGCCAGTGACCATGGTCTGAGTGCCTCCACACACCATGGAGACACCATCACAAGCCGACGACCTGAGGTGGGTGGGATCCGAAGGGCCCTCAGCCACCTCTGAGCGGGTCTCATGTAGAGCCTGCCTAAGCGGATTAAGTGAATGGCTGAGGCCATGAGACCTACTGCTTGCATGCATTGTTTGTAAGTAACCTTCCGCCCCAGGCGGAAAGATCTCACACAAGCCAAAACGCTGTCTGTCCTCTCCTTGGATAGACGTGCTCTGAGCGTGTTCGAGTCCAGCGAGATTCCCAGGAAGGTGGCCCGCTGGGACGGAAACAAAACGCTCTTCTTGACGTTGATTGTGAAACCCAGTGACGTCAGATGGGAGATGGCCACGGCCGTGTGCCGTGCCACCTCCTCCTCCGAGCCTGCGGCTATCAACCAGTCGTCGATGTAGGTCGACAGACGGATTCCCTGTCTCCGTAGTGGAGCAATGGCCGCGTTGGTACACTTCACAAACACCCGTGGGCTCAACGACATACCAAAAGGGAGAACCATGTACTCGTACACTTCCCCTTCGAAGCCGAAGCGCAGGAATTTTCTGTGCGGGGGATAAATTGGGATGTGGAAGTAAGCATCTTTCAGATCGATACTTGTCCACCAGTCGCCCTGACGCACCGTGCGTAATAACTTCACGGTCGTTAGCATTTGAAAATGAAAAACCTCCAGGAACCTGTTGAGTCCCTTCAGATTCAAAATGGGTCTTACGCCCCCCCCTTTCTTTTTCACCAGAAAATATTCCGAATAGAACCCCAGACGGTTCTGATCCGGAGATAATTTCTTTATCGCGCCCTTGTCTAGAAGGGAGGCTACCTCCTCTCTTAAGGTTTTGGCCGCTTGGCCCGACGCTCGAGTGTACAATACCTTGTCTGTCATGGGCGGCTTCCTGGCAAACTGCAGTCTGTAACCCTTGTGAACGGTGCGCAGCACCCAAGGGGACGGCTTGCAAAGTTTCCATTGATCCAAGCATTAAGCGAGAGGCTTGTTGCTGGATGCTGCCGTCGTTAGTTTCACTGGTCGTGAAACCGTGACCATGGGAACCGGAGACGCTAAAACTCTGCTCAGCGGAGCTACAGCTGTGGAGCTCGCTAGAGACAAAGGAGGTCGCGTCGATCCTGACGTTCTGCGTGAAGAGATCACGTGGCCTAGTGCGGAAGTGTTCCACACTATCCCCTTGTTGCCTACAAGGTCCGCCGCCATCTTGTCTAGGCCCCTCGGCCTGACTAAAGGAAGCGACGGATCCGCCTCTACTGACGGAGGCACTCTGTTGCCCTCCAGAGGCTGGCGTGACACGGTGCACGGCAGGCTGTAAACATTGGGGTGACCCTCGGCCCGCGCCGCCATTTTGTAAACCTTCCTTTTCACAGTGGGCCTCTGGCGCCCTCTGCTGGATGGATGGTAAAAATGGAAATTTTGGCGTGACCCTTGTACATTGGCGTTTAGAATTAGCAATGGATTTAATACCTTTGTCTTGTTCATAGCATGCACAATATTCATCCCAGCAGCGCTTGGACAGTCTCCAAAGGGACTGTCCAAGCGCTGTGGGCTTATGGTTGGAGGGCATTGATACGGAGGGGCCCCCCCAAGGGGGGTCCCTCCGCATCGCCGCTCTGAGGCGGGTGAAAGAATGAGAGGTTTTGTATTTTTCAGAACATTTATTTGAAACACACTTGACACACAAACACCCTGGCAAACAACATGTGGACAAGTTAAAACAGCAGAGGCCTGGCTCTGTAACACTGTTACTTTCTGTCGCTTGTTTTCCGTCGGGGCCATGAAAAGGCCAAGTCTTTTTCCCGAGGTGACCAGGGGGGCTAATCCCCCCCCACTCCATCCGTGTGGATGTGGGGGGGGCAGCCGAACAACCGGTAACACCGGGGGGCAAATGTCAAACACGCTGCCCGCGACCACGTCCTCTCCCGCCGCCGCGTCGAGTGGATCTGGGGGAAGAAGGGGGAGGGGGGGAGCGGAGGTCCTTGCGACGGACGTCGCCGACTCCCAGCGACATGGGCCCTTCCACTCTGGTGGGACGGGCTGAGGAGTTGCGGGAGCTGCCGCTGGCGCTGGATTGGCGAGGCGAGGAGAGTCTCCCCCTTAAGGCAGACCTCTCCTGGCGGGGTCTGCCAGGTTGGGGAGACCTCGGGGCCAAAAGACCCGCCGCTGCCTCTTTCCGGGCCCTCGCCGACTCCGTGGAGTCCTTCAGGTACTTTTCTGCCCCGCAGAAGAGGTTACCTGCTGTGAGTGGAAGGGCCAGCAGCTTCTTTTTTGCGTCGATTTTCTGCGCGACTTTTGTGAAGGTGGCGAGGTCGAGCCACCGCACCCTCTCGATGGTCGCGCAGTCGTCCAACACCCGGCCGGTCCAATTAATGGCGTGTTGGGTGCAGGAGATGGTGAGCTGGTTCAAGCGATGCAGCTCCTTCGCGTCATCGCCCCATTTTTCCTTCAGCTCCACGAGCCGCACGGCAGAGGAGCCCTGGAGGATGGTGACGGCGTTGAGGGTCTTTGCGACCTGTCCGGCCGCGGCGTAGGTCTTTTTCAACGCCGCGGAGGATTTTCTCAATTCTTCATTGTAGAAGGACGGTGTGGCGCCCCCAAGCACCACCGTACCTGACTGCATGTCCTCCAGTCCTTCTGCCAGCACCGGGTCCATCGGAGGGACTTCGATCAGCCCCAGGTCCCTGGCGGAGATTAGGTCGATGGGGAAGGCTAGCCTTTGCAGGTCTTGATGATCCCCCCAGGAGCTCATCAAGGCCGTCTTGAACCCCATTGCTTCAGGGAGCTTCTTGGACTCCACCACCCGTGTTGGTGGAGCCTCCAAGCCCTGGAAACCTACTGCAGTAGCGGTGGCGTTGCGGCTCTCCACGGGCTGCACCAAACCGCACCTGGCGATGGCCCGCTTGAACACCGCCGTTACCGGTTCGACGACCACTTCTTCGACTGTTTCGGGGTTTTTGCCTACCCCGTCGGCGCTCGCCATGGACACCTCTTGGACCTCCTGGTAAGACGCGAGGTCCAACTCGTCCTCCAGCTCCTCGAAGGCCAGTGACTCCTCGCTGTCGGCCAGCGAAGCAGCCCAGTCGTAGTGTCGACGGGGGGAGGTGGAGGCGCTGCTAGTTAGCTGCGGCGGCGATATATGCGCAGCGGCAGCGGCGGAGGGTGGCGTCAGCGTCGTCGCCGCTAGCCGCTTCATCTTCGGCGTCGGCACCGGTGGGGGTCCCATGAGTGTCTTCTCGGGCGGCACTCCTGGGGTCCCTGTGCCGGTGGCGGCGGAAGCTCCGGCTGAGTCTTCCCTGACCCAGCGGACCAGGGTCTCTACCCTGTCCAGCCGGGCGTCGAGCTGCTGGCTTGTGAAGGACGAGCACCCTTGGCACTCGTCCCTCTCGCCCTGGCGCTCCTTAGCGGTGAGCGCATGGTCGACCCCCAGGCAGTAGATACAGACGCGGTGGGGGTCGTCTGCGGCGACGAGGAGGCTACAGCTCGGTCGTCCGCAGGACCTCGGTGGTTCCATCTTGGTCCTCGGTCTGGGAAAACAACAGGCTAAAGCCTAGCCAGTAGCGTAGCCTAGTAGCTGCTAGTATTAGCCTAGCCACTGAATGAATGAATGAGCTAGTAGCTGCTAACCGGTGTTAGCAGCTAACCGGCTTTTTCAGCTAACCGGCTTTTCCAGAACAGACCAAGAATTAAGGAAAACTGAGAGGATAGGTAAATAAATAAATACTTAATAATAAGTTCCGGGAGAAAACTTATTTGCAAGGATTTTCCCGTGGGGATATACTCTGTATTCCCGCTTTGGGTTAAGTTGTAAAATGTCTTGCTTCTTGTGTGTGAATTTCTGCGCATTCGCTTGCAGAGTGGAGAAAAGAGGAAGAGCCTACGTCACGAGGGAGCTTTATACTCCGGGTCTTCCGGACTCGTGACATACCCTTAGCCAATCAGTATTGGCACCGGGAGCGTGTGTGTTGCTCTGTCTCATCGCCTGAGGGCGCTGATATCCCATAGTGAGTAGTAAACGGAGAACCGTGGTAAAACCAAGGAAAGGGAAAACATTTTGATTGTACGACCTATGGTTCAAGAAATTTGAGGTGTCTTCTTTGGTCTATACAGGGAGTGTGCATGCAAAGTTTGACACACGCGCACACGCACGCACGCACGCACGCACGCACGCACGCACGCATGCACACACACACACACACACACACACACACACACACACACACACACACACACACACACACACACACAGACGGACAGGGGTGATTACTTAATCTCTGCCTTGTGGCCCGGCGGAGATAATTGATTTATTTAATTCACAATTTATTTTCCAAATTTAAGCAATTGTAAATTGTACCAGGGACCCTGCGGTCTCCTGCATGAGAGACCAAATTTCTACCAATTATTCAAGAGGCTATCCCTGCTTGGTCAGGGGAGATTCTGGGCTTATGAGCTTGAGGCAGCTACAAGTACTACTGGTCAATGTAGGACATATGTGGGACATAAACATTACAGATTTCAGCTTTAAGTTTAAAATAGGCTAAAAGGAAAGTAGTTGAGGTCAGGCCAGGTCACCACTTGCTGAGGTCAGGCCAATAATCGATCTCCATGTGAAGGACAGCGTCAGGTTTCACTGTCACTGCTACACTACTCCAGACAGTCATCACATCATATACAAGTAAGACGCGCGAACGCGGTAAGCGAACGCAAAAATTTTTAAATAAATATGAAAAAGAATATTTAAAAAAAAGTAACCAATATTTTTTTTTTTCTAAATACAAAATAATTCTGCGTTAAAAGGAGCATCTTAGAAAAATACAAATTCACAAAAAAAATACTTTGAATGTTTTTGAACAATTCAACAAAGTGTTTGAAGTGCCTGTTTCACCCACTTCCGGGGGGCGGAGCCAAAATCCGAGCCCGAAGTATTTGTTCGTAGACCCCCACTTAGGGGGGGTAGAAAAAGTTTCGGAGCGATTCGGGCACTTTTCATTTAACATGGGGTTTCAATGGGGAGTTTTTAGGAGCCTTCTCCGGGGCGTGGCTTCCGGGGGAAGGGGCGGGCTTAAACGCAACCTTGACAGGTGTGTTCAGTTTTCAAAGACCTTTCATTTGATGTATGGTACGTCTATATTGGACATTTACTTGGCTGCACACAGGGCTGAGGATTAGTGCACACAGAGACACAGACAGAGAGATATGCACACAGAGACACAGAGACACAGAGAGACAGAGACACAACCCAGGCAGAGTTACATAGTAAGCTCCACTTGGTCGGAGGCGCGGCTTCGCCGCGCCTCCTCCCGCGTTCGCAATCATTTACTGACGGGAAGGGCTCCCCAAGTGGCCGGATGGAATAATTGCACCTTCATATTACTACTGTGATGTTGCACAACTTTTGTTAGCTGAGGTAAGCCTGATTTATACTTCATCGTATGACGGAGTCACACACCCAACATGGCTGATCTACAAGCTTACAACGCATTGCATCGCGATGTGTTGTGAACTTGTAGATCTTTTTTTCATTCATTAAGCAGTACTCAAACTCAGATTTTGGCGATTTTCCCCTGTATCTCATAACTGAATGCAGGATGCTAAACTCTGCTTACAAAATTGTGCTGTTCAGGGGTTCCATGTCTTTTTTTCTGTGCATAAAAATGATATACCCAGTGGTTCTCAACGTGGGGTCCAGGGACTCCCAGGAGTCCTTGAGGGTTACCAGGAGGTCCCTTGCAGCCAAATGTGTTAATATAGCATCAAAGTCAGTTTAACAACTTTAACCCTATTTTAAACTTTGGCTCTTTGAAAATAGCTGATTCTGAATAATTATGTTTTTAACAACCCAAATCTTCTCTTATGGCGGTCCCTGGTACAAAATATTTTCAGATGGGGTTCCGGCGCGGCCAAATATATCAGTTTGGGGGTCCACGATATGAAAATGTTTGAGAATCACTGATATACCACAGTATTTCCAAACTCTTCTGTTTTACTGTCAAACATCCAAGCTCTCAGCAGAGTACTGGGGAGGAGTATTTCCCAATCTTACCAGGATAGAGGCATCAAGCATGTTATCTCAATACAGGTACACACGCACACACACACACACACACACACACACACACACACACACACACACACACACACACACACACACACACACTCACACTCACACGCTGGTTGTACTGTCCTGGCGTAGGCCCAAAGGCCCCAGCCTATGGGGAAGACAAGGGGGAGGGTGCATGTAGCCCACAATCTGTGCATGTGTGTGTGTGTGTGTGTGTGTGTGTGTGTGTGTGTGTGTGTGTGTGTGTGTGTGTGTGTGTGTGTGTGTGTGTGTGTGTGTGTGTGTGTGTGTGTGTGTGTGTGTGTGTGTTTTTGGGGAAGAGAAGGAGGGACAGTGTGTGAGAAGTGGGAGGAGATGGTACGGCTGAGAGAGTGTGTGAGGTGTCTCTCCAGCATTTTGGTTCAGAGCCTCTGAAAGGAATGCTAAGTCAAGTCAGTGGCAGCTAACACACTACAAATACACTGCATGTGTGTGTGTGTTGTGTAGAAGTTACGCTAAACAACCATGGGAATTCCATGTTTGTCACACTCCTGTCAAAGGAATTACAACGTTCCTGAAGCCTAGGAGGAAAGGCGAGAGAGGACACAGAGAGAAAGACATACAGAGAGGAATACCTGGCTGGAAGAGTAACTGAAAGGACCTCAGGTAGGGAAAATAACTAATGACTTTTGAGTGTCATTGCACTGGCTGTGGAATTAAGCTGCTTTACTGGCTACTACTGGTGGAAAATAAGCTTAAATCCTAGACTAAACATAGAACTAAATACAACTTAATAGTATAGTGGGAAATTGCATTGTGCTGCAATTGTAGTAAGTATAATGGCTGTGTGTAAGAGATGGCCATTGCTTAATGTTCAATTATCATCATATGTTTTATTGAAGTGATTATTCAGCATTGACTTTTGACAGTCTCCTGTCAGTTTGGAGGGTTTTCATGGGGAAGGTGAGGTGCAGTTGGAAGCTGCTGTACATGTCAATGCATGCAGCTGAGCTGTTGAAGTTTTGACTCTGTGAGTCACAGAGGACAGAGGAGTGCCGCCCCCCTTGCCCCATCTCCAAGCTTTGATATCTGAGTCACAGCATCGCCGTGAAGTTGTTTCAACGTGTAAATGCTGTGTGCATCGCCATACCTTACTTGTGAACAAATAATGAATACATGGTTAAGACAGGAGTCTATAGTTGTAAGAGTCACCATACTGTGAAAACATAAGAAACGGCTCCCAGGTTCAATTCCTCTGGCAACCACGTGTTCTGAGGAAGTGATTGAGCAAGACCTCTATACCTGCATACTCAGAGCAAGTCACTCCAGATAAGAGCATTAGATGCCAAATGCCTTGGAATGGATGTAAATGTAATGTAGGATATATCAGAATAATCTGCATCGCTGTATACTGTAGTATGTTTTACAGCACATCATTCATTACTTTTTAAGAATACCACACAAGCTGCAGAACCACAATTGCCAGTGGGTCGGGTCAAGTGATAGTCCCCTCTGTTTAAGTTTGACCCCTGTGCCATCGGTCATGTCAGTAACATATCGCAGAACCAGATTAACACCTGCCTGCCCTGCGATGCTGTTTAACTTAAAAGATTGCCTGTGTGATGGGTGTGCGCAAAGATAACCTTTAGGAACTGACAAATTCATTATTATAAAGTTGACTTTTCATGCCAACAGACCTTCATAAAATAGTATTGGCATTTCATTCTACACAATGAGGTGGTTGTTCAGATGGACGTGTGGTACAAAACAACATATTCATCTTCTTGAACCATGAGCTAATGAGACATCGAAGAAGACAAATAGGAGGACGGAGTGCACTGGTGGGGTCTGATCTTAAGTCAGTTAAGGGTGTGTGAGGCCTGGAGGCGGAGGTCTTCACCAGTCCATGTCTCCCCCCCAGTTTTTTGTTGTAGTTTTGTTCGTTTTTTTATGAAAGATGGGATGCTCTGCAGTACACAGATAAAGTATAACGTGAATCATGTGATTCATTACCTACTCTCTGGTCTGTGGTTCCGTCATTATTTGATTCATTTACAAACATCCTGAGCTGCATGGAAATGATGTTAAATTGCTTGATGACCGATGCAAATGTTTACCATAGAGGATGCACAAAATGCCCCTCAAAACTGAAAATATTTGCATTTTGAGGTGACTGACTGACTGACTGACTGACTGACTGACTGACTGACTGACTGACAAACCAATTGATTTAACGAGTGTAGAGGGCCTCAAAAGATATAGGGTGCAAGGAGAAATGGCCACATATGTGCACATCCTAAACAAAGCTCTTACAGCCGATTAGATGTTTTTCATATGCAAAATAGACCAATAGCAAACAATTAATGTGGTGATAAGGCCAAAGTAAAGCAGTAGTTCAGCAAACATTCATTAGAATCTGTGACTACAGACAGACTACAGAAGCTGTACATACCATACAACCAGGCCCCAAGAAAACGCACATAAATGGTGCATTTATATAGTGCCTTGGCTTTACAATGATTGTGCATTACATTCACCCATTCACCCACACATTCATACACCGATGGCAGAGGAAACCATGCAAGGCACCAACCTGCTCATCGGGAGCAATTAGGGGTTCAGCGTCTTGCCGAAGGACACTTCGACACTAACTCTGGGGGAGCCCGGGATCGAACTGGGAACCTCCCGTTTCCCAAGCGGCCACTGAGCCACTGCCGCCCACACATGAATGACTGATGGGCGGTGAATAGTTATACTGGTCAGCTATTACGGACCTGCCCGGTAATTATGGTAATTTAGTGAGGCTTGTGTGACTCACTAGGTGGGGGGAGGCCTGCAGGATCACTCCCCATTTTCTGCTGCAGTCTGGGGAAAAAGAGGAAGAAAAGTCTCACCTTTTCAGACTCCACCTCCACCCCTAGCACTCCCCTTTCCTTGTATCCCTTCTTGTCACCTATTTTGATAGATGCTAGTTATACTATGCAGATGTATGTTGGTTGATTGCTGACACAATGATATTTAAATAGACTTACTGTCAGGGGCGTGCTGGGACCAAAATTAAGCTCTGGGATTTTCCGAACCGGCCCACCGTTTTATTTTGTCAACGGGGGGGGGCGGGGGGGGGGGGGGTTGCGGCGTTTTAACCCAGCAACCCTATGTAAATTGCGCCACTGCTGATAAACGTCCCAGCCCAACAGTAATGTAACTAATAATTGGGCCGCGCGACCCGGAAATTACCGTAATAATCCTAAAACGGGGGCAAAATTTTTTTTTTATAAAAAAAAAAATATATATATATATATATATATATATATATTTTTTTTTTTTTTGGGTGGCCCACCGGCCGTCTGGCGGCCCGTAAATGGCGCGGCCGTTCTGGAATTTTCCCGAATTTCCCAGTGGCCAGCACGTCCCTGCTTACTGTATACTGGTTGCTTGACCACTTAGTGCTAATAATGTTATCCAGATACCTTTTTTGTTCGTTTTGTAGACCGTATTAAATTCAGTTTTAGCTCCATCCAGCTGATGGCTGCCCAGATGGGCATGATGAGTGATGGTCGGGTGGGGGGGAAGCCGTTAGGGGTTAAGTGTCTTGCTCTGGGACATTTCGACACATATTACTGGGCGGGCCGAGAGGCGAACCAGTGACGTTTTGTTTACCAGACGGTCTCTCTACCCAGTAAGATACGGCCGCCTCTAAGACGTTACGCTAGGTTGGTCCATGTTTCTTTGAAGCACTAAATAGTTTTTCTTTGCGCTCTACTTATGTGACCATTTTACCCTGTCATTTGGATAAGGGTGTCTGCTAAATGTCTAAAATGTAAATTGTAATTGTAAATTGTAATGACCTAACCCTGCCCATACATCAGAGCAGAATGGAGTGCAGTAGAGCATGCAGAGAAAAAAAAACAGATCAGTGGCCTTGCGTCCGCCCTGAGACTGGGAGGTCAATCCTCAGCCTAGTCTTACCAATGGCTAAACCAATGGTACCCAATGCCTCCATGCTTGGCTCTCAGCATCAAGGGCTGTACTGGGGGTAAGTCTCTGCGATATACTAGCCTCATGTCCAGCCGGTGTACTTGTACATCAAGCTGCCTCACACTATAGGAAATTAATTGATTGATTGAATACAGTTTGCAAAAAAAGTACAGCAAAGTAAAGTTCAATACAAGGTCTGCTAAGAGGATTTTAAACCCAAGAAAGCTTGTTTCCATTGGGGTCCTTTGTACTCAATTCATCGAAACATTTAATGACAGACAAATGACAAACCTATATGCCACA
The DNA here is from genome assembly GCF_963280865.1 of Gymnoscopelus braueri. Taxonomy (NCBI): domain Eukaryota; kingdom Metazoa; phylum Chordata; class Actinopteri; order Myctophiformes; family Myctophidae; genus Gymnoscopelus; species Gymnoscopelus braueri. Next base: position 27,002,609 of record NC_137622.1, read on the forward strand.
CCATTGCTCAGGCTTACTACACAGAGCAAAGAAATATAAAGCAAAGATGACTGAAATTAAGTGAATTAGCATAGTATACCACAATCATTTTCTCTGAGAATTATTATTCAAAATGAAACAAAAATCACATGAAATCCCAAACAGTAACCTACATTAACCTAATTCACTTTTTGCTAGTCTTTATAGTCATCATTAATAAGTATAAGGCCAGCATGTATTTGCATTCATGCTATCCCTGGCCATATAATTTATGTGATTGCTCAGAAGAATTCTGGATTTGTGTTTGCTGTCAAAGCATGCTGGTAAGGTTAAACGGCGAGTAACTTCAAAAGGAGAGTAATAGGAGAGTGGAATCCTGATTTAGCTTAACAATATAGCTTAACAACTTCTGTCAAGGGATAAATCAAGGGGTAACCAGTCCGACCAGGGTCCTGGCCTGAGGTTGTGGGAAAGGTGAGATTTGAGGTCACACACCCTGCTTAACCTTAGCCCTCTACAGCAATGTCCAGTTGTTCCAGTGTAACATTACCCCAGCTGCTAGGGTAAGGTTATGTTAGGGCCTAAAATAATTTATTGAAGTCTTGGCTGGAATTTGTACCAATATAGCAGTAAACCTCTGTGTATAGTAAACCAGATTAACTGGTCAGAAGGGAGAAATATGCTGAAAGTTTCACACTTGAACTAACCCACAGTGCAAAAACGAGAGGCTAAACATATCTCAGAATATCTTCATATGCTTCAATATACGCAAAAATGCCAAACATTTAAAAGTAAATAAACAAATAAAAATGATGGCAATTTTATTACAAGCAAGGATGTATTTTAAGTGCCTGTGATATATCTATTTTAATAATAATAATAATAATCATCATCATCATCATCATAATCATAATAATATAATAATAATCATAATAATAATTCCACAATACCTCTGACACAGTAAAGTGCTGAGTGTTAAACCCACTCGAAGACTATACAAATGGAACCAAATGGACCCTGGGTCCAAATGGACCATTTGTACACTCTTTGAGTTAAATTCACTCTCAGTATTGTAGAGTGTACCACTGGTTGTAAAGCTTCTGGCATCTGGAAAAAGAAGCATCAGCTAAACAGTATGTAAAAAAGTAGAAATATTATTATCAAAATGCAATGGCAAATGTGAACTTCAGTAGATGTACTGTATATTATTGGACTTGTGCATTTACTGCGTGGTGACTGTTGCAACATAGACATGTTGGATCATGGACCCTGATAGCTGTCGATCTGGCTTCATAAACCCTCCAGCACTTTGTGAGCAACAAGGCAGGAAATGCGGTTAGGTTTGCATGAGTCGTCCGCGCACAAGGCTCTTTTTTTTGTTTTTTTCCTGAGCCTAGTGGTGTTTTTTGCCTGGGCCTAGTGCTGTTCCAGTAGTAAATAGACGGTTGGTGAGTCAATATTGATTAGGAATCTGGTTTTTGGGGTGGGATGCATGTTCAAACTTTTGTTTATTAAATTTGAATGTTAAAACACGTGGGCGTAAAGTATATGTCCAGAGAGATACTGTTGTGTTAAGACCCTCGTCCCTGGAACCATAAACAGCACTGAACTCTCAGCTTGAATCCTGTCATGCAGTGTGCCTTCTCTCGTCTCATATGCTGCCTCAATGTATGCTTTACACTTAAAGCATACTTTATACACCACGGCAGGGTATAGTGCCAGTATAGTGCCAACTAGAACAGATTTTCAAGTTGTTTTTATCTTGAAAATCGATAAGCGAGTATAAAGTATTAAGCATAATCTGTCTCTATGAAGAAAAAACGTCCTCCTACACATGCACACTGTCTCCTACCCCCGCACGGCAAAATCCAAAAGCACTACGTCAACTCTGCAGGTATAAAAATTTACCGGTCAGTCTAGTTTTATGCTTAACGCTCAGGATGTGCACTTAATTCATCCCTCTCCATCGGTGTTTCCTGCTTTTTGTGTCCTGAATCAGGCCTGGCGCTTGTCTTGTGTTCTCCTTTTCAATGCCTCTATACCTGCTCTTGGAGGTATAGGATTTCAGGGTACGGGGTAGAAAGAGGGCCTTGTGGGACCGTTGCACACAGCGGCAATGAAAAGAATAAAAACAATGAAAAGGGCTGCCGATTTTGCAAAAAAAAGAAAAGAAAAGAAAGCCTGTACTGTGAGTCGCGGGTGCATTGTTGAAACGTGATCTGGGGAACAGGACTTGAGCGTGTGCCTACAGGTCGCCGTACTGATACCTTGAGGGTTCGACTGAGGCAAAGACAAGGACACACTCAGGGGGGGATGTGCACTGTATGTACAGTACGTATGTATAGTTTAAGAGTGTGTGTGTGTGTGTGTGTGTGTGTGTGTGTGTGTGTGTGTGTGTGTGTGTGTGTGTGTGTGTGTGTGTGTGTGTGTGTGTGTGTGTGTGTGTGTGTGTGTGTGTGTGTGTGTGTGTGTGTGTGTGTGTGTGTTCATGGGTTATTTGGGGGGCAGGGGGAGGTGTGTAGCCTGCTGTAGGTGTATTTACATTGTATATACACTATATGTTTGTGGAGGACTTGACTGTACAGGTATGTGTCTCTGTGTGCACTGCAGCATTCATGAAAATGTGTTTCACATGTCTATGTGAATGTGTGCGTGTATGTATGTATGTTTGTGTGTCTGTGCAAATGTATGTGTTTACTAAGCATAATTATTGTCATGGTTGCATTATTTTGTGAAGAGACATATTAACAACTTAACCACTTACAATTTGGTGTCCCTATTTTTGGCATGTCATAATATGCGAAAGTTTTCCCCCAAATAAATAAAATAATAATAATAATACAAATAAATAATAATAATTTAAAAAAAGTAATTGTGAGCTTGCACATTATTTTTCTATCTACAATGAAGTATATATATACCTGTAGGGCTTAGGTGGTTAAAGTTTGATGCTTTATAGTGACACATTGTTGTGACAGCATGGCTTAGTGGTAAGAGGGACCTTTCCTTAGCACTCACATGTTTAATTCCAACAACCATGTTAAGCTTAGTACTATGTAATGTAATGTACCGTATAGAGCTGTGTCCATTTGGTTGGTGTCCTCACACATGTTGTTGGAGTGTCCTTGAAATACCAGACAATGAATCCCTACCGGCTCATATTTGGTTAAAATCCTCAAGCTAAAGTCATGAAATGTAAATGTAATCTGTGCTCTTGTGTTGTAGTCTGTATGTAAAAGAGGGAACAAGGACAACATACATACATACGTGCATGCATACATACGTACATAGATGCATACATGCATACATTCATTGCAAAAGGAAAGAAGAAGAGAAGTGGCAGGCAGAAGTTTACAATACATACAACTGGTAACTCTAGAGCTATGGGGTATAGTGTTATTATCACATACATTAAATCTACAAGCTTTATGAACAAACTGCCTAATTGCACTTTTAGTGTTATGAGAATGGGAAAACAAACTACTTTATCTTCATTAAGTAGTACTGTGTGCTACATTACAAGGTTTTGTGTCATTGTGAATAGATGCAGATTATTGTAAATGACTGCTGTAGGTAATTTCACTAAGTAGCACAGTTGATTTATTTTTTTACAGTTGATTTATTTTTTGTGCACATACCGAAACAAAATGTGCAGCACTAAACAGCATTATTATTATTATTGTATGATCAGTGGAATTGTGAGAATTAAGTGGGCTAACCGGAGGATGTGGTTTGGTTTTAAATTACTGAGCTGCACTTTGTACAGTAACTTTTTTATAAAATTCAAATTAGAGCAAAAGAATATAGCTAAACCTCCGACAAAACAAACTGTAATGAGCATCTCATCAACGTCCAAGGCAGGGTCAAAACTCTCAAGATATTTGGAGGAAAGTGCACCCTGAAGCAGAGCATTACAAATTATATTATAGAGCCCCATTAAAAAAAGTAAGTGTACTGTAAATGTATACTGTATATGTGAAAAAAATTATGGAGGAAGTTCTGTGGCTTACTGGTAGAGTGCATACAAAGTTTAAGGTTAAGAATGGATGGTCCCATTTGATATGACATGCCCCTACTGCGTTCATTTCCAGTAATGCCACTTATGCCAGACATGTAATTAGATGGTAATTACACCGTCTTCCCCAACATTCCTCATGTACAGCTCAATACTGTAACTCTAAATAAAAGTTAAAACTGAAAACAAAAGTTGATAGTTTAAATAGTTTTTGGTCAGATCAGTGAACCATTGGATACGAATTTCTATTTAATGAATTTCTATTCAATTCAGGCATTAGAATAGTGTTGATCCTGCCTAAGAGTTAATTTAACATTCCGGATTTCAGCAAAACTGACAGTGCCGAAAATTTGCATAGAGTTGGATTAGCAACTTTTTCTTGTGGCTTAATTACATGTACTCAATATTGTCCATTTATTTCAGAATCTGGATGAACATTTTCTATTCTATCGTCCAGGATCAAAAATGTATTTAGCTTATTCTTATAGACTCAATATGTGGGCTATTGCAATAATAAATATGGAAAATATCAATAGATTCTTTTGACTCATTTGGATCTTTTTGTACTCAGAGTTACAAATGCATAATAAATGAACACTGAGTTTTTTACTGTGTATAGGTTACATCCTACTGTAAGTAGACTAATTAAGCTCATGCTAGCGGATAAGAGAGGCAGAAAGATGACTGAAAATTAGAGAAGATTGTACTATGCGTAAATCCCCTTCCTCAAACCCAGACAGTGACCAGATTACTGATGTAATCTCATTATGTATGACCAAGATGTAGAAGTTAAGATAATACCACACATACCTGTCACCCTCCACTGAGACCTCAAGCCCTCAAACCTCTCCGGAGATGTGAAAATACATCCCATACATGGGGATGATGTTTCCATAAGCCCCTATCAATTATGAGATAAGTTATGCACACAGGTATTCATAACTTTTTACCGCTTACGTGAAATCATGCTTTGCCTATATATTCTTTTAGCTTCACTGTGATTTCCATTTGTCCGACATGCCTCCAGCAGCTTAGAAGAATGGCGATTTAGTATAATGTTTATTCCATAATCGGCTTTAGGAATATTTATAGGACTGTCTCACGTGTTCAGACAAGCAACTACTTCCAGCGTTCATTTCTTAAAGGGGGGAAGTTTAGTGGATGTGACAAGAAGTGATTAGCATCTCTCGTCACCTATCTAGTGGAAAAGAAAAAAGATGTCTTGCCATTGATAACGGACACGTTTGTTTGCCGTGGATGGCGGTGACAGATGCGGATAAGAGCAAAGTGTTCTGCTAGAATAGGGTCTTTTCAAATTGAGAGGGCGTGTGCCCCTCAGATCTGTATTAGCACCTTATGATTGTAATTGTGTGATGGTTTATACCGCATACCATAAGACACCCCTCCTGCCTTGTGTTCATGTATTTTCCATTTACAATGCAGCTATCTTTAACATGGCAACTCCATGTGGTCATCTGTCCTCTCTAATGACGCTTGAACCTTTTCCTCCAATTATTTCTCCATAGTTGTTGTCACATTTAACAAACTGTGAGCTTGTAGATATTCTATTTTCAGCCCTGAGATTTTGTGTAGGCCTGTAGGGGAATAAAATGAGGGGTCCATGGATAGAGCCCTGAAGGCCAACGAAGTATGTAGGGTGTAAGTGGTTAAGCAACCATTGGGCAGCAATAGATCAACTGTGCTCTTTCACATGTTGATGGATTCCATGTTCCTGTACAAGGGCTGATTACGGGTAGCCTGGTAAACCCTCCCTCCGGAAATCTTCTATTCTATTTGATTCCAGGAGTGAGTCTGGCCTGATCGCCCATTCTGCAATATTGGCTGCAGGCTGAGTTGGGCGGAAGTAATACCGTTGACTGACAACCCCTTCAGCCAATGATATTTTTTCCCCTTCAGCCAATCAGCAGTTCACCAGTCTAATGTGACGTCAACGGGACTTTTGAGACAGCCAAGCCCAAAATGGGTTGCCTTATTCGGGTACATGGGTGTCACTGCCCACCCCTACCGGTTCTCTAAATTTTTATTTTTAAATAGGCTTTGTCATGATTAATTGACCACATATATGAAGTTAAACAACTAAATTCTATCCAAACGATATCTTATAAGTAAATTCCGTGCCTCAAAATAGAAGTTAGAGAGCTTTTTGAAGTCAAAAAATCGCGGAGATTATAGCGGACAGAAAAAGATGGCTGCCGTTCGTGTTTTGGGCTCACTCGAACTCGCCACCTGATTGGCCAACTGTCGCTGTCAATCACAGAACGATGTGCGACGACGCTGATAGGCTCGGTTAGCTGGTAATTCCACTAGAAACCCCCACAATGGGCTATCAGGCCAGACTCACTCCTGGAATCAAATAGAATAGAAGATTTCCGGAGGGAGGGTTTACCAGGCTAGATTACGGGTTCCCACTTCAGAAAATGAAACTGCAGCAAACCATTTATTAGAGCTTATCAACAGTAAAAAATAGCACCCTAAAGGCACACGGATAACAAAACCTCAACATTGTATGCAAAGCACATTGACATATTCAATTTACATACGGTGGTGGAATTAAATTCAGAAAATCAAAACATGCGGATGTCAAACTGGAGACACATGAATGGCCAATTAATTACAGTACATTACAGTAACATGTAAAGATTTCAGTGAGTTGTGTATGTAAAACTATACTGAAATGGCTCAAAAGTTGCAATGAAGTAAAAAAAATATATATACATTTTTTGATGTATTTCCTTCTTGCAATGTTTCTTTTTGAGAAATTGTGGAAATGAACGACAGATTCACAGCCTTATAACATAAAGGGAACAGTATATAAAGGTCCAGGGGCTTGTTTTTGTTTTCCATCACTGTACTAGTGATGTAAGCTCGCCTATATCTTTCATACCACTCTAACATGTACTGTTCATTATCCCTTGAAAGCCTAGCAAACCTGTACAAATCTCACATGAAAATAGGTCAATTTAAAATCAAAGCAGAGAGTCCCCGGGAGACATAGTTTGATCATATCAAAAATGTCATGGTTGCTAGCATGGAAATATGTGAGGGGCTATATATATATATATATATATATATATATATATATATATATATATATAAGTTAAGATACAAATAGTAAGCCTAAAGCGGAGATAAAGTTGTACTTTCACTGGTCACATTATAATGAGAGTAAGAGAGTACTGTACAGTATAGTAGACAGCAGTGGTGGTTCCCAAACTTTTTAGCTCAAGACCCAAAAGAGAAATCAGATGCCCGGGACCCAAACTAGTGAATATAGCAGATCTACAAGCTCACAACGCGTTGCTTCGCGCCGCGTTGCAAGCTTGCAGATCTGCTATTTTCACTACTTCTTAAACATGTGTTTTCTACTTTAGGGAATTTCTTTGATTATTTTTAGTTTATTCATGAAATTATTTTTTTAAAACGTTTGAATTTGTTTTCAACGACATGAAAATGTGTGATTTTTGTGGAAATCTTTAGAAAATATTAGTAATAGTAATAATTAATTATTTAATTAATTAATTTAGAAACTTGAAAATAAAGGAATATTTACTGGCGACCCACGAAAATGGATCCACGACCCACAAATGGGTCCCAACCCACTGTTTGGGAAACAGTGGGTCTACAGTATGGAAATGATTTGTGATTGGGCTGGACATTTCTTGAGTTGGAACCCGAACAATTAAAATGGATCATACCCTTCATCATGTGAATTATGCTTGCATGCATTCAGACAGCATACACAAGGATTGTGAAAGCGACTGGTTGGTGGATTATGCCTTTAGGGACAGCAACACAGTTAAAGCCATCAGCAGAACAGACATACAGACATACAGTTGCATCCATTTACAATTGGATCAACACTGAACCGCCCATGATCATCAGAATAATACTAAGTCATGGAACTACAAATCCGTCTTTATCGCCCCATGCTGACAAAGGCTTATTTTGATTAGTAATTGTTATAGTATTCTTCAAAGGAGTAATTATGGGTATATAAGGGTTTGGTTTCCACCTGTCTACAACAAAAAAACCTCAGGGCCAGCTCTCAAGTGCTTTGCTTGGTTTTACTTTGGTCAAAAGCATGTCAGGACAGGAGACAAATACCTCTCTTGTTAGCTTTCACTCCACTGTTGTGTCATTGCGTTGTTGTGTGTCCATATTGCATCAGGAACTTGGACTATGCAGAAAATGAATAGGCTATTCACAACCTAGTAGGGGGGCTAGATAATATCAGATTCAGCTTTATTGTCCTATCACAGGTTAAAAGATGGGTGAAAAAGGAAACAAACACACAAACATGGAAAACATCTATCTCAGATGTGTCAAAGTATTTCTAATATAATATGAGTAATGTCAAATATATATATAATGTCCATGTTTAAATAGTTTATTTTCAAATAAAAAAATAGCAGTTCAATTGCAATAAAACAAGGCAGTTAAAATAGCAGCAGATAGACAAACACAGTCTCTTGTGTGTATAGTCTATCGTGCAGGTGAGACAACACTTAACTGCAGATAATATATATATATAAGTGCAACCGCCGTAATATACACAAAATGTGTGTATATTGGTTCTTGTGTGGTGTACAGTGTGTGAACAGGTGTCAGAGTTACAACAGAAACATGTAAAAGTTAAAAAAAATTATCAAAAGAATGAAGCTATTCATAATTTGTATTTCATTGAGTAATATTGTCTCTTTCTCTCACTCTCTCTAACCCTCCCACAGTTTCTGAGGATCCTCATGGACATACTGAAGATGGCTGCCTCCAAAGCAGCCCTCTTGCTCACAACAGCTGTGCTCCTTATAAATCTGTGCAGATGTCAAGGGGGAAAGCACAGCACACCGCTGAGGTTTACGCACCATCTTTACAATGTCACCATCTATGAGAACTCAGCTCCACGGACATACGTCGAGACTCCCGTTAAAATGGGCATTGAGGTGGCCGATGCCTACTGGGATATCAAGTTCGACCTAGTCTCGGGTGATGAAGATGGGCTCTTCCAAGCAGAAATGGTCAGCGTTGGAGATTTCTGTTTCCTGCGGATCAGAACGCGTAGCAGCAACTCTGCGCAACTCAACAGGGAGGTGAGAGACAGTTACATGCTCACTGTTGAAGCCACCGAGAGCACTTATTTCTTTCAGGCAAAGACCAAGGTGTCAATCCAGGTTCTTGACACCAATGACCTTAAACCTCTCTTCTACCCTGCCTCGTACAATGTGGCAATCAGGGAAGATGCACCGTTGAAATCGAGTGTGGTCAGAGTGAGTGCTACTGATGCAGATGTTGGCAGCAATGCTGAATTCTATTACTTGTTCACCAGCAGAACTCATCCTTTTGCAGTGGATCCTTTCACGGGCACCGTGGATCTGATTAAGAAGCTCAATCACACCCGAAATGACAGATATGACCTCACCATCTTAGCAGAGGACAGGACAAAAAAGATATCTGGTGTTCAGAAGTTCGGCAACGTTGCGAGAGTTGTTGTGAACGTGCAAAAGATGCCCTCGGCCTCTCCGGTTGTCACGCCCCCCATGAGTGCCATAGTTTCTGAGGATGGCAGTAAAATAACCATGATAGTCAATGTGGAAGCAGGTGTTAAGTCGGTGGAATCCTTGAGTATTGTTGGAGGGGATCCCCACAAGTGCTTTGAGATCATCCCCTCAGGCATAAGTGGCAGCGACTTCCAATTGATCTCTACCAAGAGGATTATCTGGCCTCAGGGCCTGTTTGGCTTTAACCTGTCCGTCCGAGCCAAAGACAGGAGCACCCCACCTCTACTCTCTCCGGTTACTCAAATACACGTTCCCTCACAACATTATAGTCCATTACGATTTCTGGAGGACACTTACATTGTTTCACTCAGTGAGTTTTCACCCGTTAAAACTCACGTGATCAGGGTTTCTGTGACATCGGTCCCCTTTAATGTTACCTTTGCGTTCATAAATAACCCTGACAGCACTCAGTTCAAGATAAACTCTAAAACAGGAGTGATCACAACCGCAGCGGCATTCGATTATGAGCAAAAGAATCGGTATGAGTTTGATGTAATGGCCAACCAAGGTGAAGCAGAGACTCACATAGTTGTTGAGATAATAGATGAAAATGACAACAGCCCCAAATTCACCAAAGCCTCTTACCAGGCCACGCTGGAAGAAAACACCCCGGTAGGTAGTGCTGTCTTGACGGTAACAGCCATAGATATTGATAAAGATAATAACGGCTATGTAACGTATTCCATTGCCAATGCTGGTCCCTTGCCATTCACCATTGACCCGTTCTCTGGGGTGATCTCCACTTCTGAGCACTTGGACTACGAGCTGATGAAACGTTGGTACCACCTCAGGGTTTGGGCCTCGGACAGTGGGAGCCCGTTCAGTCGTGTCAGTGAGTGCACCGTAACGATTACCATGAGCAATATCAATGACAATGTCCCTTTGTTTGAGAGGGTGGAATGCAACGCCACAGTACCACTGGATTTTCCCATAGGGCAAAACATTGTCGAGCTGAATGCCATTGACCTGGATGAGCTGCAGCAGCTGAGCTACACCATTGAGTCCGGGAATGAGCTGCAACTGTTTGCAATCAACTCAACAGGTGCTGTCACTCTCAAGCAACAGATACCCCCTGTGGTTTTAGCAGACAACAAGGTGGTTACATACACTTTAAGGATCACTGCTACAGATGGGAAGCATCACTCCGACCCATCTTATGTCACCATAATTGTCATGGACAGAGGCAACGATGCCAAAGTACATTGCAGAGAGACAGGGATTTTCAAACAACTGACGGACAAACTCATAGAGTCAATCAAACCCGCATTGACAGTCCAGGACGAAGAGTCCTTCTCCGATCTTCACATAATTAACCGACACTCTCCCAAGTTTAACGTGGGCATCTCTGGCTCTATTGATCTTGCAGAGGACTACCCTCTAAATTCCACAATCATTCATTTCAAGGCCGTAGATCAGGATTCTGGTTACAATGGCAAACTTGTCTACGCTATATCCAGCGGGAATGAGGATGGATGTTTCTCCATTGATATCTTCACTGGGGAACTTCAGTTAGTTTGCTCCTTAGACAGAGAGGTCAAAGAATTCTACATATTGAATATCACGGTTTATGACTTAGGGATACCTCAAACATCTGCATGGAAATTCATTGCAGTGAATGTCATGGATATCAATGACAATCCACCTGTTTTTGAGCAACCTAGATATGTCATACGCATCCCTGAAAGCACAGAGGTGGACAGCATCATATTCAAAGCTGACGCGGTAGATCGGGATGCAGAGGATAACGGCAATGTTCAATACTCTTTGCTTACATCCACAGAGATGTTCAAGATTGATCCATTCACTGGGGATGTGATGGTGGCCAGTCAATTGGATAGAGAAGTCTCACCCAGACATGATATCCGGATCGAAGCGCGAGACCAGGCCAAAGCCGGTCCTCAGTTGTTCTCCACCGCTGATGTGGTGGTGATTCTGCGAGATGTCAATGACAACTCTCCTAAATTCATTCCCAGGTCCTACAAAGTGAAAGTCCCAGAGGACGTTCCAGTGGGCACTGTGTTACTGTGGGTGGAGAGTGTTGATTTAGACCTGGGCAGTGGGGGCCTCATTACCTACAACCTCAAGAACACAGAAGGTGGGATCTTTAACCTCGATACCTCCACCGGCTCCCTGACGCTGGAGAGGGAGTTGGACTTTGAGCGGCGGTCGTCGTACAACCTGACGGTCCGCGCTGTCGACCACGGCCTCCCTCGCTCTCTCTCCTCCTCCTGCTATGTGGAAGTCGAAGTTCTGGACGTGAATGAGAACCTACACCGGCCATTGTTCTCGGAGTTTGTATACAAGGCAGCTGTGATGGAGGACGCTGTGGTTGGGAAGTCGGTAGTGACCCTGAAAGCATCAGACAAGGACCTGGGCAGAGATGGAGTGGTCCGGTATCACATCCATGATGGGTCCGGTCTGGGAGTCTTCGCCATTGATGAGGAAACAGGTAAGAGATACTAGGCTATGATCTGTGAGAGTAGTTTCATTGTTACTGTTGGTGATAGTCGTAGTAGTTAGTAGTCAGTGCAGGCATTTGGAATTCATTAGACCCCCAAGATTAGATTACATACTAAACTATAAAGAATTACATCTTTTACAGCTGCTGTCAGTCAAGGATCCATCTAATCTAAACTTTTCACCCCTAAGCTCACTGCACTCTTGGCAATGATAGTAGTTGGACATGCAGCACTGACATTATATTATTGTTAGCAAGGATTATCTGAATCAGGTACTAAGATCTTTTCTTCATATTTTGTCATATACTTTAGCTGTTGATAATACAGTTTCATTGTAGCATAAGTTAATCCTTTAATATCACTGTCAAAGTAGATAACACTTTTCTGGTAATAATTCCTTTAAATTGTTTACCTTTCACTTGTACCGACACCCAGTGACATGGTTACGCTGCATGATCAGCTCTAGGGGTGTTTGCGGCAGTTGTATATTTTCTTTTACTTTGTAAGTTATATGGTCATGAATTCTTGTAGCGTGCTGCTGCACTTAAGTATAGATAATATCTGAGCAGATAGTTGACAGGGGTACTTTAAGTGGCTCTCAAACCTTTCCTCAGGGGATGTACTGTATATTTCAATAAAAATCTTGACATTCAAAAACACTCACTCAACACAACAGCAAAAAATAAAAAGAAAGGTGGCATGATAATATTATGTTGAATTTCAATGACCATATTGACATCACATAGCAGCCATTTTACCCTACTACCCCCCCCCCCCCGCCCCCGATTATGACATAAGAGCAAAATGGTCACAGTGTACTGTGAATATGTATTATTATTCTGATTATAATACATTGTGTTAGAATTGTCTAATTGATTGTTATCCTCAGGCGTAATCCGCACAACAGAGATGTTGGACCGCGAGACGGTCCCCCACTACTGGCTGTCTGTCTACGCAACAGACCTGGGAACTGAACCTCTGCTCTCTTGGACACACGTTTTCATCGAAGTCCTGGATGTGAACGACAATCCTCCAGAACTCTCCCAGCCCATTTACTTTGCCTCTGTCCCGGAGAATGCGCCTAAGGATCGGTCAGTAGTCCACGTGGAGGCAAAAGATGCTGACACGTCATCAGACGACAAGCTGTCCTTCTCCTTGCCTGAGTCGCAGCGCACATACTTTAACGTCGACCCCAAGACAGGTAATATTGAAAGCTAATCATACATGTCCTCTTGTGGCCGACTGAATGGTTGACCGATGACTATGTTAAATCCTGTCATGAAAGTAGAACCAACTTTTATTTAAAGACGTTTTCTTACTGAATTGTGCCCATTTAAGATGACATGTTGTATTGCTGAAATTACGACATACTGTATGTTTTCCCACCTAACTGCAGTGTTTTTGAATTAGCCTTTTCACATTCTGTGGGTTGCTTCAGTCAGTTTGGAATTTTGGAATTTGATACAAGTGACATGGCAAATGAAGACACATTACAGTCGAATGAAATGTCATCATGGAGATATACATAGTGTATGATATAGCTCTAGGATATGTAATTGGGCATGAGAGGCATGTAATCTTCTGCTTTCATAACCTACTGTACACACTCAGTGAAATCCTAAATGTTCATTTAACTCTGAGAGACAGTACATGCCTCCACTCTCCACTCTCCACACCCCCCACCATATTTACATTTTGATTCAAACTTGAGCCATTGGCAGGCAGTATCGATGTACATTTGCTTCTGAAATTGCTCTATGTGACAGCATCATTACCTTTCCCATAGGCAATTTTAGCCTCTGTCAGGAGGGGCGGCAAGATTTTGTCTTGGAACTCTGACTGGTATTATTTTATGGAAATAATACCAGTCAGAGAATCCTTTATACCAGAGAGTTGCATAAGGAACTGAGTCGAGCAAAGGCTACAGTTAAGGAGGCAGTTATATCTGTAAATAGCAGGTGGGCTGGGCTCACAGATCAACAGATTGTCAAGAGACAACACTATTAATCTACTGTCACCAGTATGGCTAATACAGTACAGTACAAATACATCATCCTATAAACATATTATGAACACTGAATAAAAACGGTACTCCATCTGCAAAGCAGCCTACTTAAGCCAATAAAACAATTATACCAGCAGACAGTTGCAAAGTAAGCAAAACAAGCAATGTAACTAATAATGTAACATTCCATGTACAGTAAGTGTCACAGCTTGCTTACATGTTATATCCTGCTGCACGTACAGGAACTACGTATGTAGTTTGATCGATTTTCAGAGGAAACAACTAAACAACTATGCTCGTTAACTCCTGCAGGGCAGAGCAGAGATCAAAGGGAGAGAGCTCATTTCATGGTGGTCACTTCATTAACGCCTTGTTATAAGTACCTAGCAGGCTTTCATTTCATACACATCTGTTTACAATGCCTAATGCCACTTGTATGCAAATGACAAATCCATATGAGAACTCAACAAATAGGTAGATTAATCAATTAATCAATCGAAAAAAATATATATATACAAAATATTTTTTCATTATGATTCATTTTTATTTTTATTGATCAATAGATCAGAACTGGGCTGGCCAGTTAGGGGGGGGGGGGGCCTGCCCCCGGCCTGCCCCCCCCCCTATAAAATCACCACTAACCTTTCCTATGTCAGATTTACAATTTGATTCAAACATTATGCTGTCACTGACCAACCTGAGAGCATGCATGTTATTTCCAGCAAATTGGATTGTAAAAGTGGCTGCTATCTTTCAATTCACTGGGAAATATCTGAGCAGCACCATGCATAGCAGCCCCTGGGTATGTTGCCAGCACACCAAGCAGTCGTCCTGTCCAAGCTGAAACTCAAACTTCGTGCCATAAATCTCTCCCTACAGACACAAAGCCACTCAACCGTGTTCTAGGAAGTGAGGCTGGTATTAAAGGGAAAACTAACACACCACCCAGATTAGGAAAAGGAGTCTGACAACCCCCCCCCCCCACACACACACACACACACACACACACACACACACACACACACACACACACACACACACACACACACACACACACACACACACACACACACACACACACACACACACACACACACACACACACACAGGTAAGGCATCTAAATGCTCTTTATGACAGTTGCAGTTGAGTGTCAGTCACTTGCTTTGGGCTTTGATGTTCAGGCAAATCAGGGTTGCATCTGCCTTTCTCACTGCAAGCTAGCACAGGCCCTGTCGTCTACATATAATCTCTAGGTAGTTGGAACAGTTGTCCACACCCCAAGGCCAATACGCCAGTGGATTACTGAGAGAGATGACTTACATTATAGCACCAGGAGGACAACAAATAATGCGGGGGAGGGTATCGAAAGAGTCAGAGAAATAAGATGAAGCATGTTTTATGAGTCAAATAGTCTTTTTTCAAATAGTCTGTCAAATAGAGCGGATGTAGCCTATTCGATATTGACTTCCAACACACAGATACACTCTCACAGACACAAACACGAAGCTATGTTTCATGTTATGTACACGGAGCCACTGTGCCTAGAATAGTTTTACCAGTATTGAGTTGTGTCTTTAACATTCTGAAGGTCTGTGTAAGCCCTTGTTTCCGGCCCCTATTGCTCTGTTATTGCTGTTTTAAATCTACTTTCAGGAAATTGTTTTGACAACAAACAGTCATATTTTACTATTTTGAATATAGATAACAAAGATCCATGTATTATAAAAAGACACTCATCGCTAGTAGGGCTGATATGAGTCGAGGAAGTGAATCAATGGAAGCTAAACTTAAATGTAAAGTATTGAATACATTGAATAATGTTAGATCCTTTGGGTATACTCTTATCACAACACAAGTATAGTATGTATTTTACAACTTTGCATATAGATGATAAAGAATTAATGTGCAAAAAAATGAAAAGTGAAATTGATTTGAACCTCGTACAGTATCGAGTAGGGTGACTGTTTGCTGTGGGACTCTGTCATGTCTGAGCAAGACTAAAATGACTCATGGCCTATACAAGTGTCTGACTAAGCTTTCGTTTCTCTGACAAACGCAGAATGTATTGGATACAACCTAGGGGTGTTGGCAAATGTCCCCCTTGAATATTAGATATGTATTTCAACATGACTTATGCCTGGTGAAATTAAGACTTAAATAAAATCTGCAGACCTTGTTGTTATTGATGGGAAACAGTCTCTGGTTCCCATGTATTTGTTAATGGCAAAAGCACACTTTCTAATGCACCCCCACCTGTCTTAATAATGTCCTCCCAGCGGGGTTTGTTTATATAGGACTGTGGTAAAAGGCAGACAGTGACCCTCGTTTGGGATCCCACACTATTTTACGAGCCTCTCTGCCACCCTCTGGTCTCAGTACTCATTCCCTATACCCCCGTACAGTTGCCCATCTCCCTAGATGGCTAATGACACTGAACCACTTCCTCCAACCACCCCTGGCTGGCTGGTAATTTAACTGACGAGACTACACAGTTTTGTCATGGTGTCAGTGCGGTAGTGCTGGAGCCATACCAGGCCTGCAATGAATATCGTCGCTGTCGGGCAGAAACGTATATCCTTATATCTCCATATATTTTTTCACAAATGAATGCCCTACTGTCATGAACTGGCTCACATCATGACAAAAAGGCAGACGACACACAGTATTAAATTTAACGTTCTTTTCTCTCCTCCTACACAGGAATAGACAACACAATTAGAACACAAACCAATACACACACGCAAATAGGATGGGTCATCACACCTACTTTATACTTTGTCATTTGACAGTGTCATGCAAAAGGAGCGATAATAGCCGATCTAGCTTGTAGATTATATATAGTTATTTTAGCTTTTTTTTTAAACGTTTGAAAAAACGCCAGGCTGAAAGTCTGTCTGTGGGCATACTAAATATTTGACCAATGAAAAGTATTAAGAAGAGCTTGTGACTAAATAATACATTGGATCCATTGGAACAGGATATGTTTTTCATTTCCTGAAAAGTAATGGTATTAGACATACAACTCCGACCGCGACAATAAGTAATCAATATACATTTCGAATATACTTGCGAGACAAAAGAAATGTCCAGTGAAGGAATGGAAGAATCAGGGTAGAGATTACTTTATGCAACACCATCTATTGTCCATATAGCTACAATGTGTACCTAAACCAAACCCTGATCCTTTCCCCATTATCGCCACTTTCTTACCATATGGTGTTTGTGTAAATTAACCTCGCCGCCAAGTTGACCTAAGCCAGACACTTTATTGCCCCATGTAACTTTTACTGCTCTGAACTTATCGCCTCTCTACCCCCCACTCCCACTCCCACCCCCCTTCTTACGCTAACCTTACTCCTTAATCTACTCTCTTGATCTACTTCACCCCAGACCCCCACTACAGACTTCTCTTTCAATATTTAAAGCCCCGGGATACACACACTATCTACATAACTACCCTATAACTTCCCCCAGCCCCAGAGGTTTGTCCAGGAGTATACTGTACATAGAGTCATTACTATCATGGTCGTCAGAGTCTGTCTGCTGACACTGCAAGAGGCATAATACAGTATAATACCTCCCATGAAATTATAAGAACATTATTATAAATTATTGATTATTACATGTAATGCAATCTATCTCCCAGGTTGTTAATTTTTATCTAAAGTTCCATGAGTCTGCAAATTGAATTTCTGTTTGTGTTGCTCTGTGTACTGAGCTACACCGTGAAAGAAACCACCCTCACCCTAGCAGTGTCAGCATTGTACCTACTGGCTTGATCCCTTCGTGTTCTGATTATAATCCCAGTCTATATTTATGATACAAAGACAAATCTCCAGAAAGCCATAAAGAAAGAAAATCAATACGTTCTGATGCATCAGAAAATAAATCCTGGATAGGTTCAGTGACAGTGAATGCACACGTGGTCATGTGATTAAATTGTTACCGTACAGTACAGGACGTCACAGTGATGTCATTTAATGCACCTTTTGAAAAACACACACACACACACACACACACACACACACACACACACACACACACACACACACACACACACACACACACACACACACACACACACACACACACACACACACACAGGGGCCAATTCGTTCAATTTCAGTGAAGCTGCAGATACTGTAATAGGTTTTGTTATGAGACGAGAGAGACATGGATCCTGTTTTAAGGCCATTTTCCTGCTTTAAATCCCAGAAGCCACAGCCAACTTTTCACACAGCTGCCAAAAAGCCTATATCGTAAACCTGTTCTGTAGGGTGTTTTTTCATCTCTCTCTCTCTCTCTCTCACGCACACAGACACACATGCATGCACGCACACTCACATGCACACACGCACGCATTATACACATGCTCTGTCTCTCTCTGGAATAAACATAAACCTGCCAACGTACAGGTCCTTAGGAATAGTAACTAGTAGTAGATGGAGCCAGAGTCAGGGGAGCTTAGCCAATATATTGCATTCCCTGTTGTATAAAAGTTGCGTATTCCAAAGAGACCTTGGTAGTTGACCAATTTGCCATTCAATATCTGCACTACATGAGGGACAAACAAAAGAACCTCATTGTGTCATTTATGTGTACTCGGATGTTTGAAACGCGATAGGTGCACACTCCACAGCAATTTTCTACAGAATAGGCAATTGGTGAATTGTTTCCCTTTGGGTGTTTGTTTTGTGAGAGCAAAGACATAAAGGTGAAGACGGTGGTTAATTTCACTGCAAGGAGGAAGAGTGAAGCAGCTGTGACAGGTGTGGCGTCCATGGGATTAAAGCAGACAAACACATGTGTGAGACGAGCATACAAACACACACCACCTCCACCCGCTAGAACAACAACAGCCATGACCACAACGACATCCCTAACTGTGTGTGTGTGTGTGTGTGTGTGTGTGTGTGTGTGTGTGTGTGTGTGTGTGTGTGTGTGTGTGTGTGTGTGTGTGTGTGTGTGTGTGTGTGTGTGTGTGTGTGTGTGTGTGTGTGTGTGTGTGTGTGTGTGTGTGTGTGTGTGTGTGTGTGTTTAGGTGTGATCCGCACTCTCACTGTCTTGGATCGAGAGGAGAAGTCAGAGCACACCATTGAGGTGAGACCTCTCAGTTTCAAAACAACCCGTCCGCTTCCCTTTTGGAACTGTTGATGTTTAAACTTTGTTGCAAAAATTTCTTGTTTATACAAACAAAAAATAATCTAAACAATGACACAACCACTAATTCCCCTTTCTCAATATTTAACTCGCTCCAATCTCCCTCTCCCCATACTTTCCACCAATCCCTCTCTTCTGTTGCTATCTTGCTCCCTCCATCCCCCTCAAATCCACTCAGGTCATAGTATCAGATAACGGTACGCCTCAGCTACGCTCCACGGCCTCCGTAGTGATCCAGGTGCTCGATGACAATGACAACAAGCCACGGTTCACCGACAAGCTCTTCCATGTCAAGCTGCCGGCCCAGCGAGGCCCCGGTGCCAGTCAGGATGTCTGTCGCATGGTCGCCCGCGACGACGACCTCGGACCCAACGCCAAGGTCACCTACAGTCTGCAGGACACCCAGGACGGGAAGTTTGATATCGACCCAGTGAGCGGCGTGGTTATGTCCCGGGGAGACTTCTGGCCTGGAAACTACAGTATTGTCACAGTACGGAGCTCTTGTACTTATTCTTTGGTAGATATTGTACATGCCTGTAGCTCAGTTTATTAGGATTAGGGTCTATAGAGGGGAGTTTGCTGCAGGTCCTCAGGTTGGCCTACAAATCATATTTTGCATTGGGTTTGGGATGAATTGAGACAATACTCTGTAACAAACAATGGCTTATGACAATCATGTTTTTTGTTTGTTCGTTTGTTTTAACAAGATGGTCTCAAATCACACATTAAACACACGTTTTAAACCACACAGGTAATTAACAGAAGTAAAAGAAAACAAAAAAAACACACATAACAGGTTCAGAATTCACAGTTGAGTCATTAATGTTGTTGTACAAAACATGAAACTCTCTACGGCTTATGTTAACCACAGACAAACTTTCTGCATAAGTGTAAAACCCATGTGAATCGTTTGAAATCTGGTGAGGGAACCCATTATAAACTTACTTCCAGGTTTTAGGGCTATAAGACTATAATGAAGCACTACTCTGAATTATTTCCAGTGGCTTTGTTATGATATACCACCTGCATAATTTTGAATTAGAAAAAAGATACAACACAGATAGAACTGTATAAAGCTGTGCATATTATGCAGACTCAAGGTTACCAGAATCCTCTCATGAATGCTACCAGTATGGTACAGTACAGTACAGTATTGTATGTAGATAATAAGTGCTTGTGCCCAGATCTTCATTATACATTATTAATCTAATATTCAATAACAATAAAATAGTTTGGGTTCCTGGTGGCTCAACAAGTTAGTGCAGACCATATCGCCTGTGCATTAACTTATTAATTCATGAAAAAAAGTTTTCTGCCCGGCAGCGAAAAAACGTTCCTTGTTAGTATCCGGACCCGGTTTAAATTCCGGCCCATGTCTTGTCTTGAAAAAACTATTTTGGTTTATAGTGATACTCTGGCCTGAGGGTGGTACTATAGAAAAGATAATGGGGTCGCTCTAATGGTCAGGTCTCATAATCTGGGGAGCATGAATGTGCTCAGCTAGTTTCATGGCAATCCACCCGTTAGAATATGAGAATTCTTGTGTATAACTGGACATTGGCTTAAGGGTGGCGCTAGAGGAGAGTTCTTTGGGTCAACAAAAAGCATTCCTCCTTTTATGAAGGTGCACAGCAAATTCCATGACAATCCAGCCAAATGGATTTTGAGATGTCTTGTTTGGGACAAAGGTGGAGAACCGACAGACATACCAACATAACAAACCTTATAGCTCTGTGGCTAGCGGGGCTTAACACCAGGCTCATAGCACCAGTCAAATGGAAAGATATCCTAACATTATTCTACTCAATCATTACTTAGGACTTACTGTAGCAGTTGCAAATAGCCAATCACAATGCCCCCGTATTTTTGGTTTTGATTTCTCTGCTCCAAATTAGCATGTATTTGAACAGGTTTCAGGTAAACAGTCCTTTAACAGGCTCTGGAATGCTTGAGTCGGGCTTCATTTGCGTGACTCTTTAGAAGTAGTGGAGACTTTCAAACGTTGCTCCTGCCCACCAGCTATGCTTAAGAAGTTAAATTACCCGTACTTTAAGAGCTTAAAAGTATTTCAATAGGGCCGCACCCTCGGCTTGGTAACAACATGGCATATGTTACGTTTCCTTGTCATCACTCTCTTCTATATGTAGCAAAGGCTGACCTATGGTGTAATTAAGTAGAGAATAAGTAACTCCATCACCCTTTGAAATGACATGCTGTTACTGGTGTCAGTATTGCAACAGAGCAAAATGTATAGTGTTTTTGAGAGACATGCATGCGTGTGTGTGTGTGTGTGTGTGTGTGCGTGTGCGTGTGCGTGCGTGCGTGCACGTGCGTGTGTGTATTTATATTACTTAGTGTCAGTGAGGCTGAGGGTGCATAACAGTGTGTGTAAGCCTCAGTGTGAGAGGCTCTGTGTGTGCCAGTTATTGTCCGCAAAAGTTTAAAGTTCGTCTTCATAGCTATAAGCCATTCGGTCGGTCGGCCTGTCGGTCGGTTTGTCGCTCAGTCGGTCAGTCAGTCCGTTCATCTATCCGTCCACCGACCCAACAATCTCAATGCAAGGGCAAACCGTTTGCAGCTTATCGTGGATTACGTGTGTGTTTCAACATAAAAGGCAGTGAATGAGGCAAAAGAATGGAATGTTGGCTTTTGAATTAAAATATATCTAGGCTGACAGTGTAGGTATATCCTGGGAAAGTTTACTTAGTGAGTGTTACTGCTAGTAGGTCACTGGTAGGTAACCAGGCTGTAGTTTAACCCATTTAGACCTTCTAAATCCTTACCAAAATGTTCTGATTTTTATTTTATTTTGCTATATAGCAACATCTAAAATGACACATATACTTTCCCGGATTGAAGACTTTCCAGGTCTAAATGGGTTACAAATAAAACCCATATTTGGGGAAAATATTTGAATTAATAATTAATAATAATTTGAAAAAAATGTTAAAGGGGTATTTCACTTTAAAACACTTCAACACATAATTTTAACATGTCTTTTGTGTGCACCCCAGGCAGTTTTTGAGTTGCTTGATATACAACTTTGATATTTAGGCAAACTACAGTGCACTAACTGGCTGAGCAACTGCAACACCTTCATAATCAGTATTGGAAGAAGTACTCAGATTTTTTATCTAAGTAAAAGTAGCAACGCCACAATATAAAAATACTAATACTAAGTAAAAGGCCTGTATTAAAACATTATTGGCAACACAAGATATATTTACAGTACCAAAGTAAAAGTACAAAAATGTTTCAACATTTGGCAAACTATTTCTAAAATAGCCAGATATACCTGTACAAGCTCACAATGTGTTGCATTTTGACGTGTTGCGAGCTTGTAGATCGGCCCAGTTTCGAATAGCTGAAGTATAAAGTAGGGCTGAATGTATATGTTTTGTAAAAATAAATGCTACAAAGTAAATGAAGTTTTCAATTAATGGTAGTGGAGTAACCCTTTGAGATGTAGTGGAGTAGAAGTATAAAGTATTGAAAAATGGACATACTTAAGTAAAGTAAAAGTACCTCACAATTGTACTTGCAGTACTTGAGAGTAATGTTACTTTCTAACACTGCCTCTGTCCTCCATCAGATTAAGGCGACGGACCAGGGCACACCTCCACACTCCTTCACCTCCAGACTGGACATCGAGTGGGTGGCCAAGCCGACGCCCACCGCAGAACCCCTGATATTTGAAGAGCCGCATTTCACCTTTGCTGTCATGGAAACTGAGCCTGTCACTCATATGGTGGGGATCATCATGACGGAGATGCAGAGGCTGAGGTGGTTCTATATCACAGGTGAGAGAGAGACACACACGCACGCACACGCTCACGCACACGCACACGCACACGCACACGCACACGCACACGCACACACGTGCAGCCACACTCAGTTAGATGAAAATTCCATGCAGAGATTTTAGAGGATGGATATAACATCCATTCATGATGGAGACACAGCTGCATACA
The DNA here is from genome assembly GCF_963280865.1 of Gymnoscopelus braueri. NCBI lineage: Eukaryota > Metazoa > Chordata > Actinopteri > Myctophiformes > Myctophidae > Gymnoscopelus > Gymnoscopelus braueri. The sequence continues at coordinate 27,025,775 of NC_137622.1, forward strand.
GACATACGCACACACGCACGCACACGCGTGTGCACACACACACACACACACACACACACACACACACACACACACACACACACACACACACACACACACACACACCAACACACACCAACACACACGCACACGCACCCGCGCACGCACACACACACACACGCACACACACGCACACACACACCCCTGTCTCATTATATTATTATATTGTACATTACAATTTATTTCGATAATTCAAACTAATAAACAGAAGAATAGACTGCTCCTTGAACTACTACTGACTTATTTGTCTCTGGGTAGCGGCCCCTCATTGGTGCTGAAACTGGGCCTGAAAGGGCCAGTTTCCAGAGGAAGATCACATCTGACATTTACTTTATTAGCACTTAGTGCTCCCTCGTGTCAGGGAATACAAAATGTTGCAAGCACCATCCAGCCGTGGTGGGCACTCACACAAGTTTATTTTCTAAAGGTCAGCAAAAGTCCTATAAAAGAGAATAATGCTGGAGGAGTAGGACATGCTGCTGCACATATCGGGGTGTGATGATGCCTGCAGGAACCTTTAGCGTCTTTGGAAAATGCTAACAGTGCAAAGACGGGACATAGCACCTGAGACTACTTCAACAATGATAATATATAGGGCCATAAGGAGCAACGTCCTAGTGATAAAACGCATGTACTGCCGGCAGGAGGCATTTCCCCTGCGGCGATTAGACTCACTGCAGATATTCTGTTGTACCAGATAGTTAATTGCAGCATTTGTTAAGTTTGCCCCAGGCCTACATTAAGCCACAATTAGATTGATGGCATGGAAATGGGCAGTATATCCTTGGCTCCACTGGGCCGGAGAGTTGTACAGGAGGACTCACATTGGCCACTATATATATGTAAAGCTCAACAAAATTAAAAGAAAATCACCTTGCAAATTAGCCTTATCAACACATCATTGCACAATCATGAATTTTCGGGAGACTTAATGACCGAGGAAGCAGGGAAAAATTAGGGATGTTGGGGGCAAGGGGGGGGGAGAGTTATGGGAGTCAGCTATAGTCATCAGCAGGAGGTGTATTCCCAGCCGGCAGAGATCAGCACTACTCATCCTTTCATCCGCTGCCAAGTCACTGCAGGAAGGACAACTGTCACTTTATCCCCTCCTCCTCTCTCTCTTTCCCTATTTTCTAGCCCTTCACTCTCTCCTGCTCTGTCCCCCTCTCTCTTTTGTCTCTTTGCTTCTCCCCTTTTCTACCTCACTTGTTCCTTCCCTGTATACTGCCACCCTCTATACTTGCTTGTCCTGGCCTGGTCTCGTATTTCCTGAATAATTAACATATTTCAACATCTCTCCGTAAGGCCCTTCTCTCTCCATTGTGTTTGTACCTATCTCACCTTTTGATTGGTCTGTGACTACAGGATCAGATCTGACGGATAATAATAATAGCTAACTGAAAGACTGAGATTATGTTTTTAACCACTTAAGCCCCTATACCTCATTGTACGTCAAATAGCAAAAATAGCCAATCTACAAGCTTTGAGCATAAAAATGCAGAATGTTCGTCCATTTTTGCTGTTCATCTGTTTTGGCTCAATGTTCTTCTGTTTTTGCTGAACGTTCACCTATTATGACCTGCCCAGAATAAGGTCACTACGGTTCATGTGGTTTAATGAAATCTGCGTTTCATCAGCCAACATAATTGAACGAGAAGGGGAACAAAACATTTGAGCAAGACGGTGCCAATGTCACTGGGGCCCTGAGCCAGATCACTATGGTGCACATAGTGCTCTCACCAGTTCAGGCTAGCCTGGTAAACCTGGTAAACCACCCCGGTCGCGGAAATCTCATTTGGTTTACCAGGCTAAGTTCAGACCCAAGGCAGGGTGCCCACGTTTGACTCATTGTGTCAACTGAGAAAGTGTTCGTCTGTTATCCTGAGAGATCACATTGTCATGGAAGGAATCACAGAGAGAGATATTCATCTGCCTGCTTCTGAAGAGAAAGGAGGAATATAAATATAGGATCATATCACTGTGGGAGAGGAATTCCTTCATAAAACAACATTCCCTCACTCTGTCTTGGAAATCAGTGGTACGGCGCAATAGAATAGACTCGAACACTGTGGGGTGGATCAGATACTAACATAGATTATAAACAATTATTCACCTAGTTATAGTTTTCGGTCTGCTAGAATAGATTCTTTCTTTATTTTATTCTTCTTGGCTAGATGTCACTGCATGGCTAAGAAGTCATGGACGTTTGAATTTCATTCATAAATCAATCTGTATGGACTATTTTCAGCTAGACCTTTCAAATCTGGACTTGACACATGATAATAATGTAACTTTGATTAAAAATAATGGCACAGTGGGGTTTGTGTGTGTGTTGATTACTTATCTCAAGCAAGTCTCTGTAAGTAGATTTTTTAATCTTTTTTTGAATGAACGAAATACAATGGCTTCTATGAAAATACTAAAACCAAAGCTTTGGAAAATGGTTGCAGTAATGTCAAGTAGGCTATACTGTGGAGTCGTAGTCAATGAGCTAAACATGCCAGACCGCCAGTATGTTTTTTACCTTATGGCAGATGAGCGTGTAAACCAAAAAAAGAGGCTTGGTGCAATATTAGGGCGGAGAGAATGAAGGCATGCATGAAAAGGAGGAGGGGAGCAGTTTCCCACCTTTTCCAACAACACGTACCAGAAAAGGTGGGAAAGGGAACAGGAAGGCGGGGATCACAAGCCTACATTGTAGGCCACTGTTACTGTACCCTTGATGTACAGAACCCATAAAGAATGTTTCCCGTGCCAGAATTAGTTCAGTAAAAAGACCATCTTTAGCAGAAAGACCATCAAACGATAACGTTCTACTCGTACTTTCTGTTTTGAGATGTGAGATATGAGTCACTTTCCCAAGGTGAGTGGAAAGTTTAAGCCATGAAACTATGGCACAATATCCATCGATGGATGTCGATGCGTGTCGTTGTAACAACAGTGGCTGAGGATCAAATCTGCCAGTGCCTCTGTGTCGTTTCTCTGCCAGCCTTCCTACTGTCTTACCAAAGAACAAAAGGTACAAAGGAATGTGGACCTTCCTATTTCCTATCAAACAAATGAAGCAGACACCGGTCTCCAACCGTCAAGACAGCCAGGTAGCGATGAGTGTTACCGACTGAAATAAGAGGAAGTCAAAGAAGGGAGCTGTGTCGTGTGTGTGTGTGTGTGTGTGTGTGTGTGTGTGTGTGTGTGTGTGTGTGTGTGTGTGTGTGTGTGTGTGTGTGTGTGTGTGTGTGTGTGTGTGTGTGTGTGTGTGTGTGTGTGTGTGTGTGTGTGTGTGTGTGTGTGTGAGAAAGAAAGACAGATACAAAAGATGATGAGTGAGAGAAACAGAGATGAAGAGACCTAGTAAAAGGAAAAACCTCACTCTCTCAAACCTCTAGGTCTACGTCAATAATTTCTAATTCAAGAACTGAACGTCATTACATTTTGTTCCACTTCCCTGGTCAATTTGACACAAATCTGGCGGCCATATCGGTATTACATATATTATGTACAAAGAGTAGATTAGTAGGAGCTCTGAGAGGCTTCAAAAGGTGGATTTCTTAATAAACACCATCTGGTTCAGCAAGCGTGAGTTTTACCCATGCTGGGTTAGCATTCTGTTCAAAATGCGTCACAGCCAAATGTCTCCCCAAATATACAACACTGTGTCAGGGACAGTGATATAGGGAGAGAGAGAGAGAGAGAGAGAGAGAGAGAGAGGAGAGAGAGAGAGAGAGAGAGAGAGAGAGAGAGAGAGAGAGAGAGAGAGAGAGAGAGAGAGAGAGAGAGAGAGAGAGAGAGAGAGAGAGAGAGAGAGAGAGAGAGAGAGAGAGAGAGAGAGAGAGAGAGAGAGAGAGAGAGAGAGAGAGAGAGAGAGAGAGAGAGAGAGAGAGAGAGAGAGAGAGAGAGAGAGCAGGAGGGAGAGAGAGGGAGATAAAACCGGAAGAGAGGGAGGGGGCAGAGAATAAAAGAGAATAAGACATACAAACAGACAGTTAGGTAAGGAGATGGAGAAAGAGAGTCACAGTGGAAGAGAGATTGCCTAATAGGCAGTTATATTTGTGTATAGAATGGAGATCGTGACCCAGGTTACACTCATTATGACATAATTGCTGAATCAGAAATGGCGTAGGGTGCACCAACTGGCAAAAAGATGGGTACTGCTTTGTGCTTTGGGTGCAGTTAAAGTCCACATTCTTGCCTTGTCCACATTCCTTTGCACAAATTTCTATTTAGAGTGGCCCTATTCCAGTGTATTAAGCAGTGTATTAACCTATTTAAATAAGTACATACGTAACACCTTTACGGGGATGTTACAGCACAATATAAAACACCAAAAAATGAATTGTATAATTTTCTCTGTCATTACACTATCTGAGTATAATACTGTAGGTGTTTATTGTCATGATCTGTCTCTCCACCTGTCTGTTTCTCTCTCTCTGTCTTTCTCTCCCTGCTTAGACTCTATATATCAGCCCTGCAGTTGCTTGACAATAACTCACCTGTGTCCACTTCACTAATCAGCCTGCAGGCTATAAAAGTGACTCATTCTGTTCATTCACAGCCAGATCCTTGTAGCTACACTGTAGGTGTTGCATTGTGTGTTATGTCTTTGTATGCCCTGCTGTTTGCCTGCCTCAGCTGCTGTAAGCCTGTTCTTTGTTTATTAAAGTATCACTGGGCTTGATCTGCCTTGCTTGTCGTCTGCTTCTGGGTCCTCACCTGACACAACGTGACAGTTTACAGCAGGTTAATGCACAGGTTAATACATTGGAGTAAGGCCATTGTCAATTGTTACTTTAGATCAAGTTTACATTCAAAATCTGTTCATCTTGGCTCGTTCCCCATAGCGCTCTTAAACTCTGTCGTTTTATGATATAATTACTTCAGACTCAAGCTGCTTTCCTTCCAACTGTAAACCCTCAAGCATTCACCATATCACCTGTGAAGAGAAAAAAGGTCAATCGAGGTTGAACTACTCCTTTCAACTTTTATTGTATCTGGGAAACCAGAGGCTGTGATCTGTATTCTGTACAGCCTGCTTAATTACAGCTAGCCAGCCAGTCAGCCAGTACAAATTAGAACAGTTTCTTTAACTCTGTCTGTCTATCTGTCTGTCTGTCTGTCTGTCTGTGATTCTCTTTCTCCCCCTCTTCTCTGTGTCAGGTGGTGATGAGGAAAAGGACTTTGACATCCAGAGGAACTCAGGGACCATAGTGATTGCCAGGCGTCTAGATGCAGCCAGACGTTCTAACTACAACCTGACCATCACAGTTACAGATGGACACCAGAATGCAACCGCACAGGTTAGACATCAATGATAACTAAAACAACTAGATTGTTTCAAGAAATTGTGATGCAAAAACTTTCTGCCAAAACGAGTCCAATGAGGTGAGCTACAAAACTGTACATGTAGTTCAGAAGTTATGAAAACACAGACAAGTTTCCCACAGACAAGTAAGGGAATCACAGAGGGAGTTTGGGTAAAACACATAAAACTAATTCAAATGTAATGAATAAAGACAAAATAATTTAAACAGCCATACTCAGCACTTGAAAGTGTTCAAGTGATTCTCTTATCCTAAGAATGGGTCTTTAAGTGTTTACTAGATTTAACATAATTTAAATGCTGCACTTATCCAGGGAGACTTAAAATGAATACAACCGTAGAATGAGTTTCAATTTCTTGGACCATTTGTTCACAAATAGTTCCTTCTTAAATAGTTCCTTCTTTCTGATTCCATCTCCACAACTACAGGCCTATATCAAAGTGCTGGACATGAACGAGCACCGGCCTGTCTTCCTGAAGCCACTGTATGAGGTAAGAGCAATCTCTGTTTGCAGAATTGTGCTGATTCACTTTAATGAAGGTATATTATGTTACATATTATATTGGGTTTGATAGTCATTGTAAAATGTTGTTCCAAGTGCACAAGCATCATGAGGATCACTGCTCTGAAATATAGAAGCACAGTGTGGTGGAGGTATAGTTAAGATCCCTATCTTTGGACCTGCATGTACCCTTTCCTGGCCTAGGATCAAATCTCACCAAAGCATTTTTCTTGCCTGCATGTGCTTCCCCTATGCTGTCTTTCTCTCAACTGTACAATTCAGCCATTTGTACGCTCATCCAGAGCAATTTAAAAGAAGAGCAAGTTCAGAGTAAGTGCCATGAACATTTGTCACGCAAAAAGGCAACAGTCCGTGGTATTAGAGTGCTATTAGAAAACAGATATGCTACAGAAGTAATTTAGGATATTCAGTAACCAACATTCCTAACATCTAATCTACATACAGATGAAACTAAATGCAGACGCAAACACAGCGTAGAGGCATGATAGGATGGAGGTAGATTGGATTGAACGCTGGCCAGAGTTGAGGGGGGTAAGCTTGAAATTAGGTTAAATATTAAGGTTTTCAAGACTGTGGCAGAAAATAGGAAGTGACTCTGCAGTCCTGACCAAAGGAAGGAGGCAATTCACAGCTTGGTAGCCAGGAGTCAGAAGAGTCTAGACCGGCAGGGAAGGAAGGTTCATGCCACTTGCCGTAGATTATCACAGTATGCAAAATGGAGTACAGGGTTGGATTATGGCCTGTAAGTAGTGGAGTACCATGCCCTTGGCTACCTTGTATAGGTCATCACAGAGAGCTAGTGGAGAAACGTCCCTGCTGTGTTTCTCAGGAAAGACAAATACCTGAGACTTGAGAGATAAAGAGAAAATAAAATTAAAGAAATGTTCAAAGTGGGTTATTGATTATACAACATACAAGTATAAGACATGAGTTTGTTCAGTTTACTCATTCCTAACTCAAGGTGTCTTTATTTTAATCCAAATTCCCTGCTGCTGCATCTCTCTTTTCCGAGGCTACAATTAAGCTTTTAATGTGTTTCAAGGTTGTGGAGGCTCAGATTTTTGTGTGCTTTGGGAAACTATTGTCCTTTGGAAAGCTTAATCACTCAGTCGTGGAAAGTAACTTTACTGAAGTACTGTACCAATTTTGAGGTACATTTACTTGAGTATTTCCTTTCTTATATTTTAACTTCTATTCCAATACGTCTCTGAGGCAAATATTGTATGTTTTACTCCACTACAATTATTTGACAGCTTTGGTTACTTGTTACTTTGTAGCTTTAGATTATTGATACTAAAATGCATAACCACTTAAGCCCTATTTTATACTTCAGCTATTCGAAAGTAGTTGATCTACAAGCTCACAATGCGGCACATCACAACACATTGTGAGCTTGTAGATCATCTATTTTCAGAAAAGTTTGGATTTTTTTAAAACTTTTACTTTGGTACTGTAAGTACATTTTGATGCCAGAATACAGGCCTACGACTACATTTGTAATGGAGAAGTACTGGATAAGGGCATCATGTAAATGTCAATATAATGCTGTACTCTACCTAGGTGAGGGTTCCGGAGGATACAGCCCCGTGGAAGGACATCCTGCAGATCAGTGCCCAGGACGCAGACATCAACAGCAGGCTGGTCTACTCCATCCACAGCAGCCTCCACCCTGACAGTACCAAGTACTTCCACCTCGACCCCAAGAGTGCAGTGCTGGTCATAACAGAGAAACTGGACTATGAGGAGATCTCTGTTCATACGCTCATTATCATGGTATGATAACAGTTAGGTACTTATAGAGCATGAGATTATTTGTGAGAGGAGAGGACAAAATGGCCCTACAAATGTGGTATTATTGTCAACCCATCAACCCATCATAGCAAAATGTATGAATTTTCTGTGTAAAAAATACACTTCATACATACTGAACTGGCTCAACTATTAGAATACCCTAACCACATATCAGCCCAGTACATTGAATGGAATGGAAACATTTGGAGCTGCAGCAGGGGTCATCAATATGTCCGTACACGGACATGTGTCCGTGGCAAGACTTGGCCTTGTCTGTGCCAAATGTTTGATTTTGTTTTTACACACCATTATAATGTTCTTATTTTGATCTCCAGGTTTTCTTCAGAATATGTATGACACTGATTTACTATGACACTATGTATTGTATGGCACATTAGCTAATGAGTCCACTGGTGCAGTGGATTATTTTCACCCCCATAACTCTGAGTGTGTACAAATGAAATGAAACCAAATGGACCCGTAAAGGTCCATTTGGTTCCATTTGTACACACTCAGAGTTACAGACCTGTAATGGTCATTTAGGGCTAGCTCTTTATGTGTTTATCTATATTGTATGTCCATGGCAAAAATAACATTTTGTCAAATAATGTCCACCACAAGCCAGCATGGCGATGACCCCTGAGCTGCAGAATGTGAAATGCTGGGGACTAGATGCCAAATATGGGACTTGTAACAATGGCTGTCAGAGGAAATCACAATTTCATTATAAGAATCGATCAGGACAGAGAAATGTCCAGTGAAGAACTGAAGAATCACGGTTGAGATTACTTTTTGCAGAACCATCAATTGTCCACACAGATACAATGTGTACCTCGGGCATTAAACCGCACCCTGATCCTTTGCCCATTATCCCCCTATCTTGCCATGTGCCGTTATTTATGGCCACTTGCCATAAATAAACCAGGCACTTTATTGCCCTTTGTAACTTACGACTCCGAACTCTTCTCTACGCTAACCACACTCTCTTCATCTATTCCACCCCAGAACCTCACTGCTATCTTCTCCTTCAATATTTAAAGCCCTAGGAGATACTCAGAAACTTTGTTTCTGAAATAAGTGCGCTTTTAACAAACGTATAACTTTCTTAAAACTTTCTCTCATCAGGTGCGTGACCAGGAAATCCCTGTTAAGCGGAACTTTGTGAAGGCGGTGGTGTATGTGGAGGATTGTAACGACCACTCCCCCGCCTTCCTCAGCCCGCGCTATGAGGTCCGCATCTCCAACCTGACCCCCAAGGGGACCGAGGTCCTTAGGGTGAAGGCCCTGGACAAGGACATGGGCAGCAATGCTCACATCAGCTACTCCCTGCACTCTGGTAGGTGGAATGATGGAAATGACAGCTTGGCTATTAGATTGTATTTTCTCCTTTGTACCTCCTCTTTAGAGCAGACGGCCCATTTGAAAGAAAATATACAGTAACCGCACGGCTCATGTTTTTTTTTGCTGTCTCTTTAATAATTCTGTCAAATAAAACTGAATCAAGACGATACATTACAATGGGAGTTCTCTACCTCTCTACTTTCCTTTAAAACAAGCCCTGCCGTGCCAGAATGCACCCTGATGAAAACAGATAAAACATGAGCTCACATACTGTGGATAAAAATGTGTTGATTTCTCCTCTGTATTTTCACTGATTCTGTGTGTGCGTTATTCTTCAGGGTGTGAGCTTCTTGAGTTTCAAAAGGGTAACTTTGAAAATGTTTAACTTAAAGTGAATTAATGTATGATGGATTCTTCCGTTGGAACTCTTTGACTTTGTGGGTCAGAATTCTTTTAATAAAACATTCTCTACCCAATTATATATAGTATTGTCAGTTAAGTAACGTTGGCCCCTGGGTAACCTTTTTTAACTTGAACTTGAACTTTAGGGAAATAAACTAAACTTCAACTCGTAAGTGAGAGCAACTAATTTTTTTTTACTTTCTTTCTTCTCCCACAGGGAACATTGACCACATCTTCTCCATAGACTCCGAGCTGGGCTCCATCAGTTTATCCAAACCACTGGATCTTCAGCCCCAGGACCAGTTTCACTTGACGGTGAAGGCCACCGACCAGGGCTTCCCTCAACGCAGCGACCTCTGTTCTGTCAATGTCCACATCCGCATCTCTGAACAAACGCCACCCACCTTCCCCTCAGAAGAGTACTTTGCAGAGATCAGTGAATCAAGCCTGCCCGGGACCCCCGTGGTCACTGTTTCAGCCTCTAGCCCATCTGCCGTGCATTATAGCATTGGAAAAGGTGACCCCCATGGGACATTTTACATCAACTCCTACACTGGGTTCGTCTCCATCCAAGAACCGCTGGATTTTGAAACACATCCCTCCTACGAGCTCAGAGTGTTGGCCTTCACTATGACAGGAGCCTCGTCTGAGACTGTTGTTCATGTCTATGTGATCGATGAGAACGATAACGCCCCCGTCTTTCAGCAGCAGGAGTATGTGGGACAGATAAGTGAGTCAGCTCATGTAAACAGCATGGTGATGGGGGAGAGGAACGCACCTTTGGTTATCCAAGCCTCAGATGCAGACAGAGACTCAAACTCTTTGTTGGCCTATCACATTCTAGAGCCAGAGGCTCTTCAAGTCTTCAAGATAGACTCAAACATGGGCACCCTTTCTTTGGTGTCACCTGTCGATTTTGAGGCCAAGTCTGAGTATCGCTTCACCGTTCAGGTGAGGGACTCAGGGGAGCCCTGGCTGTATGCAGCAGAGTCTGCGAAAGTCACCATCCACATCTTAGACCTCAACGACTGCCCACCAATATTCGCTGTGCCAGTGTATGAGCCTTTTGTCTTCTTCCCAGCAGTCCAAGGTACAGAGGTTGTGCGGGTGACAGCACATGATGCTGACTCGGCAGTGTCATACAGCATCATCGAGGGGAATCTACACAACGAGTTTTTGATTCACCCTGACACTGGTGTCATCACCGTGAACAGTTTCTCTGAGTTTATGCCCTTTCACCAGCTGCTTGTCAAAGCCTCCGATGGCCTCTACAAAGACACGGCTATCGTCAAGATGAACATCACCAATGTAACTGCAAGTGATCTCAGGTTTGAGCTGAAAGTGTACTCGGCTAGTGTCGTAGAGAATCTCAGCTCTGTCAAAACCTTAGCAGCGCTCAGAGCCAAGGGCAGCTACCTGAACGAGCCTCTAATATACTCTGTTCTAAACCCTATGGGCAGGTTTGCCATATCCCAGACATCAGGGGTTCTGGAAACCACTGGTGTTCCTTTTGACAGAGAGGAGCAGGATGTGTATGATGTTATGGTAGAGGTAAGAGACATGAGGATGCCCCAGAGGAGAGCTGTAACCCAGGTTAAGGTCTACATAGATGATGTCAATGACAGCCCGCCACAGTTTCTCAACCTGCCATTTTTCATGATGATAAATGAAGATTCTGAGCCTGGAGATGTTTTGTATCAAGTGACTGCAAGTGACAGCGACATCGCCCAGAGTGCATCGATCATGTACTTATTAGAGGAGGATTATGATCTTTTCAGAATAGACCCGTATGTTGGTGATGTGTCCCTCCAAAGGCCTCTTGACTTTGAAGCCCTAAGTAGGTATGTGTTGACCGTTCTGGCTACAGATGAGGGTAATCCCAGCCTGACCACTTCGGCACAACTCAGCATCCAAGTGAGAAACCGAACCAACCCAGTGTTCCAGACCCTGCTCTACCCACTGAAGGTCCCCGAAAATGTGCCCCCTTTCACCACCATTTTGCATGTCCAGGCAAGGAACCCAGAGGGATACAGGCTTATTTACAACCTACAGGAGGAAAATGCATCGAAACATTTTCACATTGATTTCAAATCGGGGGTGTTGACTGTCATTAACCCCTTGGACTATGAGAGCCAGTTCATGCACGTGTTAACAGTGCGGGCAACTGACTCTGTGACTGGAGCTTTTTCTGAGGCCACAGTTGAAATAGAAGTAGAGGATGTGAATGACAATGCTCCTGTTTTCTCAAACCTGACTCACACAGTGGACCTACCAGAGGGACTTCCTGTGGGCACTTCCGTCATACAACTATCTGCGTCAGATAAAGACTCAGGGAGAAATAAAGACCTGACCTTCCTGATAGTGAAAACAGAATGGAACGAAACCAATTTCTTTGAGATCAACCCTCAGAGTGGGTTGATTGTCACATCACAGGTGCTGGATCACGAAATACACACACACTTTAATTTGAAAATCCGTGTCACAGACAATGGAACAGTCCCACTCAGTACTGAGGCCTATATTGTTGTTAACATTACTGACATCAATGACAACCCACCAAACTTCATGGAAGCCCAATACCAAGCCACACTGGATGAAATGGCTAAATGTGGCCACATAGTCATCAAAATCCAAGCCTCAGACCCTGACACCAAGGATCTGAGCAACCTCCAGTATAAGATTCTCTCAGGGAATGAAGGCAGGTATTTCAACATCAATGAATCATCGGGGATCATCTCATTCTCCAACGTATGCAAGAGGAATCTGGATCCCTACTATAACCTGACAGTGGCAGTTTCAGATGGAGTGTTCCAGAATACAGCCCCAGTGAACATCGACATGATGGGCAGCAACAGACACAGCCCCCTCTTCAAGCAGAGCATCTATGAAGCAGAGCTGGCCGAGAATGCCGATGCTGGAACCCGGGTTATCCGACTGGCGGCTATAGACCCAGACGATGGTCCATATGGTAGTGTGGACTACACCATCATAAACAAACTAGCTGACGAGACATTCGCCATCGACAAAAACGGGCAGATAATCACAACACAGCCTCTGGACAGGGAAAACCCCACTCAGAGAGTTATAGCCATCAAAGTAATGGCCAAAGATGGTGGAGGGAGAGTGGCATTCTGCACGGTCAAGATTATCCTCACAGACGAGAATGACAATGCTCCCCAGTTCAAGGCGACAGAATACCATGTTGCTATCCAGTCGACTGTAAATAAAGGTTCGCCTGTGATCCAGATCGTAGCGTACGACGCAGATGAAGGCAAAAATGCAGACGTGACGTACACTGTGGATGAAGTAGAGGAGGAGATCACAGAAGACGTCATCGAGATCAACCCATTCACTGGCATTGTGACCGTCAAGGAGAGCTTGGCCAGCATGGAGAACAAGATCTTCAACTTCAAGGTCAAGGCACGTGACGGAGGTCTACCGTTCAGGAACACCACTGTTCCCGTTCAGGTCAAGGTGGTCCCGCCCGAGGTTCCCCTCCCGAAGTTCTCAGAACCTCTGTACTCCTTCACAGCATCCGAGGATGTGGTGGTTGGCACGGAGATAGGCTCGGTGAGGGCAGACTCTGACATGCCACTCATATACAGCCTGGTGGATGGCAACACAGTGGAGAGCAACCAAGACAGAGTGTTCAGCCTGGACAAAGAGAGTGGGACACTGCTGGTTCAGAAGACCATGGACCATGAGAAGACCAAGTGGTACCAGATAGACGTGATCGCCCAGGGGAACCACAATGGGACAGATGTGGCCTCACTGGTGTCCGTCAGCATTCAGGTCCAAGACGTGAACGATAACGAGCCGGTGTTTGAGGCCAGCCCCTACAAGGCATTCCTGGCTGAGAACATGCCTGCTGGAACCACTGTCATACAGGTGAGGGGGGGGGGGGGAATGGTGAGCACATTAGTAGGGAGTGAGAGGGAGCAAGGGATGGAAGGGAGGAGTGAATGAATGAGTGAAGCAGAGAAGGAGGGAGCAAGCGAGAGAAGAGTGAGTGAAGGAGCATGGGTGGAATGTGGTATTAAGAGCAGGAAAGAGGGCTGAGTCTGAGTGAAAGTGAGTGAACAAACAAGGACACTCTTTATTTCCCCACAGAAAGTAAAGAACACAGAAATAAAAAATCACACCCAGTGTGAAGTGGGCGGTGTGGTCACAGTGGTCATCACAGTGATGGAAGTTCACTTAAAGAAAAGTAATATTGTGGACCAACACCCCTAACTTAAAAAAAAAACATAAATGTGTTTTGTTTTTTTTAAACCATAAATGTGTTTTTTTTAAGTGCATAGTCCTATTTATAGGGCTATGCACAATTGTCATGTTTCCCTAGCCAATCACAGTCATGAATAGACTGTGATTGGCCAATCACGGTGCAGGGTTAGGGGGGTACACTGGTGGCCAATCACAGCGCAGGATTTGGTGTGCAAATATCCAAACCTCACATATAGGGGCGGTTTCACCGCCCAAAAATCCTCTTACAGTCACAATACTAGTCATAGTAGCAAACAGTAGTCAGAACAGTACCATCTAAATCTAAAGTGAAGCCTAACTTTAACCTGAAAACCCAAACCTATAACCAACAATGAAATAGAGTTATAAACAACAATGAAGAACCAGATCATTAGGACTGTGTGCAATGCACATTGCCTCTCTCCATCTGATCTTCAAAAGCCCAAGCCTTTGCCAGAAGCCAAATGTTTTCCCTCTCCCCACAGGTCACCGCCAATGACGCGGACGCAGACGTAAATGGTCAGGTGACCTACAGCTTGGCGTCGCTTCCTGACGACATCACTAGTGAGAACATCGCTGACGTTTTCGCCATTGACGCGGAGGATGGCTGGATAACAACAGTGCGCGAAACAGACTGCGAGGAGCGGCGGCTGTACCGCTTCCAGGTGGTGGCCTGGGACCGGGGTGGGGATGCCAGGCTCTCGTCGTCAGTGGTGGTGGAAGTGACGGTAACGGACGAGAACGATAACACGCCGAGCTTCACCGAGACGTCGTACCGCGGCTCGGTGGTCGAGAACAGCTGGCCCGGTGATGTCATCGTCTCCATGACCACCTCTGATGCCGACATGGCGCTGGAGAACCGCCTGGTCACCTGCTACATCACAGGTGGTGTGTGTGTGTGTGTGTGTGTGTGTGTGTGTGTGTGTGTGTGTGTGTGTGTGTGTGTGTGTGTGTGTGTGTGTGTGTGTGTGTGTGTGTGTGTGTGTGTGTGTGTGTGTGTGTGTGTGTGTACAGATCATCCATAGTAACAGAAGAGTTGTTCCTCTGTTTATCAGACCCTTAATACGGTTAAACTACATCCTTAAAATCACAAACCCAAGCTAACTGGCAGGTAGACAGCAGCACCAGAATACTAACTCAACACCCTGGAGCCAAAAGCAACAACAAATCTGAATGCACATGAATCCTGTATTTTTCGTCAGACAACAAAGTCCTGATGCCGCTAATGGAGTCAGCTTTGCTTTCAAAACATCTCTTTTGTAATGTCCAATGGAGGATTATTTGCATTTGGGTTATGGTGGCATGACCTCATCTTTTGGTTGTGCTTCTGTGTGTTTTTGTTTGAAAGTCTCTTTTAGTGTTCTGACAGGACCTGTCATAATGGATCTACAGTCTTTTCAAATACTGTTTTTATTCGTCCAGCTAGCTAGCTATACTAGTTACTGTATCTATGTATCTGTATGTCTGCCTGTATCTCAAAGACAAACATCCAGATCAATAGTGTGGGTGGAGGTACTGTAAGCCTAGAAGAGAGGTTTATTAGTGGGTTTATTACTGTTAGGAGAAGTTCAGCAGTTTTAATTCCTTGGAGTGGCTGAGAAAATACTGTGCAGGGTTATTGGGTTAAGGCGAGGAAAATAAATGAAAAAGTTTCACCCTCAGCAACTACTATTGATCTGCGCTTGAGCAAGGTGTTTAACCCCCAATGACAGTGGTTAACAGTACGAGATTCCAGTTGTAATCGGCAGCTCCTAAGTGCGAAGTTGTGCAACTGAAGTGAGTTCTATGAAGCATGGCATTTCTGTTAAAGAGCATTTGTTCACTGCTGAATCTCCCAAAATAATGAAAAGTAGCCTACAGCATTTTCAGCCCGATCTATACTACTTTGTATGTCAGTGTCATGTGTTAAAACTGAAAACAGCTGATCGACAAGCTATTACCAGTGGAGCATAACGAAGCGTGAATTGGGCATTGCGCTACCCTTGCAGATGGAGACCCACTGGGCCAGTTTGCCATAGTGCAGGAGGACGAGGGCGAGTGGGGGCTCATCCTGAAGGAAGCCCTGGACCGCGAGGTCAAAGACAGGTACATCCTGACGGTCACAGCCACTGACGGAAAGTTCCAGGCCCCGGCCACCGTTGAGATTCACGTGCTGGACGTCAACGATAACAGTCCCCTTTGTGAGCAGGTGAGTCTGGTCACATTTTGGCAGATGACATGAGGTATAGGAACTGTACTATAATCAGAAGGTCATAGTTATTCAAATATGCAATTACACATTTTATGATTATTTATCTTTTTAGCGTTGTGGGTATTTTTTGTTGTTTGTTTGTATTTTTATTTGTATCTGTTAGTTATTATATAACTAAATACTGGACCGCTGGCGTAGCGGTCCAGGCACCGAGGCTCAATGTAGCCTGACAGCGTGTTGCGGGTTCGACTCCCGACCCAGACGGCCTTTGCTACATGTCACTCCCCTCCCTCTCGCCCCATTTCCTGTCAACCTACTGTCCTGTCAAATAAAAGCCCCCCAAAAAATACTGGAGGAGCAGTAGTCTACAACAATAATAATACAATAAATAAATATTGTTATTATGATTAGCAGACGCTCTGGATTAAGAGCGTCTGCTAAATGCCTAAGTTGTAAATTGTAAATTGATTATTATTAATATTATTATTACCGGTACTTTCCCATGTGTTGTAGTTGGTGTACACAGAAGTGGTGATGGAGAACTCACCTTCCAATCAGTTCATTCTGAAGGTGTCTGCCTCTGACCCAGACACGGGCGCCAACGGCCAGGTCTCCTACACCCTCCATGGGCCCCATGCTGACAAGTTCCATCTCAACCACAAGACAGGTAATACGGCGTCTGTTTGGGGTCAAAACACAAGCCACCCCCACTAAGTTGAGCTCAGCTGTTTGTTTGAGTTGGAGATAGGATTAAAGCTTGAACAAATACCTGTGGCCTGTTACGCTGTTGAGAGAACGAGAGAGCCCTGAGCCACAGTAAGTGGCAGCGCATTTTCTATTCCCATGTTTCCATTTCTCAGTGTACTTCCTCCACTTCACCTTCATCCATCATACTTCTGTGTCATAGCACCATTATCATTCTTTTTCATGATTGTCAGCCAATCGCATTTGTGATCTAGCGGGTCTTTCCCCCCCCCAATCCTATCATATTACCAAGGTTAGGGTATGTTTAGATTTTCGGCGGGGTAACCCTAAACTAAGGTATGGGAGGGCGCTGAATGACAAAAATGAAAACAGATTAGCCTCTGCTTGAATTCCAGCGGGTATACTATATTGCCATTGCAGTGCACCTCTGCTCTTGTTGTGTTTTTACATTTTCTTGTTGCTTTCAAGTACTAGTCACCAGGTACACATTGCAATTCCTTAGTCTACCTCCGCCTTCCAGTCACTGTTTTTGTAATGACACATTTCTGCTCATGTTCCTCTATCATCTTTTGTTTTATGCATCCTCATGTCATTTTATAATTGTGTTTCCTTTGCTTGATGTGCTGTGTAAAGCACATTGAATTGCCTCGTTGTTGAAATGTAGCCTCGTAAACCCCCCCCCCCCCTCCCGGAAATCGAATGCATTTTCAGCAATACGATTTCCGGGGGGGGGGGGGGGGGTGTTTACGAGGCTAGTTGAAATGTGCTATACAAATAAAATTGCCTTAATTGCCTATCATACTGGCATGCTGAGCGGCGCATATTGGTACAGTATCTCATCTTAGGTACTTGTCTGCTCTATGCATTTTTCAGACCCATTGGCCTGCATTTACTGTAAACGTCACAGTGCTATTGTAACAAAACAGAGGTCTGTCACAGAATGATTGCAGAGTGGCTAACAGTGGTTATGAGGAACATGACTGATGTTATCGCCTCTTCCTTCCTGACGAAACAAAGAACATGCCTTAAATCTGTGCAGTGGTTGGGCGTGTTGGTCTGAGTATAATAATAACAACAGTAATAATAATTATAATGATGATAATAATAATATTTTTTACATCCACCATGTTGGAGAAATGACAATAAGTGGGAGGCCACCCTTCAAACCCTGAGGCAGACTACACGTCAAAACGTTGGTTGTTTGTGCCCTTTTAAGATAAAAGAAGGTATTTTAAACACGGTTTGCAGTTATGGTGGTCAGCACCTACATAGTATTGGTGTGCGCTCCGTCTCCTTTGTTTGTCTGACAGACCCTTCAGTCATAGGGAATGGGTTTAAGATCCCATATTGACAAGGCTCTGCCCAGCGGAAGTGTCTTTGAGCAAGGCATTAAAATGCCTTAGTTCAGAGAATTACCCGAAGGGGATTAGTATCAAGGATATTACTTTAGTAACAGCCTCTGCTAAAATGTCTAAAACGTTAAGAATTTACTCGATTCGTTTTATCGAGGGGGGGGGGGGGGTGCTAGTGAAAGTTACAGGTATTGTGTGTGTGATATCAAATGTGAGCTTACCAAAATCACAGTAATCCTTAATCATATTCCATCATATTCAAGGGCTTTTGGAGAGAAATGAGACAGACTCCATAGAGCACTGCAGAGTGTGTCTGTGTCCAGCTGAGCAGTGTGTGTTTGTGGGCCACACACACATTTTCAAGATTCTCAAGTGGGCCCTGATCCACTGACTTAAATTCTCACATCCCATTGTGTTTCCATTCTCTTTTATCTGCACACCTGCTCCAGGTGAGCTGTTCACGATGGCTGTGTTGGACCGGGAGAGGGAGGGGGAGCACAACCTGGTCGCCAAGGCCACGGATGGCGGCGGGCGTTCGTGCCAGGCGGACATCTTGCTGATGATCCAGGACATGAACGACAACCCTCCGCGTTTCTCCGCCAGCCACTACGACGTCTCGGTGTTCGATAACACGACCGTTCGAACCCCCGTCGCCGTCATATATGCCAAGGACCCCGATTTGGGTGAGTGTTTTGGTTTTCATAACTATATGGTAAACCACTTTAAACCCTGGCATCCCCAATTTTGGGCATGTCTTTATAGGTGAAAATAAAACAAAACATTTAGTCAAATTTAAATTGTTTCAAAAATAGCCTTTTTTTTACCTCTTTTTTTTTACCACTGAAGCTGGGCACATCTACTCTTTTAAAATATTGTGCTGGATCACATTTAGAGTTAGACATATTTACACCATGAAGCTGCCCAGTTCAACCACAATCTTCTGCTGCTGTGCACTGAGCAGCTCCACAGCAACTACTGGATGTTAACAGTCTTGCCCATGGGGCATTTCTCATCCCACCTGGTCCAGTTATTAGTTCCAGTCACAAGCCCTTCACTTCTTGGTTAGTGCTGTAAAGCACATCTGGTTGTGCCAGATGACTCCGTCATTAAGATAACTGGTGACAACCAGGGCACCAGTTAGATCATTTTGAATTTATAGTAGAGAAAGTGGGCAACATGTAACATGTTTTGGTCCGGATTCAGTGAAGGATGATGTGATAAGTCAGCTTTAACCAGGTTTCGTCAGGCCCCAGGGATGGCTTTATCCGATCTCTCTTGGTTTTAGTTGTTTTATGTGTGTATACTTAATTGAAGAAAAATTATATCAGTAAGCACACATGCAAGATTTCATATAGAAGCCATAGAAAACTTGTGGGTGTTCTATGGGTAATTATAGGTTCCATATAGGATTCCATATATCACTAACCCATAATCACAGAAAAGAAGGCCATGCCCAGGTGTTAAAAATGTGACAGCCACCCAGTGAGCCCCCCTACGTAGCTGTATACTGTATGTCAAATGTTCTGAAATTTTTAGGTTAGTATGCTGCCCTTCAATGCAGCTACTCTGTGTAGTACTTAAATTAACATGAACAAAAAACACAGTACGTTTTGCTATAATTTCCATGGACCAGTGCAGGCCTGTACCGTGTAATTTCTTGTCATTATGTAATCTTTATACATACAGTACTTCACCAATAACAACAAAAGTGTTTTTTACATACATAGATTTTCAACTATAGCCCAATTCTCACACTCTTTACTTTTACTTTTACTTCACCAGGCCCTTCAGGAGGTTTTCCACATGTGCTTCTGTTTCACGACGTCATGCACGTAGCAGCATGAGCTGCTTTTGAGGGGATTTACAATACATGCAGACAAACCCTGTTCTTGGCCTATGGCCACGCTGTAAAATTATAGGATTTTACAAGCTGTGACAAATCCCATGCTCCAACTTGTCCATCCAATAATTTTCAACAGACGCATCTATTTACTGTATCCAGCTCCGCTAGTCATTGTTGATAGATTTTATGACCGAAATGTGCCGTTTCTGGCTATCAGGCAGCAAATAAATCTTATCAACGCCTTCGGAAAGATGAAAAGACATGTAGTAGCCTAATGGCTGAAGTTAATTTAGAGTCAATTTCCATCGAATCAGCAGCCCACACACAATGTTGTACTCTAGCCTCACTTTCACTTTTCACCCAGGATCAGATTCCGGCTCAAACATGTAAACGAATGCCTGATTTATATACTTTTACACTCTTATCAGTAAAAATCAGGCATAACATCCCTGAAAGCATTGGTTTGACTTACCCTATTCTAAACCACAGCTAATGCCACACAGTGGTGGAAGAAGTACTGAGATATTTGATTTAAGTAAAAGTAGCAATACCACAATATAAAAATACTCTGTTACAAGTAAAAGGCCTGTGTTCAAAATGTTACTTGAGTAAAAGTACAAAAGTATTGGTGTCAAAATGTACTTAAAGTACCAAAAGTAAAAGTACTAAAATGTTTGAAAATAGCCGATCTACAAGCTCACAACGCGTCGCGATGCAACGCGTTGTGAGCTTGTAGATCTGCTATTTTCAAATAGCCTAGGTATAAAATAGGGCTAAAGTGGTTAATGTATGTTTTATAATGTAATATATTTATATCTGCAAAGTAACTAGTAACTAAAGTTCTCAAATAATTGTAGTGGAGTAAAAGTACAATATTTGCCTCTGAGATGTAGTGGAGTAGAAGTAAAAGTACTGAAAATTGGAAATACTCCAGTAAAGTAAAAGTAAAAGTACTATGACATTCATTTTCACTTTTTTTATTTTTTACGTTTTTTTGGGGGTTTTATGACCTCAATTACACCCAAAAAATCTGAACTTTGAACATTCAGTGGATTTTCTGTGGTCTGGGGTTTTCTGAATAATTAAAAGTAATCTGAGTTTGGCCCTTCGGCAGTGAGGTCACAGCCGATTAATCCCGCCCACTCTCCTCCTCGCCCCTCCCCTCCCCTATCGTTTCTTTTGGGGAGGGAGCAGAGGCGATGATTGACAGGCAAAATCCCTCACCAGCGACACCCGCAGGCAAAGATTTCTTTTTTCATTGCAGTTGAAAAGGCTTTAGAAATGTGAGAGAAAAACACCTGCCATGGATCAATGGAGTGGAATTTTTTGTTAAAACTTTCTATACACGTTTGAAGGACCATGACAAATACTTTTAATGTGTGGTAAAACTGAACGTCATGAAAGCTTTAAGAACAGTACTTGAGTACATATGTACTTAGTTACTTTACACCACTGCTCACTTTCACTTTTCACTCAGGATCAGATTCCGGCTCAAACATGTAAAAACGAATGCCTGATTTATATACTTTTACACTCGTATACAAATATTTATCTACACGTATAAGTCATCAGTATAAATCAGGCATAACATCCCTGAAAGCACTGGTTTGACTTTACCCTATTCTATGAACCACAGCTAATGCTGCATAACAGAGTGCCATGAAGTTGAACGTGTGTCTTGCGTTCAGGCACGTTTGGATCAAAGGAGGTGAGAGGGTCACCTGTCAGTCTAAAATAAAAGAAAAAGGAAAAAGGAAACAAATGGTTTGTCCATGGGGAGTAAGACAAGGCTGTGAAATAATTCAACACAAATACATTTCTATTTTTTTCGATTTTAAGAAAACCGTTTCTTCGTGATGCTTCAAAATAAAATTGACAAACATAGCTAAATGTGACTCTTTTAAATTTCATGCAGTATTTACAGTAAATCAGTCATTGGTGCCGTAGTTAAATAGTTCATTATTTATCTATTTATCTTCTGTCAAGATTATACTTTTGAAGTTATGGGCTATTTTCCCATAGATTTTGGCCCATGTTTGCTGAAAAGGCGATACATTGGGCCCCCTTATGAGACGGCCCTCATGCAATACTTCTTTTGAATAAACACGTTCACAAGAATTCTTTTGTGGCTTTCTCGAATTTCAGAACTTGTTGTGACTACTCTGCTTACCTCGTCTCTTTAATCACGTCAACACTGTGTGTGTGTGGGTGTGTGTGTGGGTGTGGGTGTGGGTGTGGGTGTGTGTGTAGGGGTGTGTGTGTTTGTGTGTGCGCGCGCACAGTTTGTATGAGTGGGTATGGTGTAGGTGATTCTTAATAAAAAAAGATAATGGAAATGTTCTTGTGGGTGTGTGTGTAGCACGTGTGATTGATCTTCAACATAATAAAGATTAATAGAGAGACCTGTCCGAGCAGCTCTGATCTCTCACACCCACATAGAGCCATACCACAGCTGTGTTGACACATACTTTAATCTTTTCTATGCCTTGAATATGACGTTATGCTGCTAAATCCTGAGAGTTGAATTAACTTACCATGTCTTGGTCAGGATTTTGTAACGTACTGTCCGCAACGAGCCAGCCTCAGTCCGCGATACACAGCGTGCAGCCAAGTATAAATCAGGTATTATACCACCACTGCTGGGCATCAGTGACCCTCAACTGATCTTAGATCAGATCCTGGAGTGCATTCCTCCCGCTTCTCCCCTTCACTGTCTAGCTCGATGTTTAAAGTGCTGTCTAAAGTTGGAGTGCATCATCATCCTCTGAACCATTTCCTTTGAAAAGGAATAATTTAAGAAGCTATTTGATATTCTGTTCACTGCTGTGCCAATGTTCAACAACACAGATAATTATGAAGACATGCTGGCAGTACAACTAATTAATAAAATACTATCTACAGTATGAGTCTGCACGTCTGTCTTCAACTCCCTTTGGGAATTGGAGAAGTGGATTGAATTCCACATATTTTATTTAAAAAAAGAAATGGCTGCGCACAACAGTTAGAGCTACATTTATTCACACAACAATGTTTCAGCATTAAACCTTGACAAGGCGTGAAATTAGTCACTAGCGATGAGGAGTGTGGTTATTTCTTTGTGTATTTTCAATAGCAAGCACCTCATTAGATGTGCATTCTACCTGCATGCCATTGACGAGACAGTAGTGGCATAATTAGTTAATTAATTATTCTGAGAGCATTAACCTCCGATTGTACAGGGGCTGAAATGCAAAAGATTCTCTCAACTCTCTTGAATGAATCCGTCAGTTCCGCTGACAGTTTGCCCGGCATGTTGAAAATTGTGTGAAACTAATTTCTAAGCTCTCTCCTTAGTCCTTTCATGTTCTTCTCTCCCTTTCCTCTTCTCTATTTGACGTGAAACAGCTGTGTGGCAATAGTTTAGGTGTGGTGTTTGATCTGGGATTGAAAGGACAGTTTTGCACCCTCATAGACGAGACTCACACACCGGTATGCACACACACACACGAACAAACACGTGCATTCACAGACAGGTAGGCACATGTACATTATACCCTCTAACGCACAGGCACACAGACGCACATGATCCCTCATATACAGTACAGTGCTGTAGAAGCTCATGGACCTGGACAGACACACACACACACGCACGCGCACGCGCACGCGCACGCGCGCGCACACACACGCACGCACACAAGAAAAGCAAGAAAAGTCCTTCATACAAATGGACACACACACACTTAGGTAGGCAGGCGTCATAACTGAGCAGGACAAGACAGAGCGGAGCAGCGGTGAGCCACTCCTTGAAATGTGCAGGAGCATGCCCTCTGCACCTCAACAGGAGGCCTCTTCCAGGAGCAAGCCCTCCACTGTGCACCTCCATGGGAGGCCTGTTGAAGGAGCATGCCCGCTGCACCTCAGCAGGAGGCCTCTTTACAGGAACAAGCCCTCTGCACCTCCTCCGCAGCAAGCATCTTACAGGTGGCCTCTTACAGGTGGCCTGTAAGCTACCTTACTTTCATTGTCAACCTTAGCATGGACTTCCAAAAATCCATCTGACAAACAATGGTACAGGTATCCTCAAAATCTTCAATGTACAACATGTATATTAAAGTAAGAGGAATGAGATGCCCAAAGTACAATCTGGGAACCCATCGGCAATACAATTCTTTAGGTAATCTTAAGAGATTGCCTAGGACTAGGCGTGTGCTTGTTTATGTATGCATACTGTGTGTGTGTGTGTGTGTGTGTGTGTGTGTGTGTGTGTGTGTGTGTGTGTGTGTGTGTGTGTGTGTGTGTGTGTGTGTGTGTGTGTGTGTGTGTGTGTGTGTGTGTGTGTGTGTGTGTGTGTGTGTGTGTGTGTGTGTGTGTGTGTGTGTGTGTGTGTGTGTGTGTGTGTCCAAATTTGACAGTAATTGAGACTAATGGAAATACATGTCCCAGCAGCTCTGAAGCATCCAGCAAATACACACACACACACACACACACACACACACACACACACACACACACACACATCCAGATGTTTAACACACAATTGTGGTGTGTGTCGTGTTGCTGTTGCTTCACTTCTGTCATAAACAGCAAACAGGTGACAAGATGTGGCTTTGAATGTGTCAGGTGTCTGAATGACACAAATAGGTAATGGTTTGTATCCTCTATTAATAAACATATAAGCCTTTTGGTTTTTTATCTCCTTAAGTGAATGTGTGTGACCGTGAGGCGCGTCTGTGCAAATGGTCCGGCCCTCGTCAAGTCACGTTTGGCCTAGTGTGACCCTCACCCTGAAATGAGTTTGACAGCCCTGATTTTAATTTTCTTTCTCCTCCCACCTCCCTTTTCCTCCACTCCTTCCTGCGCCTCCAGGTATAAACTCAGAGGTCAAGTACAGTCTCCTGGCGGGAGACGGGGGCTACTTCTCACTGGACGAGTTCTCAGGGATCCTCCGACTGGAGCGACCCCTCACCTCCGAGACCCCGCCCGCCTTTGAGCTCAAGTTGAAGGCCACCGACCGTGGTCTGCCACGCCAACTCTACTCTGTTGCCACGGTGACGGTGAACGTGGTCTCCCTGGACGACTACCAGCCTGTGTTCCTGAGCTCGGAGCACACGGCCCAGGTCCCAGAATCCCTTGCGGTTGGGGTGGAGGTGCTGAGCATGTCTGCCCTCACCAGAGATGGCGGCTTGGAGCCCGTCGCATACAAGATAGTCTCTGGGAACGAAGGCGCGAGGTTCCTGCTGGACTCTCAAGGTGAGTGCTTTTTCTCTTGACTGTGTCACTCAAATGTATCACTCACTTTTTCTTGACTATCTGTCTTGGGCTCTTTTTACTCTGTCTCTGTCTGTCTCTCTCAATTTTCTCTTCCTCCTGTTTCTGTCTTTCTTGTTGTGAGCGTGTGAGACAGAGAGGGAAAGAGAAACAAACTGAGTGAACCAGTGAGAAAGGGAGATAGTAACATTTTGTTATGAAGTGAGTTTTATAACTTTAGAATTAATATTTTGACAGTTGGTTAGATCACACAGCTTTACCACTCAGTGAAATGCTTCAGGCTACCTTCTGTGACTGCAGTCTGTTAAGCCGTCAATCTATTTTGTTGGGGGCAAAAAAGGGGTATTATGAATGTATAGAATCTAACAACAAAACAACAGCAGCTGTCATCTAAACAGAATACCACTAGACAGATGCTGATCCTGTTGTTACACATCATACCTTTGATCAGAAAACAGGCATGCCATGTAAAAGCAATAAAGCATACACATTGAACGGCTTTGTTTGGCTCTGTGTAAGAAAGCAAAGCCTGCATTACTGTCCAGTGTTCTTTATGACACAATTTTGGGATAGAAAGAGTTCCAGAGTTGGGGATTGAAACCCCCAGCCTGCCCTTTAGACTGTGCCAGACAAGGATCTCTCTCACTGGTCAGTCTCTGCAGTCTATTCTCCACTTTATTTCATTATGTATGGAATAAACATTTGGAAGTCTGACAGTTTGAAAGACCAAGAGGCCGCAATCACAAAAAAAAACAAGGAAAAGACGAGGAGGGCAATTTTAGCAGCAGAACAGTTGTTTGTATGCTCAGTCAGTACTCATTTGGTGACAAACGGATATGTATTCATGAGAGAGCTCTTTTCAATCATTCCATGTCAAGCTCTGTAGTCTCTCACAGTTGAAACAGTTAACAGGTTTCTCAAACAAGGCAAACACCTTTGGCAAGGTTGTCATACCTCCTGTAATTCTGCAATCAATGTTCATGCTGAGATGACATGATTTTGCTCTCTGTCGTTAACATCCCACCAACAGCACCACCGCTGCCACCTCTAGTGAGACAGAGTCATCGAGCACTGACAGCCAGAGGGAGTATCAGGTGTTACTTTTGTAAAACAGCCCATATTGACACAGCTTTGCATCCAGGATAGATTTTCCTCTAAATGGCATTTTTATCTTGCTAAAAGCATTGTGAGGTGATAATGACTTAAGCGCGGGTGGGTGTGGGGGTGGTAGTGGGGGGTTCGACTACGTGTGCCAACTTGTCTATTGACGGCATTCATACAGTGGCCATTTCACTCTTATTTCATACTCAAGGGGAGTGAGTATTGTTGTGGAAAAATCATAACTGTCCATGAGAAGGTAGTCTCGCGAGCTAGACTGTTACTTCCCACAATTTTCAAACGCTTCCGTCATGCAGTCTGGAGCACGGAAGCTCTGAAAATGATCATAGGATAAAGCGGATGTAGCGCCTCCTCCCCGCTTCTGTTTCTTCTTTACAGTCGCGCAAATTTGTCCTAATATTAATACAAATAATCGAAGCATTTATAGCTTGCTGCTTATCAGAAATGGAAATACTAAAATATTTTTGTGTATGGAAATGACGAACAGATTACAGCTTCCGTTCTTGGCTTTCGGGAGGTGTAGTTCCAGACTATATATAGTATTCGGAGATTGTGGAATAGTTGTCTGGCTACGCAAGACTAATGAGAAGGTGGATACAAATAGATGTTTATTAAAAATTATGCAGCAAAGAGACATCATCTTCTCCTGGCAAGGCTTCATTCTAGCTTGTCCTCTCTCCTCGGCCCATTCCATCCAAAGACCTCCTACATGTTACAGAGTTCACCCATTTATACAGGAAGAAGGGTGTTGCCATAAAGCCAGGAATTCACACAAAAGAAGTGTCAAAATATTTGATCTCCTTTAAAAAAAGCACTTTTTTAACAAAAGGAGTGAATGCCGACTTAGCCTTAGGCTCAAACACAGCTGCATCAGATATAACATAATAACATATTTGCCATTATAGTATGACGTAAAAGTAAAAGTAAGTACGTTTTTTAAATAAAAAAATGTTAAGTAATCATTGCCATAGAGGTTCGGTAACAGCTGTCTCCCCATCACTCCAGCTCTTTAGTAAACAGAAAATACATTTTCAGGAGGGTCACCAATTTCATCCAATCAGGAGAGAGAACCCATTTATCAGCTTAAATTTTATAGTGTTCCAGTTCCAATTTTGTCTGCTAATTTTTTTTATGATTCAATGTTTATTCATTTTTAACAGCTTGTGTGAAGCGCAAGCTGGTCTATATTCAGTCGCTGCATTAGTAGTGACCTTTTCATCACTTTCTCAGAACTTTCTCCTCATTGGCTGTCCTTTAAGCCAATGGGGAGTCCGCAATGCCTTCCCATACTCTGAACGGGCATAAGAGCGTCGTCACTGACTGACTGTATCAGTCAGCGCAACACGTTCACCTAAACGTCCTCTCAGGCTATGTCATCACAACTGCCAGCGCTAGGCCTACATAAAGAGGGAAATGTGCATCAGTTGGTTCAATAATGTAAATATGTTTTATTTGACTGATGAATGGCCCAAACAACACAGTTTAGCGAGAGCACCCCTCCCCCATCTGACGACGTTGTCAGCGGTCTGTCTGATACAATAGCCTAGTTAAATGATTAGATCATTATATAGTTGCTATATAGTTGTTATATATGTTTTGGTAATGTTTAGGAAGATGCAAGAGTCATGACTTTTCAAGGGTTTTAGCTTGCCACAAGCTGGTATAATATGACTGTGTGATTTTTTGTTTTGTTTCATTACTTCCAATTTCTCTTTTCTCTCCCTTATTTCTTGCCAAACAACCTCGCTTCTCAGGAATGCTGTGCCAAGTCAGAATCTACTGTATGTGGAGTGTCCTGATAGAAATCCATTTGTGGTTCAGTCACAAGCACACACACACGCGCACGCACACACACACACACACACACACACACACACACACACACACACGTGCAGAGAGAGAGAGATGCATTTGTGGCAAACTTCCCAATTCCATGCCCAGCTTTTTAATTTATGCCAGTTTTTTATTATGCTACTCAAGTTTAAGCATGTCGGTTTATTGTGTGTGTGTGTGTGTGTGTGTGTGTGTGTGTGTGTGTGTGTGTGTGTGTGTGCGTGTGCGTGTGCGAGTGCGTGTGTGTGTTGCATGCACTGATATAAAGAGGACCTCTCTCATGGGTCTTAGAGTGTTTTATCTTTGCAGACAGTCTGTTTAACACTCCACTGTTTCTGTCTCCCCCCTCCCTCTCTCTCTGTCTCTTCATCCCTCTATTTCTCTTCCTGTCTTGGTCTGGTGTAATACAAAGACAGATAAGACAATGTGAAGACTGATGCATGGCTTTGAAACAATGTTCACTTTATATGCACACATTGTTGTTTTTATTATGCCTTTGTAAATCTTCCTCTTTTACTGGCTCCAGGCTTAATGTAGGGTAATTTTTCATGTGTCGTGTTGAGTTCCTATGATCATCTTGATGTATAATTACTACTACTGCCATTTGATCTCTGGAAAATGATTGAATATAACATCTCAGATTCTTGGGTGTCTTCGTCATAAAGTTTTGGTGTTGTAATAACAAACACACACGCACAGTCGCACACGCACTAGACATGTTTCAAACTGCAGGGCATGACTATTGATCGATCGGTCTACCTGCCTGACAGTCATCCGCCTGTCAGTCTATAGATTGATTTATACTTGTTTGCGCGCCAGTGTTGCATGACAAAGATAGCTGATCTACAAACTCAGATCTCTGTCACGATGTGATGCATAATGAGCTTGTAGATCTGCTATTTTCGTTGCACGACACAACGTGCAACCAAGAATAAATGTATAAAAAGATTTTCGGAAATGTTGGGACTGTTCAGTAGGGTTCATTTTGGTTTGCCACAGATTGAGTGCATTATCTGTGACATTTGGCACAGTATGTGTGTCAACTGTAATAAGCAACACCTCTATCGTTGCTGTTGGGCAGAAACCTCTTACCTCCATATTCTAACTTTTTGTGTTTTTTTCGTAAATGAACGCCCTACTTGATCACCCTACAGCGTCACACAAAAGTATAAAAAGTAGCAGATCTGCAAGTCGATCTGCTACTTTTTGTAGTCTGCCCGGTAAGTATAAACACCAGGTAATAAAATATCAAAGTGTGGTTTAGTCTCCGACTGTGCAAAGAACTGGATCTTGGCTGATCAATAAACAAACATCTGTTGGTAAACCAGCGCACAAGATCGTGCTTGTTGAAACCCGACTGTGCCGCTTGCATAAAAATGCTTGGTGGGTTATTATTGTTGGATGGTGTCTCGTCTTATCTTAATGAAGTGTATGGGCTCCTAGACTGGCAGGCAGCCCAGGAGCATACGGTACTGATGTGTGACTTTCTACTACACACGCTGCTGGTTCCAGCTCAGTCAGCAGACGCACGCAGACCACTGGGGACACATCCTCAGTGTTATTTTAACTCTGAGGAAAAAGTTGTCCCTGGCACTCAATCTGTGCCAAGCCAAAATGAACCCTACTGAACAGTCCCAACATTTCCAAAAATCTATTTATACTTCATTTATTCTTGGTTGCGCGTTGGTGTCGTGCAACAAAAACAAGCTCATTATGCATCACATCGTGACGGAGATCTGAGTTTGTAGATCAGCTGTCTTTGTCATGCAACACTCACGCGCAAACAAGTATAAATCAATCTATAGACAGACAGACTGACAGGCGGATGACTGTCAGGCAGGTAGACCGATTGATCAATAGTCATGCCCTGCAGTTTGAAACATGTCTAGTGCATGTGTGTGTGAGCGTGTGCGTGCGCGCGTGCGTGCGCGCGTGCGTGCGTGCGTGCGTGCGTGCGTGCGTGCGTGCGTGCGTGCGTGCGTGCGTGCGTGCGTGCGTGCGTGCGTGCGTGCGTGCGTGCGTGCGTGCGTGCGTAAACAGTTTACTTTGTGCTTACCTTAGTGGCTCGCGTAAATACTCTATGTAACGACAATATATTTTGTGGAAGGATGTCCCTTCAGTTCAGGAACAGTTAAGAAAACAGCAGGGATAGACAGAAAGACAGAGAGGTAAAGGGAAGAGGAAGAAAGGATGAATGCACGATGAGAGAGAGAACAAGAATGACATCATTGCGCACATGGTAATAAAACATGCTGATCTACAAGCTCATAACTCATCGCACCATGCCACAGTGTGCAACCAAGTATGAATCAGGCATTATAAGACAAATCACACTGTGTGTGTGTGTGTGTGTGTGTGTGTGCGTGTGCGTGTGTGCAAATATATGATCACTGTCGGGTGGAAACCTTGTATGTCCAAAACCGTTACTTTTCAGGAAATGGAAAAAAAGGATCTGTGTTCCAAAGAATCCAATGCAGTTATTATTTTGTCACAAACTCTTTCTTTGTTTTTTTTTCCTACAATCTACAAAATCTCAACACATTATGGTTCGACGTGTTGTGAGCTTGTAGAGTGTCACTCTTGTACGATGATGAAGGGATTTACCCAAAAAATATAAAAAAAAGTTGAAACATCGATGAAGATTTTTCCCGACGGCAACGCTGTGAAGCTTTAAAGGCCATTGTCCTGCCCTGTGTGTGTGTAGGTGGGTTGATGCTGATCTCAGCGCTGGACTTTGAGCTGTGCAGGGAGTACTACCTGTCAGTGGAGGGCAGCCGAGGGAAGTCCACGCTGACCGATGTTACCATGGTGGTAATCAATGTGACGGACGTGAATGACAACGCGCCGGTGTTTGGCCGCGGAGACTACAGCATCGACATATCCGAGGCGCTGACCCCTGGGAGCCCCGTTATACAGGTATGCACACACACACACACACACACACACACACACACACACACACACACACACACACACACACACACACACACACACACACACACACACACACACACACACAGCATAAGGTTCTGACACTTGGCAGGTACAAAAAGATTATACACACACATCACACGACACGCAGACACACGTGCACACAGTTATCTGTGTGAACATGTCACTTGTCACCTGTCAGCTCAGAAACACATGGAGATAACATACTGTACCAATATCACGGCTGACTGCTCTCCCAGTCACTCGCCAATACTTTGTTATCACATCATTTCTGTGTGTGGAATCGAATATAGAAACCTTGCTTGTCACATCCCTCACCAGGATATGATAAATATAACTACAGTACATCCTGTGTATGAAATATGTGTATGACATATAATATATATAATATACTAGCACACTAAAAGCAGTATCCTCCTCTCCTCTCCTCTCCTCTCCTCTCCTCTCCTCTCCTCTCCTCTCCTCTCCTCTCCTCTCCTCTCCTCTCCTCTCCTCTCCTCTCCTCTCCTCTCCCCTAGGTACCAGCCAGTGATCTTGATGGTCCAGTGAACAACTTGCTTCGTTACTCCATAGTGAGCGGAGACCCTGAGCAGCAGTTCACCATCGACTATCGCAGTGGAGAAATCACTGTCCGCACAGCGCTGGATAGAGAAGAGGTCAGTGTGTGTTGCCCATTGGACTTGGTAGAGGGCATTAATTATTTTGGAGGAGGTGCTTAAAATGCACTTGATTTCACTGCTTGGAACTTGAGCAAAATAAGGGAACTTGAGCGAATTATCACATCAGCGTACAGTACATTGGCAAAATTACAAAACGAAAAACAATAATGACAGTTTGAGGTAGATGTCAAAAATAATAAAGACAGGCTAAAAAGGTTTTACAAAAAAATAAAAATAAAATAAAACAAACAACAAAGAAGATAATGAATGATCTCTAACCCCTCTCCTCCATTTCCCAGATACCCCATTACTCCTTGACGGTGAAGGCAGCTGATGAGGGCAGCCCCCCGCTCCAGACAGCTGTCCTGGTGACGGTCACCGTTGCAGACATCAATGACAACCCGCCTCTCTTCTCACAGGTCAACCACAATCTGCTACTGCAGGTAGGCTTGATTAAAGGGATGCAGGTTAGAAGTTCAATCCACCCCTTTCCCTGGCTGATCCCTGAAGACAGCTGAAGGCATCATTGTCCCATTGCACTTTTTCCCCCCAGTTGGCCTCTATGAGAACATTTTGCATTTTAGGACAGAAAAGCCATGTAGACCACTGCATTTAAATCAAATTCAAAACATGAGCATTGAGCAAGAGAACTATGATACCCAGCATCAGCTCTGATCTGAATGTCGATGGAATTTTATGACAATGAGATTGTCATAAAACTGTGTGTGTGTGTGTGTGTGTGTGTGTGTGTGTGTGTGTGTGTGTGTGTGTGTGTGTGTGTGTGTGTGTGTGTGTGTGTGTGTGTGTGTGTGTGTGTGTGTGTGTGTGTGTGTGTGTGTGTGTGTGTGTGTGTGTGTGTGTGTGTGCGTGCGTGTGCGTGCGGGGATATACAGCATAGACAGGCATTGAGAGTGTGATAGAAAAAGAGAAATCTAGCAGCCCCTAGAGGTCATATTTCTCCTCACAGCCAACATAATCAACAGGGGATTTGTCATTTCCCTAAGAAGACTTTCAAAGCTAGACTGGTGATTCCAACCCCAATAACCTTCATACCTGCTGTATCTAATTCTCTAGCTATGTGTGGCTTGTACTGTCTTTTCAACTTTCTATCTCTTCTTCCATCTCTACCCATTTCCATCGCTTGCTCTCTCTTCCTCTACATCTCTATCTGACCCGTACACACGCGTGCACACACACACACACACACACACACATCCACTCTAACACACCTTTACACACAATGAAAACGTTGCTGACCCCAAAGAGACTGCCCCTCCCCTCGTTATTATTTAACCCTTTAAGACCGAGAACGCATCGGTGTCATTTTAAGATTTAACAGATATACAAGCTCATAGCGCGGCACTCGACCTGCTATTTTTTCGAAAAATCGTGAAAATTTGTGCAAATCATTGAATATATATATTTTTACAGCAAACATTTGTAACTCAAGTCTTTGCTTCTGGGGGTCCCTGGAACAAAATGTTTTCAGATGGGGGTCCGCAGGCCAAATACATATCATTTTGGGGGTCCTTGATATGAAAAAGTTATATCACTGATTATAACAACCATTTTTTTTTTTTTTAAACTGTTAGGATTTAGAATACATTTGTAGAATCCCCCAGAAACAAAGATGTGAGTAAAAAATGTTCGCTTTAAAAATGTATATATTCAAAGATTTGCACAAAATGTTCATGATTTTTTTTAAACATTGCCAAAATAAATCTTAAAATGGCATACAGATGCGTTCCCGGTCTAAATGGGTTAAAGTGTGGCGAGATGAGATGGAGACGTGGGCAGAATTGGGATGCAGGGGTTCTGAACAGAGGAGATCAAAGGGCTCATGGGTGCTAGTTAATTCAGCTGTGGGTCTCGCTGTTGTTACGCAGCTGGCTCCAGGACTAGTAGCAAATGAGAGAGAACAAAAATTGCAAGGTGAAAAAGGGATTAAACTAAGCGTAACAACCCATGATGAAATAATGGGAATGATGGGCATCAGTGGAATAAAACCCATGGTTCTCAAACGTTCTCATGTCAAGGACCGCTGAATTTGGCCCCCATCTGAAAATATTTTGTGTCAGGGACCCCCCCATACAAAATTTGTGTTGTTAAAATGTTTCAAAAATATTCACAACATTTTCATAACGCGTCGGCGCGTTGTGAGCTTCTAGATCGACTATTTTCAAGTAGCCTATGTATATAGGGTTAAAGGAGTAGTTCACCCCAAAATTTTTTTTATATTCTATCAATTTCACACCCCATGAAGCCTTGAATTCATAGAGATTCTTTTTATGTCACATTCCTAAGCCAATAATCACATTCCTAAGCCAAGAATTTGATGACCTCCGGCCGGTCATCAAATTATTGGCTTAGGAATGTGACAAAAACTAAAAAGTCTCCATGAATTCAAGGCTTCATGGGGTGTGTGATATAAAATAAGTCGTTTTTTGGATGAATTACTCCTTTAAGCTGATTTTGATGCTATATTGTTGGGGACACCGTGGAACCCTCTCAAGAACCCCTGGGGCTCCCCGGGCACCACTTTGAGAACCACTGGTTTAAAGCGTGTGTATGGAGCATAGACTGTAAAAAAATATGGACGAAGGGAGCCCCATTGGTTTCTACAGACCCGTTTTGAAGCCACTTTTTCGGCTAATTCAAATCACCATCTTGGAACTTCTGGTCCCGAAAAGCAAACGGAAACTAATGCTATTGGCTGGAACGGCAGTGAGGGCGGGTCTTCACTCGGTAGAACCAGTAGAAGCCATAGAATCTAGTATTTATGAGAATGTTTACTAAAGGTAATAAAATAAAGTGTAAAGTCCAGACAAAAGGTTAAGACTTAGACAGGGGGCCATTTTCGAATTGCAGCCTCCTGAAGGTGTATCTTTAGGGCAGTTTTGAAAGTGAGTAGGGTTTTACACTCCTTTACTCCTTTTGGTAGGGCATTCCACATTTTTGTTGAATAGCATGAGAACGAGTTCATTCCCTTTGTTGAGCCAAATATGGGTTGAACATGATTCGTGGAGCTGCCTCTGGTGTTATGATCGTGGACTTCATTAACGTTTTGGAAGTATTTTGACAAATACAGGGGGATACCAATGTTGTGGTGTATCTTGAAGACCAGGCCCATTGTAAGTTGCTGTACTCTGTCCTCAACCCTAAGCCATCCAATCCTAGCAAAATGAGCAGGGGTTAGATGGGTTATGTGATTGAGGCCAAGAAGTAGCATTACTAGTTTGTTTTGGGATGTGGGGGAGTGAAGTGTGAGTTGAGGAAATAAAGTAAAGTACTAAAAGCAAACTCATCTAAACTTTAAAGTAAAGTCCATATGGAAGGCATCCTGGCTGCGCAGCAGGACGGCAGCCTTTTTATCCTTTTATCTCCTTTGTCCACTTCCTCTTCAGGTGACGGACTGTTGAACACTGGAGAGAACTAGAGAGAGATAGAGAGATCTCACAGTCATGATGCAACTGTGTGTGTGTGTGTGTGTGTGTGTGTGTGTGTGTGTGTGTGTGTGTGTGTGTGTGTGTGTGTGTGTGTGTGTGTGTGTGTGTGTGTGTGTGTGTGTGTGTGTGTGTGTGTGTGTGTGTGTGTGTGTGTTAATGACTTCACGTGCAGTGTGTTAATGCCTTCACGTGCATCTGGCACAGCTTTTAGAAAGCTGTTCTAACTAATCAGCCGTCAGTCGCCAACAATTAAATGTCCTTCTGCCAGTCCACGTCCTCCCCCTCACTCTCTCTCTCTCTCTCTCTCCCTCCCTCCCTCTCTCTCTCTCTCTACCTGCTGTGGCGTGCCAGCTCTAATAAGTGCGTCTCCCTCAGTCCCAGCCAGTGTAGAAATGACTATTTGCTGAGCCAAACACTGACAGTGGTGTGTTGATAAATGCAGACCCCAGTGATCTGGGCCCCATCTGCTACCAGTAGCCCCCTCCTCTCTGCCGTTTGAGACCAGGAAGATGCCTCTGCTTGCAGAAAAGCAGACGGATCGGTTGTAAAACCACTGTCTGTCAATATCACATGCCTTTGTATGACTTTGTAAACGCATATTCAAATACTTGACTACTTTATTAGATGACATTATTGTAGAGCAACATTTTGCAGAGAAAATAATGTATTTTTGAGTGGCACTTGTTGAGAGAAAAAAAAGTTTAATTTAGCCTATAGCCTATTTTCTTGAAGTGATTTATTATATTTGTAGGATTTTAGCATTATGTTTTTCAAATATGTCCTCGCATAGAAATCCATCATTTTACATCTATACGTCCTGGACTAATGTGCGTCTTTGATCCAGCGTGTGAGGTAATGATGTGAGAATAAGACATGTGTATGTATGACAACCCCCCCTCCCGAGACTCTAATTGATAGTAGCTGACAAAGATGCTCAAATACTAAATTGGAATGCATTTAAATGAGCTTTCTTTTCTTTTTCTTCCCGGCCTTTTTCTTTTTAGCTTAATTTGTTAATAGAAAGATGCCTTTGGAGCTGCCCTGTACAACCAGTGTGGTTGTACTAATTGGCCAGTGGAAACTGTCCAATGCAGCTGTAGTCACCTTTGGCCATGGAGCAGTTCCATTGGAGCAGTTGGAGGTTACGCGTGTTTCCCATTAACTTTGTCCATTTTGAATTTTCCCCGTCGATCCAATAATCTAATTCACGGACCAGCTCCTCTAAACTGTGCTGCTGCTATGCCCAACATCGAATTTTTTTCCAATACACATTTTGTGACAGTCATCGTGGTAATGTGTGGTACAGTATGGTATCAGTATGGGTAGAAGCATGCTTTTCAGGAAATGGAATGGATCCAATGCAGTTATTATTTAGTCACAAGCTGTTGCTAATACTTGTCATTGGTTCAATATTTATTTAACCCACAGGCATACTTAACCACTTTCACGTTTAAAATGTACGATGAAGTAGGGCATTGGATCTCAAAGTGGGGTCCGGGGACCCCCAGGGGTCCTTGAGGGGGCACCAGGAGGTCCCCAGCAAAATTAGTTAATATTAGCATCACAATCATTTCAACCACTTTAACCGTATTTTATATTTTGGCTTTAAAAAATAGCAGATATACAAGCATAGATCTGCTATTTTTTTTTATATAAATCTTGAACATTTTTGCAAATCTTTGTATATATATATTTTTTAAAGCAAACATTTGTAATTCAAATCTTTGCTTCTGGGGGTCCCTGGAACAAAATGCTTTGAGATGGGGGTCCGCGGCCAAATACATTTTGGGGGTCCTTGACGTAAAAAGGTTTGAGAACCATTCTGTGAGAAAAAAAATATGAAATAGAAATATGGAGATACAAAGTTTCTGCCCGACAGCAACGGTATAATCTCCTGATAATATGATGTGATCCCATCTCTGTCTTCCAGGAGGGCGAGTCAGTAGGCAGCAGCGTCCTGCAGCTAGTGGTGAGTGACAGGGACACCCCCCAGAACGGGCCCCCCTTCTCCTTCCACATCGTCAGTGGCAACGAGGACCGCCGTTTCCACGTGGACCAGGGTGGCCTGCTCTCGCTCTCGTCTCAGCTCAGGAAGAGAGTGAAGCCGCAGCATCAGCTCAAAATACAAGTAAGCAGAGCAATGCCACGCTCCCGTTCAGAGTGGAAAACACGCTCAATAGTGTTAAGAAGTTTACTTTAATTGCCACATGGACATTTTGGCCGAGGTGCCCTTCTTCAGTGTGGCTACTGTCAAATTTCCGTGAAATAGTTTGTTGAAACAGTGGTATTATAATGATTATCATTATGTACTGTATGTATTGTAATAGGTGACAGACAGCGGGCACCCACCCCTCTCGTCCATCTGTGTGGTCAACATAAACGTCACCGAGCAGAGCAAGTATCCTCCCTCCGTGGTGCCTTTGGAAGTCTTCATCACCACCACCACATCCGCCAGCAGCGAGCTGTTCGCCAACCGCGTCATCGGCAAGCTCCACGCCTCCGACCAGGACCTCCAAGACGTCCTGGTCTACAGCCTGGTCTCGGAAACCCCCGAGGGTCGCAGCCGGTTCTCCGTAGACGCGGCGGACGGTAAGATCTGGGCCGACGAAACCCTGGAGGCGGGCTCTTACTCTCTCAACATCAGCGTGAGCGACGGGAAGTTCGGCGTCTGGACGGCGGTCAGAGTGCACGTGTGGGCGGCGGAGCAGAGGGCGCTGGACTCCGGGCTGACGCTGCGGCTCGTCGGGATGTCCCCCCAGGAGTTTCTGGGGGATCACTGGAGGGGCCTGCAACGCACCCTGGGGCTTTCCCTGGGCATACCGAGGCAGGAGCTGCACCTGGCCAGCCTACAGCAGCAGCTAGCCAGCTCCCAGGCCTTGGAGGCCTTGCTGATATGGAGGCCTCCCTCCGGGGTGGCTCAGCCACTCCCTACCACCCGACTGGCAGGTGAGCCATTTAGCTCCTTTTTCCACCCCTTACTTTTTTCAGAAAAAGCTGTAATAGTCAAGTTGGATAGCTTTGACAGATTAGGGGAGGCACAGCAGGAAGGATTTGATAGGATCAGCAAGGATACATGGATCCAGAGAGTGGATGTCACTATTTCATCACCAAACACTGACCATAAAAGATATACCCAGTGCTTTGTATAAATACTTTTGTACAACCCTACTTTTATACTTCTACACTTCTATTCTGTCATATTCCATTGCACTTCCCTCGATTTATCAGTAAAATTATCACAGTAGTCATAACGATGTAAAGAACTCACGGAATAATTAGATTTTAGACATTGCTACTGTACTGTCCTTATTTTTGAAATATTGAGCGATAAACATCATCTATAGGCACATGTGCATGCATGTGTTACACAATAATGTGAACAATCCAATAAGCCAAAGGCTTCGGTTCTAAAGAGTGACCATAAATGGGGAGACACCACACAAAACCACAGAGTGAGGCAAGAAGTCAATGTTCTTTTATTCAACCTAATACTAATAAAAGTAGAGCAGTGGAATGGGGCAGGGGCGTAGGAGGGGAATGCATAAATCCAATGTTCAATGGGTGAAGCGTCCAGAGCCGTCCAGTGTTAAAAGCCATGTAAAACTGTAAGATGCAGTCATTAAATGCCATAGGTTCCAGTATCTAAAATCCAATCACAGCAGAATAAGTGTCTTGTGCATCTACTTCCCTATCCAATGGGGGGGGGGGGGGGTTTCTGTTTGGGTCCAAGTTCTTCCTCCTCTGTTCTTGTGGAGGTCTGCTTTTCCGTGTCTAGGCCTACACTACCTCACTTTCCAACAGTGGCCTTTAAATAGGGAGAGCCTTCCAGCCCAGCACCAATAGCAGCCTGCAATAGAGTAATTAGCTCATGCCCTGCACCTGTTCAACTCACTTGTCCAAATGAAGTCCTCAATGCTGAACTGCTTGCACTGCCACTGTAGACTGCTTCCAAAACACTGCTTACTAACATAAAATGAAATAATAAAGAAAAGCATGCATGCACACAACATCTAAAGGAATCAACACAAAGCCAGCTATAATACAAATGAATAAGCTGTCTGTCAGCATGACACACGCACGCACAGACGCATGTACACCCATTCCAGTAAATATGTTCTGCCGCTGTTGTTGCAGGCATTATGTCTGACATGGAGGACTCCCTGGGCCTGAGCATCCAGAGGGTCAGTCATAATGGCTGCGTGGACGCTGGCTGTCCCCCTCGGGGCTGCAGGAACGTTGTGCGGCTGACAGGGGAGAGGCTGAACCACTATGCAACAGCCAGAGCTGGCTACATCACCCCGCAACACGCCTGGGAGAGCGTCTGTCCTTGTAATGGTACGTGTGTGTGTGTGTGTGTGTGTGTGTGCGTGCGTGCGTGTGTGCGTGCGTGCGTGTACTTCTCCATATGCTCCTATGTGTCATGTCATTGTGGGCTCATGTGAATGCCACTGTCTTTGCCAATAACTGACTAGATGTTCCGCCACCACACATGTTTGGATGACCACTCCTATGATCAAACCAGCTGGAAAGCATTTATGCCTCAATTCAGAGTCCGACCAATGACAACACAATGTCTTACATCTGACATTCCAAATTGACATGGAGCTCACGGTATTTTCAACTGAACCACCATACCGTATGCAGACATCTGTCTCTTCCCCTTTTCTAAGCGTCTTCAGGGATTTTGTTCTGACATTCCTAT
This sequence comes from Gymnoscopelus braueri, assembly GCF_963280865.1. NCBI lineage: Eukaryota > Metazoa > Chordata > Actinopteri > Myctophiformes > Myctophidae > Gymnoscopelus > Gymnoscopelus braueri. Next base: position 27,065,480 of record NC_137622.1, read on the forward strand.
GGGGATTAGGCACAACAGAAGTACAAAAGGTACTCAGACATCTTCTACGGGCCCTGCATGGCATTATCTGCTTTACCCGGAGTTGTTCTCATGGAAGTAGATGTATTCAAGAGATGTTCCGTTCACCTAAGTTATCGCCTCTGTATTTTGACTATGCCGGATACTTCTCAGGCCTTAAGAGACTTAATGAATATTTGATAAGGAGCTACTCTGCGTGATATACAAGTCACGGGGGGGGGACGGACGGACAGACAGACAGACGGACAGATTTGGAGAAGGAGTAGAAGTCTACACACTCATTCTGAAAGTCATTATTCATTTAATTCAATCCACAAACCAGAAACAAACTGAGAGGCAAGTGCATTTCTAATTCGGCCCCCCTCCTTTTTCCCCTCTACACCAAATGTCTTTTGCGTTGTGAGCTCATGGATGGACCACAAAGTTCATGTTATTAAGCGGAATCACATGAACTAGTGGTAGCTGGCCAAGAAGATGCAATAAGCAACTTTTGAGAAACTTTTTGAGAAAACTTTGTAGTGTGAGCTGTAGGTGATTAATTTGGCCTTTTCCAGGAAAAGATCAAACAAAACAGGAGAAACATATATTTATGTATTTTTCCTCCAGTGCTTTGACTGCGTGGCTTTGAGATCTGGAATCACACATTAGGTTTAATTTACTCTGTGTTTCATCTCCAGACTCGGCTGTCAGATTTTTTTTTTTGTTCAAGGTTTTTTTATTTTATATTTTCACATACAGGTCTATAATAATGAGTATACAAAAAACAGTGAATGTATGTTAACCCTCCCACCCCCCAAAAGTTCCCGCTCCGAAAGAGCCACAACCCTGTTTTCTCCTTGTACCATTAAAACAAAAGACAATACAGAAAAATAAGACACAATTGCAATGAAAAATGAAAACAAGTCAGAAAATAAATAAAATAAAAATAAAGTGTACACAGTAGAATATATATATTATTAAAGAAGGATTTTAAATGAAGTAAAAAAAGAAATATATATATATATACACAAAAAATATAATACAAAAACAAATTCAGTGGGGTCAATTTATGGGTCATTAATGTCAGCAGCTTTCAGTCTCTCTATATATGTTAAAAAAGGTTGCCAGATGGTGTAAAATTTCAGAGCACACCCCCTTGTGGAGTAGCGAATTTTCTCCAAAGTCAAATGATGCATAACATCATTAACCCATGATTTGAAAGTTGGTGGGAGTTTTTCTTTCCATTTAAGCAGTATCAGACGCCTAGCCAAAAGGGATGCAAAGGCTATCATATTTCTTTCTTGGTGACTAAGTTGTACATCATCTCTTTCTTGTGGAACAACTCCAAACACTGCAATAGAAGCAGAAGGTTCTATGGGCACTTCTAACACTTCTGAGAAGGTTTTAAATATTAATTGCCAGAATGTGAATAACTTTGGACAAAACCAGAATGCATGTGCAAGGGTGGCTTGATCATGTCTGCAACGATCACATATTGGATCCATGTCAGGCACAAATTTAGCTAGTTTTACTTTGGACCAGTGGAGGCGATGCAGAACCTTAAACTGGATGATAGTATGTCTTAAACAAATTGAAGAGGAGTGTATTCTATCCAAGGCCTCCCTCCAAACATCATTAGAGATATCTGTCCCCAAGTCTCCCTCCCATTGATTTTTTAATAAGGTTAGTGGTTCCAAATTCGGCTGTCAGATTTGACGGAAATAGAATATAGACAAGGGTGGTTTCTCTAAAGGTTTACTCGGCCAGGATTTGCCAGTGGAAAGATTGAAAAAGTTATTTCAGATACCCTGTCTGCTTCAAAAACCACAGAATGGCGAGCTAAGTCTAATTTTTTATCAGTCCAAGCCCTCTAAGCAACTTTCAACTCAACACGTTGGCTACATTTAACAAAAGAATGACACATGTCAAAAGTAAGTCCGGTTGCACACTGAGTTTTGAGTCACGTGAAAATAATTCTTAAGGGAACAGCTTGAAGGGAAGAGCTGCCGTCCTTAACCTTTGTATTTGCTGTCCTTAACCTTTTTGTATTTATTTGAAAAGGTAGATTTCCGTGCGTTGGCTGAAACTTCTATTCCATTTCAGAGTCGGCAGTGCGTTTGGATGGTCAGGGCTACTTGAAGTACCTCCACCACATGGACGAGGACAGTCAGAGTTTCAGGCTGTCCCTGAGGTTCAGAACCTTTCAGGATCAGGGCCTCATCGTGACGGCCAACGGCTCCACAGACTGGGGAACCTTACAGGTATGTCTCCTATGCATGACGAAAGGTTGTTTTTATTGTATTAAACATAGCCCTGAAATCTGACAATTACACAACAGCCATTTTCATCTGGGTCGTTGCTGCTGTGAGGAGTATTATGCCCAATTTATGCTCTGTCGTACAGAGGTGTCACGTGTCGAAAGTCGGGCTTTAATGGGAGCATGATATGACATGTGACACATTGGTCATATACAGGATTCAGAAGTCAACTGGGTCTGGTTACAATATCTGAAAAGGTCACAAATTGTTTAAACTACCAAGAAGACACATAAAGACTCTCTTAATTGCCATGCTGCACATTAAAATCCTGTGTTAATTTAGCTCCAATCATTTAAAAAGTAAGGGTCCATTCTGGTCACTGCATTCTCAGAGTTAAATTAAGAAAAAAGCAATCCCCTTTTTCTAATCACTGCTGTAATGCCAAGTAATGAAAAGTGACAGCTTTGGAAAAGTACCACAAAGTCACAACAACTAAAGCTGCTGTCTTCAAATATCCCACAACCCTGATGGTTCTCTCTTGCCAAGTCCTGCAGATCACCACAAGGAAATATATCATGCATGCATCTCTGGGCAGCGTAGTGTTTCATGTGGTTATTTTTTTTACGCGTAAATGTCTGATTGCATATCAGACATCCCGGCTAATCCCTGCTTGTCTGGAAAAGGTGGAACATTCCTGGACAGATTATAAAAAAACCCAATGATACCTCTCTCTTATCAAATAATTTGCCCCTATTTGAAGTTAATCAGCTCATCGGTGACCTTTTTACTTATGTTGTGCCGAGTGCTGGCTCTACGTGCGTGTGTGCCCTTTTCATCAAAATCCACGGCAACGGTGGGAAAGGCACTTCTCCTAGAGTCTAAATGAAAAGCTTGCGGCCTTTGCAGATTCATCAATGTCTTTCTTTTTCTTCCCCCAATCACTGAGGGAAGAGAGGACAGTGCAGGGTCTTCTATACCACATTAAAGGGGCCTAGTTTAAACAGAATAATGAATCATTGTATTCTCTGAGAGGCATGAATAATTCTCCAAACGGATGAAAAAAGAAAGAAAGGCCGATCTGGACTTGAAATTGCGTGCAATGTCTCCCCTAGGGTTTTTCTCATTTTGCGACATCCAGGCACTCCCCCGATAGATAGAATGTTCAATGGTTTTGACGCTGAGAAGCATCAAAAGTGGCATTCACTATACCCCCCACCCCCCGCCCCCTCAAGGTTCTACCTCTTGGGAGTTTTGAATCTTGGTTTACCATGTGCGTGTATGTGAAAGTGTCCCCGTCTGTTTCTTTGCGGAGGGAAAATTGCTTCAAAAGGAATGGCTAAACATGGTCATCTGAGAACCCCCCCCCCCCCCCCCCATCCCCAACCTTTTCTTTTCAATCACTTCATAGTGACTTCCTCGTGATACGTGCCACAATCCATGCCCCCCCCCCCTCCCTCCCTTGAGAGGAAGGCCCATGCGCACCTTAATGCCTTATCAACTCCCGCATCTCATCAATATGCAAAGTTTATAAAGAGTAACAAAAGAGAGCGCAAAATTAAGCCCAGACCTGTTTGCAGCTGCTAATTCGTTTTTTTGCGTCTGCACACATCTTCCATCACGTTATCACCTTTGAAATGGAAATCGCGAAGCCATGTGAACGAATGAGGCGTTGTGGCAAGCTGTGCAGAAGAAAAGGTTACAAAAAGGGAAACACCATTCTCTATATGGAGTGACGGCTCAGATGTGGAATCATCAAGGGAGGAGAGCAGCTCGAAGACGTGGCGGCGAATGCAGATGCAAATACCCTATACTGTTAGCTGTCCGAGTTTACATACTGACTACGCACACATCACAGCATCTTTAGTCGGCATCATCACTGCTACCTCCTCAGCCGCCTTCTACAAACACGACTTGCATTTCATTTGTTTAGATTTAATCATTGAACAGACACTCTTACCCAGACTGAGTTACAATGAGCAACTAGGGCTTGCTTGGTCTGTGCAAGGACATTAATACAGGACACAATCCTTGTGTGGATTGAAGCTGTGGCCTTCTATTTACTGAACAGTCTCTCTAACCTCTGGTGCACCATGCTGTCCCATTCCACTGTCCCAATGCGTGCCTGTGACAGCAGGGGTGTGTGAAGCGCTGTGTTTGATCATATATAGTGCAAAGCTGTTTGCTAGTCTTACACATACACCAGTTGTCTCAGTGAATCAACTCAGACATTACTAATTGATACCACCAAGTAAAGGTTTGACCAGAACGGAGGCTTTTTGCTTCCCTGAAGCTTTCCCCACTGTTTGTGTACATTTTGTGTGCAGCCGCACAGTATGTGCGCCTATACAGTACATTAAACGTCGGCTTACATGGACATGCATGTGGACGCAATTGATGATCCAACACGATACAAATCTATTTATAGCGCATCTCTGCTTCATGGGCTCTGCTACATCTCTGCTACACCCGTGAATAATTGAACATTAAAAAGAACATAGAGAGAGGAGAGGATTTGGGACACTGGTCATGACCGGCATTTGAACCCATGAGCCACCAACGTATAACCGGAGTTGGACTTCGTTACTCGTACAGTGTTTGGAGTAGACGCCACTAGCCTTGAACCACTGACGCAGTTGAAAGGAGTCCACTTGAAAGCATCCAGCGGGACTCAGACACGACAGGCCCTCTCCCCACCCTGTGCCCGAATCAGACCCCAATTTCACACCACATCATGTAAAATGAAGTGAAATGTGAAAAAGTTGTGTGGAACGAGGGGCCAGACGTACCCCAGTCCTGTCATCTTTGAGATGTGAAATTTACAGTAAATGTTGAATTTTTAGTTTTTCCCACTGCCGGTGGCCGCTCTTCTCTGAGGCAACTTAATCCCTTACTGTAGGTCCTACATATGCCTACTTTGTTGCATGAAGAATAGCTGATCTAAAAGTTCACTATGCACAGCAAGATGCCGAAGCTTGTTGATCTGCAGTTTTTGCTATTTTTAAAATATATTTTTGGGGCTTTTCTGCCTTTATTGATAGTATACAGTGTAGATAGACAGGAAACAGGGAGAGAGAGAGATGGGGAAAGACACGCAGCAAAGGTCGTCGGGAACGGGATTCGAACCCACGACGCGCTGTCAGGCTACATTAGAGCCTATAAGTGGTATGCGCCTGAACAGCTAAGCCAGCGGGTGGCCCGTTATTGCAATTTTGACAATTTTGTAAAACTCTTAAAAAAAAATGTTCGCCTTTAATTGTTTTTAAAGACCTGAACCCTATTTTTAGACAATTTCTTTGGAACGCGAACGAAGGCTGAGTGTAAATATTACTGGAACTGGTCCATTTGTCCTTGTTTGTTTTTTTGCCAAATAACTAGAGGTTCAGAGATCTCTGTACCTGTCTGTATACCTCTGGGTCCCTTCTATGCCCATATAGGGAGATTTCTGTATCTGTCAGTCCTTGTCCCTTTTATGCCCATATATGGAGATCCCTGATCTCATTAGTATCTGCCCATATATTGGCATGCCGGCGGTTGTTCAGCGGTTCTGGAAAACCACATTACTGAACTACTCGACGGCAGGCACCGCACTCCCTTTAGTCCTTGCTGATACACGCACCAATATATGGTCGGATCTGTCATCTCTGTACAACCGGATCTCCATATACAGTATGCCTATATATGGGTATATCGGGTTTGTTAATGGTTATGTGTGAGGCATAGTGACATGCCTACAGTATATTTCGCCGTATCAGGTTTGTTTATGGTTGGTTATGTCTGAGTCAGAGTGCTGTGGTCCACCTGCCGGCCGGCCTGCCCTCCCATTACCCAATTTTTAAGTAATTGCAAGCAGCGTCGCTTTGTCCTCTTTGCTATTATTCATCCTCTCCTGGAAACTCACCAAACTCATTCATCACCCCAGCGGTTTGTAAAAGTCATCTCAACAGTAGTGAAGACTCAAATAGCACACTCTGGCAGAGACAGTAAAAACACCCTGCTGGTTCCTCTGGCTACTTTAAGTACTTCTGAAAATTTTGAAAAATGTTCAAAATAATGACACCAAGAATTGACTTTGTAGATCATCTAGCTTTGCTATTTTTGCATTAAAAACAAAATAATAACATGCACAAAATAGGAACGCCATGTTGAAAAAAGTGGTTAAACTCTGACACACACACACACACACACACACACACACATACACACACACAGCCTCGCCTACTGTATACCTTGCACCCTCTCACTCTCTCGCCTCTTCCCTCCTTATGTTTTCTATCCTGCCTTTCTCTCCTTTGCATCCTTCCTCCAAACCCTGACGCCCCCAGCTCCTCCCTCCTCCTCCTCCTCTTTCTAGGAGTGAGGAGGGAGAAGGACAGAGTGACTAGGACGGAGGCTCACCCTCCTGCAGCAATTAAAGTGAATAGAACCAAGCATTATCAATAATGCATGGAGAGGGGGGGGGGGGTACGGTAATGCACAACAGGGTCACGCTTGCCAATTTGCTGTATATATGCTGCGTGTGTATTTTTAATGGGGGTGGGGGGGGTTTGCAGTACATGAAAAAATATTTGAATACATGAGAGGAGAGTGAAATTCTGCTGGGAGGATGTGTGTGTGTGTGTGTGTGTGTGTGTGTGTGTGTGTGTGTGTGTGTGTGTGTGTGTGTGTGTGTGTGTGTGTGTGTGTGTGTGTGTGTGTGTGTGTGTGTGTGTGTGTGTGTGTGTGTGTGTGTGTGTGTGTGTGTGTGTGTGTGTGTGTGTGTGTGGGCGCGTGCGTGCGTGCGTGCGTGTGTGTGTGTGTGTACTGTAAATATAACATGCAGCACTACTAGACAGTGTCAATATTGAATGAGATGGTGACACTGACCGGTGCTATGGTAAAGTTTTTACTGTGCGTGAGAGAATGTCGGACAAGACTTTTACAGTATTAAGAACGTACTCAACGTTTAATAATGCATGTACGGATGCTTTTGTTTACTTATCGCTTTTATTTCCTCCATCTGTGTGCACATTTTCTGAAAGCTTACGGATATGAAAATTACATTATCTGTTAGCTGCCACTTGACTAAAGCAACGCCACTTGCAATGCCACTTGCGTTTTAAACGTATACATACACAAAAGTTTAAAATGGCTGTATAAATGGGACGTTAGACAGAGATGAGGCAGCCCATTACAATAATGGGCCCTATGGCAGCAAAACGCACTGGAGCCCTATTATCTATTAAAGCCCTCCTATCTATTAAACAATAAAATCTATGAACCTTGGCATCTTTTGAGGGGGCCCCTGTCAAGCCAAGGCCCTTGGGATCTCCCTAACATATCACACCTGCTTGCAGCTGTACGACAAATGAAGAAGAGAACATAATACGTGTGCCCCCGTTGCTTAGCCAGTCGGCATGCATAGCACATACTGCAGCAGACCTTCTGCTGTAGCAATGTCATGCATTTGAATCCGGCTCATGAACTGCACTTTCACTCGGCTCTTCTTTCATCATTTGTAATGAAGCAGAAATGCCACAAGAAGATGTATTATGCAGTATATAAACCAATGTGTAAAATTTACCTTTTTTTTGTCTCCCCGCTTCCTCTTTAAATTCAACCACTCAGAAGTGGAAACAGTGTCATCAATTCTGCTTTATAAAATACATTTTTTTTGGGTGTGTTTTAAAGGTCACAGCCACAGGTAATGATTGACTTGGGTTTTGAATTCATGTCAACAAAAAATTATACCCATAACTGGTATTAAACGATATGCCATCCACTATACTTTTGGTAGACCAGGATACATTTTTTCTTTAAAAGTGTTTATTCTGAGTTTCTCTCATTCAGGCAGTACTGTATGTAGGGCAGTAATGGAGGCTGACACTGACTTTCTTGAGAAACTGATGACTGATAATGGGTGGGAGGAAGGGGTCGTGTCTTGGAAGCTTACTGTAAATGAAAAATCTTGATGCAGCAGAGGAATGTTGCAGAGCCAACACGTTTAATAAATGTCAGTAAATGCATCAATTGGATGATATGAACTGGGAATTGGGTCATTACAGATTCAGGAGGTAACCTTCAGGTTTAGATACAAAATGCTTTGTTTCTCTGTTTAATTGACCATACTGTAACACATTAATCAATGGATAATTTCCCACTATTTCCTCCCTCAGCTGACCAATGGTGAGTTGCGGTTCAGGTATCTCTGTGGCAACGGCCCTACTGGTTCCTTGCTGGTGAGGGCTGCTCCTGTGTCAGATGGTCGCTGGCATCACGTCCTCCTGGAAGTGAACTCAACCTCCCTGAAGCTGACCATGGACCAGCAGCACCCTGCCTTGGCTGTCCTCAGCCAGCCCTGCCGCATGATGCGCTCCCACGCCGCTTTGCTCTTCGCCTCCCCGGCCCAGGACTCGGACGGAAATTCGGTCCGACTCGACGCCCAAGGGTCCCCGGCCAACTTCATTGGCTGTCTGGAGGGCCTGGAATTCAACGGCGAGCCAATCAGAGTGGGAGATGCCGGCGAGTGGGCGGGGTCTGGGAGCAGGAGGGTGTTTGGCGTGTACCAGTGCTGTGGCCAGGCAGACACCTGCACCCACAGCCCCTGTCAGAATGGCGGCGACTGCGAAGAGGACGTAAATGGAGGTGAGTGTAGCGTAAATCATTGAGGGCCCTCAAATTGCTTTTGTGATTTCAAATTTCTTTAGTGTAATTCATACTTAAATACATATTAGTTACTGATTCCCTAAATAAAAAGCAAGTCTTTTGCACACCTACAAAGGCGGCAGGTGCGTAGGAGAAGACCAAACAAGGGCCCCAACGTACTGAAAGAAAAAAATCCTCTTCAAATGCAATTAAAAAGTTAAATGGGAATAACGTTTCGATCTGAACCGGAACGTTGTTATTCCCATTAAAACTTTTTAATTGCATTTGAAGACGTGTGCGGGAGTTTTTTCTTTCAGTAGCTGATTCCCAAAATTTGTTATTTTCAGCAAGCGATGCTATCATATGACGAAGTATAGCTTAGGCTTCATTCACAAATAATCACAAATATATTCTTAAGATGTATCTATTTCTTGACTGTAAATTATCTATTTCTTGAGAATATTACCATATTTTGTTATTTGTTAAATATTGCTAAACTACCTCATCTCTTTATACTGCAGTAAGACGCATCCTAGATGTGTATACTAGAGGCTGTGCATTAGCCAGTACAGCACAGTAGTAATATTTTGCTGGTTAATCCGATGACATCAATCAGAACTGTAGAAGATAGAAAGAAAAACCACACAGACACACACACACACACACACACACACACACACACACACACACACACACACACACACACACACACACACACACACACACACACACACACACACACACACACACACACACACACACACACACTTTCAGTTACACCTCAGGCACAGTTGCACAATACACTGCTGAACAACAAATGCATATATTATTTCCCCAATGATAAATTCCCGTAAGGAAAATGCAATCCGTATCTGTTGCGCATCACACCTAAGGTTTGGATTAGGACTTTCTTTTTTCCATTCATTGGGGTGTTGTTTCTTTCACACAAACACACACACACACACACACACACACACACACACACACACACACACACCACACCACACCACACCACACCACATCACACACACACACACACACACACACACACACACACACACACACTCAATGGTGCACTGTTATAAAGGACTTCGATTTTAACTCATAGCAAGCAGCAGACCCAAGGTTGGGCCACATATAGCCTGAAAAATATTGAACTCGGGTTGGGAAGGTCAAATCACGGTGGAAAGCTCGGTTAGAACTCTCGTGTTGATCCAATAATAGTGTTATTTATTCAAGGTGTGTGTGTGCGTGTGCGTGTGCGTGTGCGCGTGTGCGTGTGCGGGGGGGGGGGGGGTGTTATGGGGGTGCTTGAAATTGAAATGTCTGAGAACCACTGATCTACCCGTTTACATTATAGAGTATTAGGAGTGAGCCATGTGTTGTGTTTCCTCTCCAGAAGCACGCTGCAGGTGTCCAGGGAACTACCATGGTTCCCACTGTGAGCTGGTTGATAACCCGTGCCTCTCTCAGCCCTGTACACACGGAGAAGTGTGTGTGCCCAAGGCTCAAGGTTACATCTGCAACTGCACGCAGGACGTAGCTGACGCTAGGTAAGGCATGCACAAACATGAATGTACACATGATTACAAATTAACCTGTGCTCACACGCGCATGCATGTGTGTGCGTACGCACACACACACACACACACACACACACACTCAGACACACGCGCGTGCGCTTGATAGATATTAGATTAGATACACACAAGAATACAGAGACATGGACATGTTTTCAAAATAACGAATTCAGACACAGACACACACACACACACACACACACACACACACACAACCTCGCGATGACCCAAGGGTTTCCCGCTCACATCACAAACAAAGTCCACTCATCGTAGAGTGGAATTATTGTCCATTCACATATCCCCCTTTTGCTCCAATAACATTGCACAATCAGGACCACTGCGATTAGTTCTCTATATGTGGGTTTCTGATTAACTCTGAGCATAAAGAATGATGTCAGGTGGACCGCACAGGAGTGTGTGTGTGTGTGTGTGTGTGTGTGTGTGTGTGTGTGTGTGTGTGTGTGTGTGTGTGTGTGTGTGTGTGTGTGTGTGTGTGTGTGTGTGTGTGTGTGTGTGTGTGTGTGTGTGTGTGTGTGTGTGTGTGTGTGTGTGTGTGTGTGTGTGTGTGTGTGCGTGCGTGCGTGCGCGCGCGTGTGGAAAGACAGATGTATTTTCCATTTTGTTACGGTACCGTATGTTAATCTTCAGAATTCATGTTTTGTCACACAATAGTGGTGCTGTGCATTGGTGCCATGGCCTTCCGCCAATAAACGCCTCTTAACCCCTGGGTCACGCGTTGAGCATGCAACACAGAGAAGGTCACACGTGATGGTCTGTTAGAGCACTGTTTCTCAACCTGTGGGCCGGGGCCCACTGCTGGGCCATGAGGATATTGAATATTTTAATAATAATATAATTGATGTAAAAAAAAAAGCGAAAAAGAAAACAATATATACATATGGGATCGGCTCTTTTGTCACGGTTACGCTCCCAACCAGTGGGTGGACTTAGCTTTAGGGTTACAGAGTATACACATTCACACACAACGCCACACGCAGAGAAGAACGGTAGCAGTACAGAGTACAGACGGCACTAAAGTTATAAAGGACTTTGATTTTGGGGCCGTGTCCACACAATGCGTTTTATGCACGGGGGACCGCTTTGGAGATCCATAGCGCTCGCACAGAGCATTTATTCACCAGCGCAATGTTCACACGTACGCCGTTGTTATTTGCACAAATAGCTTAGCTGTGTGAAACAATGTAAGCATGGACTTCTTATGGTTGTGGTAACGACTTACGTCTCGATGTCAATGTCCGTCTGTGTTATTAAAAAATAAATGTCATTGTAATGTTTTCTTTAAAACTTTGGAAAACTAGTTTTGATCCAAGCCGCAACACATTAGATCATAAAATAAACATGCTTTGAAACTGAACGATTGATCATAAAATAAACATTCTTTGAAACTGAACGATTGATCATAAAATAAACATGCTTTGAAAATGCACGATTGATCATAAAATAAACATGCTTTGAAAATGCACGATGGTCAGGCCCCGAACACTTTAAAGATTTTCAAGTGAGTGAGGAGGATCAACAGGAGAATGGCGCACACCAGTATTGATGAGGGGCTGCTGACCTTGGTAAATACGTCTAAAAGTGAAGAAAGGGCTGCACACTCATAGCCACGATGCAGGGCAATTTATTGATACTAACGTTTCGACCTGGAAAGGTCTTCTTCAGGGAGTAACAAGAGTATCATGGGCAGTATCATGGTCGGTACCATGGTCAATATCATGGTCAATATCATGGTCAGTATCATGGTCAGTATCATGTCAGTGACCATCCATCAAACTTACCTCAATAACTTCATCAACCTGTGTTTCGAGGCTTTATAGTCCCCAATAGGAAATTTTTAACATCAGGCTCATGGTACACAACAAAATGTCCAGTCTAATTTTCTTCTGTAAATTGCCATATATTATACCCTAAGCCTCAATATAAAATGTAAGTTATGGACAAACTTTAGTTTTATATTGAGGCTGCTTTGTTGGCCAGGATGTTGGCTAATATAACATAAAACGTTAATTATACCGCAAAGGCCTGTTAGTGTTACTGCAGGACAGCTATAGTCAGAAGTACATTAAATGGAAGTACAATAAATGGAAAACAGTATGCCAACAGTATTTGATCTATCACTGCAAAACGCCCAAGTGAATCTGAATAAGGTCACTTTGCAATTCACACAGCAGTGCAGCAGTGCAGATATGCAACTGCAATTCACAGTATCCTGCCTACTGCAGGCTCATTATACAACACAGTACTGTACTTTGCTATGCATCACCTGGTGCAATTAATCTTCTATGCCATATCTCATGGGACAAAAGCGGGGGGAAAATAGTGTAATGTTGAAAACCAGCATGCATCTACAACATGCATGCTGAAAAAAACAAAACACCTAAAGGCTTTTCCTGCGGCAAAATAAATGTGGTATGCAGCGTTCCATGTGCGAACCATCAAAAGCATAATGCAAAAGCATAATGAAAATGCATACAGTATCTCATAAGAAATTACACATAAATGCATGTCAAGTATTCAAAAAGAAAAAAAAGAAAACAAAATAATAATAAACCACTGGTCTCATATTACACATGACATTTCTACACCCTGGAGACCACCAGAAATAATCCCCTCTGCTCTCTGCTCTGTCAGGTGCCATAACCTGGTTGATGCCTGTACCCCCAACTCCTGTCCAGGACAATTTGACTGCAAGTTCTCTGAGGGCTTGATCCACTGCGACCCACTGCCACAGGTGAGTTCAGTCCACCAGAACGGAGACATGCCTCATGCCATGGAGAGTTATCCATTTGAACCCAAGCATCCATATTCCAGGGGAACATTAGCCAAAAATAGCCGATCTGCAAGCTCATAACGTGTCATTGTGATGTATTAATTGTGAGCTTGCAGATATCTGATCAAGATATGGTGTGACTGTGTAGGCAGGAAAAAGCGGTCCAATTGCAGTTGGAACTCTGCAGTCTTGAATCAAATAAAATGTGTTATCCAGTGTCTGTCAGTCAGTCACTCAATCAATCAATCAATCAATCAATCAGTGTGTCAATTCATTATCCAATCAATCAATATGTCTGCCTCTCAGGTGTCTCCAGTGATTGGATATGTGGAAATCATGGAGATATCGGCCAGTGTTCTAGGTTTACTCCTCCTGGTGGGTGTGTTTGTCTGCATCAGGAAACGTTACGTCCAACAGAACAAGAAGAAACCAGTGTGTGTCCAGGACTCCAATGGGTAAGAGCAGAAAGCACAGATCACAGAACAATGTGGCAAACCTACGTTTCTCTGTGGGATTAGTCTTTATAACCAGGAACTCAAATCAGAGTCTTTTTGTTCTTTCTTTCACTGCAGCTTTCCCTTCATATCATCTTTCAGGTGAATTGAATTCACACATAGGAACTGAAATGCAAAAAAAAAAGCGTACTGTATTTATAAAAAAAAAAAAAAAAATACAAGGAATAGAATTAAATAAACATATGGCAAACAACAATAAAAAATAATACACAATAAATCTTAAATTGAATCTTATTCATATTCACAGCTATTTCCAGCCCAATCTGACCAAGGGCATCATGGTCAACAACCAGCAATTGAATCCCATTGAGATGAACTCACTTGGCTCCATCAACGACCTGGACAACACACCGTTTCGCTCACTCCGCCCCCGTAGTCAGGTCGGCCCGCCGAGAGGGGGAGGGGGAGGGGTCATCTCCCCGAAGACGCAGTGTCCAGTTGTGTGCAGTGTGGCCCCCAACCTTCCTGCACGACCTCCCTCCAGCTCTGATAATGACTCCATCAGGAAGAATCACTGGGACTATGAAGGTAGGATACAATAGGAGAATGTGAGATACTCGCCAGCGAATATTTCGCTATTCATATAGTTGACGGCGACGCCTCATTCATACAGTTTGATGCCAGAAAAAAAACACTACTCGCTGCGTAATATTTTGTGTGAATTAATTGCAAAAACTTGTGTGTAAAAGGCCTGAGGCTCTCAGATTTCGTGGCTGAGACCAGTATGTGCAAAACTCACCTGCCAGGGTTCTCACCCACACCAAGCCCTGGCAGCACATCACCCCCACCTGTATGCACCTGCACTGGCTCCCGGGTTATTTTCCACATCACCTAGAAATCTCTCCATGCCCTTGCCCCCCAGTAGCTGTCTGATCTCCTACATCATACTTCTACAGTCATCTCTCCACCAGCATGCAAACTTTTGGTGCCTTCAGTGTGGCAGAGACCCACCCTCTGGAACACTCTCCCGATAGAGAGTTGTAACACGCCAACACAGGTTTAAGTCTGCCCTAAAAAGGCATCTGTTCCCCAAGGCCTTTGACTGTTAGTTTTGTTCAGTTTTCTTTGTTTTGGTGTTAAGCGTCCTTGGGTTAGTGGAAAGGCGATATATAAATCTAAGTTATTATTATTAAAGTGCCCTTGAGCCAGTACGAAAACAAGACTAAACAAGCCTAGTTTGGTGGGACCCTGGTTACGGCTGGTATTGGAACATTCTCTGAAAATGATACTACTTCCCTCTTATTTGTGATCTAATCTTTGTTCTGTTCTCGAATTCCCAAATGTTCTGTTCCCAAATGAGTGTGTAGGGTGGGTGATGGCTGATTTAAGCAATCACACCTGGCCTGAGTCAAACTAGACTCTGAGCACAGTGTACTAACACCTATATTAAGCCAATTGATACACACAGGATAAAACAAGCAATCCCCGCACAGACTTGACAGAGAGCCTCCGTCATGACAGTTAGTTTCATCTATTCTTGTCATTATTCTTTTTTTCTGTGTGGGGATAACTACCTTGAGGTTAATTTCTGTGTGGGGATAAATACCTTGAGGTTACATCTAAGCTGAGTTTATATTATCTTGTTTTGCTGGAAATAGACTTTGAATGGAAATCCTGTCATGACAGTGTCTCTCCATCTCTCTGTTTGTGTGTGGGACTGGGGATGGCTGATTTATCCTGTGTGCATTGATTAGCTTTATACATTTGTGTAGTCACACCCAGCTCAGAATCTATTTGTTTAAATCAGGCCAGGTGTGACTGCTTAAAACGGCCATCATCCACCCTACAGAGTTAATTCCAGACCCCTACTGTACCTGTTTTTTCTTTCACGCACGCACACACTTTTTGTCCAGTTACTTTATTGGACATCATTTGGTTTGAATACAAGAACACAGCTTTCACATGGCTGGTGTGGGATAAAGGACATGCATAGGTTTCTGTGTGTCTGAGTTTGTTAGGAAATCAGAATGAGGAAATGGGAGAGAGGCACATTGCTGTCTGTTCGCACAGGGTCATGCCTGTAGAACCCCCGTCCCCCACCATAGAAAGGCCCGTGCAAACAGAGTCCTATGTTTTCATCATCTTGCACACCACCTCTGAAATTGCCGTCCGACGAGTGGCTTTGATTTTTTCAATCAGCCCAGTTTGATTCCTGTGTTGTTTTTTTGATGCGTTAAAAACTGATTGACCAATAAGAAATTGCATTGGACAATAGTTTGCTCACTGCACGAGTGAGTGATTGTCGCGCATGTGTGGAGTCAATCAGTTGAGTGGAGCTACAATATAAGTTTCACAATTCCCCCCGCTATTGTTTGCTGGCTGCGTAGGACAACTGTAGCTCAAGGTCATTTGTGGGCATTTAACGTAGCTATGCACGCATAGCAGCTCATCATGGAAACACAAGACATTGATTAAATTCTTGCACACGCTCACAGATCAAGGCGTGCGAGTCCTGATACGGTCAGGAAATAACAAAGACATTCCTCTTTGTTTCATCTTCCCTGTATATATTTGCCTTTATGTGTCACTCTCTGTCTCACTCTTTTTCTCTTTGTCATATTCCGTTTCTATCCATCTCTCCTTCCTTAATTTAATTTTCAGATGTAACTGCATATTTCCCTTGCTCTGTCTCTCTCTCTCTCTCTCTCGCTCCGCTCTCTCGCTCTCTCTCTCTCTCTCTCTCTCTCTCTCTTTCTCTCTCTCTCTCTCCATTTCTCTCTCTCGTATCGGTGTCTGTCTCTAATTGTTCTGTCACTGTCTCTTGTCTCAGTATGTCTCTCTTGTTCCTCTCACCCGCCTTTTCACTGAAGCTTTTCACATGCCAAATCACCTGAGGGAACAATCACTTGTACAAACAGATAATATTAATAATTCCCTCTGCGCACACACACACACACACACACACACACACACACACACACACACACACACACACACACACACACACACACACACACACACACACACAAATTGTACATGCTGAGTGTCAGTCATCATGCCGTCCCCATGCACTGCCTGCATAACAGATTCATCATGTCAAAGTAATCGGAACCCATGGACTTATTAGTAACGAAAAATGATATTGTTATTCTAGTTACTATTAAAAAACAACAGTCTCCAGTCCATTGATGCTGTCTTTGGATCCATGTACCTCTACTTGGTTTTAGAATAGAAGATTCATTTTCATTTGAGTCTATAAGCCACACTGTCCATGATACTGACATGATACTGACCATGATACTAACATGATACTGATCATGATAATAACATGATGATACTGACCATGATACTGACATGATACTGACATGATACTGACATGATGATACTGACAAGATACTGACATGATGATACTGACATGATACTGACCATGATACTAACATGATGATACTGACCATGATACTGACATGATACTGACATGATGATACTGAGATGATGATACTGACCAAGATACTGACATGATGATACTGACATGATACTGACATGATGATACTGACATGATACTGACATGATGATACTGACCATGATACTGGCATGATGATACTGACCATGATACTGAACATGATACTGGCATGATGATACTGACATGATACTGACATGATGATACTGACATGATACTGACATGATACTGACCATGATACTGACATGATACTGTCATGATACTGATAAGCATGGAAGGGCTGTGAGTTAGGGTTCATCCTCCGGGGGTCATGAAGACACGCATCAAATGCCATGGCAATCTAGTACTTTTTGAGATTTTCTGTTTGGATGGAGCAACATTGCCATCCTTAATATCCTTTGTTGTGGGGCTAAAAACAGGAGCCATAAATACATAATTATAATAAAAAAAACATGACCATTTAACTCTTTGACTGCCAGAGTATTTTCATAAAGTACTCCCCCAGTGCCAGCAATTTTCGTGTTTTTTTATTTTTATATTTTGAATTTTTCTCATGAAAATAATTTAAGGACACATAATGTAAAGACCCAGCACAAATCCGCCACTAGAGGGCAGCACATGACAGCTTTGATCATGTCGTTGGGTCTCTCTCACCCTTCTTCATAGATTAGACAAGGAAAAACATGAAAACGGATGTGACGTCCCCCCCATTGTTTTGATCGGCGAAAATTACGTTGTGATATACGACGGCGATGACTGATCGTCACCCAGACCATAGATTATAGAAGAGAAACTGTCCGTTTGTCCGTCATACCGTGTGAAAGACCGTTTATTTACCTATTTTGGACGAAAATGACTGGGGAAAAGAATCAAAAACCGGAAACGGAATCCAGGTCATGAAACCGGATGCAGATGTCCGTGAAGTAAGTGGAACTCGAGAATAACATTGAATATTAAGCAGCATAGCGCAATCAGAGATTAAACAATGAACGCGCGTCCAGCGCGTCGAGCGCGTCGACGGCCAACTGGACAAAGTAGCACTTGACGCGTTATCGCGTCGTCCGCAGTCAAAGAGTTAATATAAAATGCAAAAGGTATTTTTTTCTTCTTAAGGCCAGTCCACACCAATGATTCGCGATGCAACTCCTTGCAACATGCAACTATTTGCAACCATTATCCCCAATGGCAGTTGCAAGAAGTTGCATTGGTGTGGACTGGCCTTTAAACCCACAGCTGCTTTCAATCAACAAAATCAAAACGAATGAAACAAACCAAAAAGATTATTGGAGGATTGTGTTGAGTGCTGTAAAAAGCTAATGTCCTGTATCTCTCTCCTCTCAGTCTACCCAGCAGACCCTGATTACTACGGCCGCCCCTGCGTCCGAGAGTTCCCCCAGTTCGACATCGTGGAGGACATCCCTCACTCCGCCACCTCCACCATGGACTCGCGCAGGAACTCCCGCTTCGGCGGCTTCCCGTTCCCCTTGGAGCGGTGTGACCGGCGCGCACCCCTGCCACCCTGCTACAGCAACCAGAACCTCGATGACTTCCTGGGTCCCGACGGGCACCCGCTGCCCAGCACCCAGTGCCCCAACGAGTACACCGCCATCAGCTACTACCCTGCCAAGCGGCAGCATACCCGCAGTATGGACAACGTGTCCGGAGGCTACAAGAGACTCAGCATGCGTCTGAGCGTGGCTATGCCATCCTACGCCGAGCAGACCGGGCCTCCGCCGGTGACCAATGACACCGACCCCGGCCAGGCCCAAGCGGCGGTCGGGGCGGTACGGAAGCCGCTGAGCTACGCTGGCTCGGACATGGTAGAGAGCGACTATGGGAGCAGCGAGGAGGTCATGTTTTAAAAAGGTTTGTTTTGTGTGGTTTGTGTGCAGAGCAGAGTTGCCCCCGACAAACATTTAGTGCAAGAAATACCACACAGACACACCCCTTTGTTGTGTGACGTAACTTCAAATCTGGTTAGCCTGTATCGCATGTCATCCCCACCTTTCTCCATCCTGTCTTTAATTTACGGTGCGATAAAGCAGAAACGGACCCAAAGCAAATCTATAAAAGAAAGAAGGAAAAAAGCAACAACCTGATACTAAAACTTTGACACACTTAGTTGTCGCTTTGGTTTCGTTGCTCTCACCTTGCATGCATTTCATCATTTTTGTTGGGAGTCACTTTGTGCTGTGAACGCAGACACCATCTGCTTCCCCACTCTAATGCAGCTTGTGTGTACAAGCACACTCACAAAGACAGAGAACTTTGATACTGGTGGCTATCTTTGAAGCAGTCCCACAGAGCCTCCGAATTGCTCCCCTCAGTCTGGTGGATGTCTCGAGCGGAGGATAAAAGATACAGAGTTATTAATGAACGCAGTCTCGCAGACACACAGACTGGGGGCAGTTGTGATACGGGGGAGAAGGGGGTGGTGGGGGGGCACTCAGGATACGTTGGTTATCTCTGCAGTAAGATGAAGATGAACAGGAGAAGTTCATTGTCTCAAAGACACTGGAAGCACTAGCTGATTACGTTGTGAATTGTTTGTACACAGTATTACAGAATGTGAAACAAAAAAAAGAAAACAACGAAGGTTTATCTGTGAACGAATAAAGACCACATCTTCAGCACCGGGGAAAAAACATCAACCTCTCGGAGGACGGCCGACCTGTTCATAATAATGTGACACGCAGAACGTTGGCTTACTGTTTGGCAATATGTTTCTACTCCATTTGTTCTGTCAAACATTAGCCCGTCAGGCCAAAGCCACTCTCTAGACAACTTTTTAAGCACTGTCAGACGGAATAGGAAACCTTTTATCTCCATATTTCATCTCACAACACGTAGATGGACATGTCGTAGGCTCTGTACCCTGTTTATTTTTTTTTACATGAAGTGCTTATATTTATTAAAAAGGTGGGGGCAGGATCAGATTGAATTAGAGCCAACGGCAAGATGAAGACTACAAAAGTCAAACTACTAAATTATAAAGATGACCTTGAAGAACTTGGATCTACCAATTTATGACTCATGATGTGAGATTATTCCCCAAAAAATCCCTTTCTTTTCTCTTTTTTGTTTTTCACATATAATGACATGCCTAAAATGGGGATGCCAAGTTGAAAGGTGTTGAGTCCTTCTGTGGGTTTCATGAATATTTAACCAACGTATTAACAAGAGCCTGTGACTTAATAATAGATACATTGGATCCATTGGAAAACAGGTAATTTTTTTCCATTTCCTGAAAAGTAACGGTTTTGGATATACAAGGTTTCCACCCGACAGTGACGATATGGTTGCTGGATTGGAGATGGAGATGTACAAAGTGAAAGCACTGCTGCCAGTGAAGTATCGTGATATTCTAACTGCAGCGTCATTAAGAAATGTCACATTGATTTATTACTGACACGCACCTTTCACCAGAGCTGTTGTATTACATCAAAGACTTGGTACCATGACAACGTGTCATGTTCTCAAGTTCACATTACATCTATTTCATTCATGAAATAGATGAAGAGGCCCATAGCCTCTGAATCAAATTCAGCAATCGCACACAGGATGTGTATCCTGTGTATAGCGTTTTGTTGTCCAAATATTTCAAATCCAAACCTGCATTTCCTGCAGGCTAAACATTACATGGACATCAGACTTTGCTCAGTTCATCTACAGTATAGTTGTAATGAAAGAGGGCTGGAACCTCGGAATCAAAATGAAAGCCATAAACAACTAAACAAATACCGACAATAATATGTTTGTGGTGAAATGTGTTTTTATATTTGAACCCTTAACCGTTAATTGTTGGTAGATAGTATTTCCTTTGAAGGGATCTTAGCATTTGTGAACAAACTGTGGTGTTGACTAGTGATAAAAGGAAAACCTAATTTGGTGTAGTTTGCATCAGTAAAGAAATGTCTATGCAGCCATTTTAAATGGTGTGTGAATATGCAAGTTACTGTACAGTATAATAATAAAAAATATATCAAAGTTTGTTTTTATAAGATGTTTATGTACAGTATACAGTGCAGTTAAATCATGAATGTGTTGTTTTAGATAGTACTTAGTCCTCCAAAAAAAGAGAAAGAAAGTGTACAGTACAGTCAGAATTATAAGAAACAAATGGAAAAGGTCGCCTTTATTCATATTTAAGTAGTGTTTACCATTTATCTTTAAACAAACTAATTGATAAAGAAAAAATAGCCAAGCGGGAAAACTGAGACTGGAAAGGCCTGGGTCAAACAGTACATACAAAGTATGTACAAATACAAATAGTATACAAATACAAAGTGTTTGTAGTTGTTTTACCCTGTGGGGAATACCAGAGTGGTGGGGTTTACGACAGTGGCATGTTTCGGTGTTGCGAAATGTACTGGCTCTAACACAGAAACATGGACTAAACTGATGTTCAGATGTTTCTTTTAATTAACTGAACTCATTCTGCTGCCATAGGTAGAAAACCCACCCATCTGTTACCTAAACAACAAACCATAAAAACATATTTGTTTTTGTTATTGAGTAGACACTCAAACTTCAATGTTTATTTTTCTCTCACAATACATCTGTCAGACTCCCACTGGCCTCAATGTATAGGGACTACTTTAACCACATGAACCCTAAAGCATCTCGTCTCTATTCTGGGGTGAACATTCAATATAGGGTACCAGGATATTGACAATGTATAAGGGTTAAGTGGTTAACTTGCCTCTCTTGCAGCTGCAACACAAACACACACACACACACACACACACACACACACACACACACACACACACACACACACACACACACACACACACACACAGGCACACACCGAAAGACTTGAAAGAGATAGGATAATGAAAACATTTGATCTGGTCTTTGTGTCATTTCAGTTCTCACTTTATTTGTAGCCTAATATCCCTGAATGCCTAGCCAGTATGACGCAAGGCAGCCCCGCGGTTGGAATATCCCAACATCGCTATGCTTCTATTGTGTTTGTGGCTCACTGTACTGAATGCAGAATGTCAGTTGCTGGTTGTCTCAACTGTCACCACTTTCCATGTTGTGGTTTGTCTGTGAAGAGAATCGTCTGTCTTTGTACAGTATTTCGTTTTCAATCGTGTACAAAACGACAGACTGTAATCTCTCTTAACATCTACTCATAGATAAAATATCTGTATCTGGGTTTTGCTGTTGTAAAGTTGTTGTCTATGTGTTACATGAGTTAACTTGTATGAATGTATTGAATGTATCGGACTTAGTTTTTGTTTTTGAGATTCATTTCAGTTGTACATTTATTTTTGTATCAATGTGGGTCCACTCCCATGTTTTGCTGTGTTGTTTCTCTGTGAGAGATTTTTAATACGATGTCGTATTAAATTTTGCTTTTCCATATTGTAAAGAGAATATGAATAAAGGTATGATCTTATATAATTAATGTGAGTGTGATATAAAAGTTTTGGCTGCCTGTGTTATTAATGTGCCTGAAAACCCATGCAGTGAAAAGGCGAGTGATGGACAGTAACAAAGTACATTTACTTGAGTACCACACTGTTAGCAGTATATTACATGTATTTGAAATACGTATTAGTCAGTCATATTTCAAATACTATATTTTGTATTTTGCATTTGGCTGGGACGGAAAGAATGAGATGTAATTTGTATCAAGATACTTTCAGATCTTGTATTTTCTGTATTTTAAATACATAAAATATAGATGTTATGAAATTATCTCCGCCAGGCCGAAGGCGTGGGCTGTCCGTCCGTCCGTCCGAACCTCTGCCTCCACTGTTCGCGATGCGACCCGTTGTGAGCTTGTAGATCTGCGATTTTCACTATTATTTATTTAATTCTTTATTTCTGGAAAAGCTTTGAATTATACATACACACACACACACACACACACACACACACACAAAGATATGTACACTCCCCTATATAAAGTGAGATATGTATGTGCTGGCGTGCATAAATACATATTGTAAATGGGCATGCCTGCACATACATGAACAGATTAAACCCAAACAAACATGACATGTTTTCCCACAGGGATGGAGGCAGACACACACACACACACACACACACACACACACACACACACACACACACACACACACACACACACACACACACACACACACACACACACACACACACACACACACACACACACACACACTGAACAGAACATAATGATTTGTTTATCTCTATATGGAACAACAGTGAGATAATGTACTTTTCATTCTGCAAAGGTTACAAAATGATAGGCACATAGGCCACTCAATGGCGCATAGGCTGGCTATAGAGTGGTGTGTGTGTGCTTGTATGTGTGTTAGCGTGCGTGTGTGTCTACCTCCATCCCTCCATGCATTGAACCAACAACCCAGAGGTTGCAAGGCCTGTATCTTAACCACTGCTCCACCATGGTTCATACTTTTGCTAGTCTGAAAGATTAGATAAAGGTGCAAGAGTCAGGTAAAAGTTGGAAAAATGTCCTGATCAGATTTGAACTTGGGTCCTTCTGGTTGCAAACCCTGTAT
Organism: Gymnoscopelus braueri; assembly: GCF_963280865.1. Taxonomy (NCBI): domain Eukaryota; kingdom Metazoa; phylum Chordata; class Actinopteri; order Myctophiformes; family Myctophidae; genus Gymnoscopelus; species Gymnoscopelus braueri. The sequence continues at coordinate 27,089,157 of NC_137622.1, forward strand.
CTAAACCACAGCACCACAGATTCTTATTTGTTCTGTTAACTTGTGTGATATTCACTGAAAGATTAGATAAAGGTAAAAGCCCCAGGTAAAAGTTGGAAAGATGTCTATGCTGGATTTGAACTCAGGACCTTCTGTGTGCAAGGCCTGTATCTTAACCACTGCTACACCATGGTTCATACTTCACTTGGTCTCTTGCACGGTCTTCAGTGAAAGATTAGATAAAGGTGCAAGAGTCAGGTAAAAGTTGGAAAAATGTCCTGGTTGGATTTGAACTGAGAACCTTCTGATTACAAGCCCTGTATCTAAACCACTGCACTACAGTGGTTCTTACTGATACTGTTCACTTGCATCTTCTTGGTTAAAATATTAGATAAAGGTAAAATGTCAATAGCTCACTAGCGCATCTCTCACTGATTCATAGCATATGTCTCTTAGTACTATTGGAGTGCTCTTTTGTTTATTGTCTCCGCCAGGCCGAAAGGCATGGCGAGAGAGTATGTTTTGCCCCCTGTCCGTCCGTGTGTCCGTCCGTCCTTCTGTCTGCGACCAGCTAATCTCCGCCACCATTGGCCCGGCCGCTGTGAAACTGCGCACACACACTCCCTGGATGCCACAGCAGAACCTCTGCCCCATATTTTTCAGATCAGCCTGTCATAGCGCCACCATGAGGCCGACTTTTGCAAAACACATTTTTGGATATAACTCCTACAGATTTTGTCCAAACAACACACGAATCGGTACACAGTATCTCTATAGTCATGTGAGATCAACACGGATCTGTCCGATTGACTATATTCCATCCTGATTGGTTAAGATTGGCTTCCAAAGTTTGCAGGATTGGTTCGTTTTGAACAAAATGCCTCAAATCATGAACGCAGCATGCGATTTCCGTGAAATCTTCCACGTAGATTCCCACTTGGCCCATGAAGAAATGCCACTGGAAAACGTTCAAATCAGCCTCATGGTGGTGCTATAACAGGCCGATTCACGTTTTTACCTATAACTGCACCAATCTGCGTGAAACTTTGCACGCACACTCCCTAGAGGCCAAGGAAACACCTTTGCCCTGCATTTTTCACATATGCCTATTAGAGTGCCACCAGGAGGCTGACTTTTGTAAAACATTTGTTTTGCTCTTACTCCTTCAGATTCTGTCCAAAAAACTAAAAAGCAAGTCAAAACCACGGAGAGACATGTGAAAGGGGTGGCTGAGAGATGGTGTAGTGGTCTAAAAGTCGGGCTCTCAGCACAGAGGTTCAAATCCCAGTCGTCCCATACTTCAAAGTTGTAGTACTTTGAAATTTTCAAGGCCAAAATACAAAAAAGCTAGTCAAAAGCACAAAGAGACATGTGAAGGGAGTGGCTGAGAGATGGTGTAGCGGTCTAAAGATCAGACTCTCAGCATGGACATGCCATGTTCAAATCCAAGTCATTCTATGATTCATTGCTTTTCAACTTTCTACTAACTGAAGGCTGACATATTACATTACATTACATTACATTACAGTCATTTAGCAGACGCTTTTATCCAAAGCGACTTACAATAAGTGTATTCAACATAGGTAGGGAACGAAAACTACTAATCACCAGAAGTCTTTAGTGCATTTTCTGCAAAAACAAGCAACCAAGAGTATACCTAGCGCTAAGGTAAAAGTGCAATATATCAGCTACCTATTTCGTTAAACACTTATATAAACACTTATATAAACACTTCAAGACTACGGAGAGATATACGATGGGAGTGGCTGAGAGATAGTGGTCTAAAGATCGGACTCTCAGCACAGAGGTTCCATGTTCAAATCCCAGTCGTTTCATACTTCAGTGTTGTAGTACTTTGAAATTTTCAAGGCTAAAATACAGAAAAGCAAGTCAAAGGCACAAAGAGATATGGGAAGGGAGTAGACTGCCCCAACCCTCCTGATTTCGTGTATAGAGGGGTGGGTGTATAGAGCCGGCGAGAGATTGCGCCTGATCCCATTGGTTCACCGATCTGTCCGTCAACCCCCGCCCCGTTAACACAACATTACGAGCGACGCCCACTGCACTCTGGTTGGTTGGGAAATGAAACACTTCCTCACACCGACGTGCTGGGCCAGGCTTTTATTTTTTAGCAAAACTAAACAATAAAAGCCTGGAGATCGAGGCTAGGAAGGGACTGACTGAGAGATGGTGTAGTGGTCTGAAGGTCGGACTCTCAGCACAGAGGTTCCATGTTCAAATCCCAGTCGTCCCATACTTCAAAGTACTTTGAAGTTTTCAAGGCCAAAAAGAAAGTCAAATGCACAAAGAGACATGTGAAGGGAGTGGCTAAGAGATTGGGTAGTGGTCTAAAGGTCGGACTCTCAGCACAGAGGTTCCATGTTCAAGTCCCATACTTCAAAATTGTAGTACTTTGACATTTTCAAGGCCAAAATACAAAAATGCAAGTCAAAATCACAGAGAGACATGCGAAGGGAGTGGCTGGGAGATGGGTTATGGTCTAAAGGTCGGACTCTCAGTACAGAGGTTCCATGTTCAAATCCCAGTCGTCCCATACTTCAAAGTTGTAGTACTTTGACATTTTCAAGGCCAAAATACAAAAAAGCAAGTCAAATCCACAAAGAGACATGTGAAAGAAGTGGCTAAGAGATGGTGTAGTGGTCTGAAGGTAGGACTCTCAGGACAGAGATTCCATGTTCAAATCCCAGTCGTCCCATACTTCAAAAAATGTTCAAGGCCAAAAAGAAAGTCAAATCCATGAAGAGACATGTGAAGGGAGTGTCTGAGAGATGGGGTAGTGGTCTGAAGGTCGGACTCTCAGCACAGAAGTTCCATGTTCAAATACAAGTCGTCCTATACTTCAAATTTGTAGTACTTTGAAATTTTCAAGGCCAAAATACAGAAAAGCAAGTCAAAGGCACGAAGAGATATGGGAAGGCAGTGACTGAGAGATGGTGTAGTGGTCTGAAGGTCGGACTCTCAGCACAGAGGTGCCATGTTCAAATCCCAGTCGTCCCATACTTCAAAGTTGTAGTACTTTGAAGTTTTCAAGGCCAAAATACAAAAAAGCAAGTGAAATACACAAAGAGACATGTGAAGGGAATGGCTGAGAGATGGGGTAGTGGTCTAAAGGTGGGACTCTCAGCACAGAGGTTTCATGTTCAAATCCCAGTTTTCCCATACTTCAAAGTTGTCGTACTTTGACATTTTCAAGGCCAAAATACGAAAAAGCAAGTCAAAAGCACAAAGAGACACCTGCTGAGGGCCTGAAGGTGTGTTGGCGCAGTGGTGTGGTGTGCTTGATCGGTTGCCTCTGCTACATACAGTTGGCAGGTTCAAGTCCCATGCCATCAACGTACTGGAGGACCATCGGGGGGACTGCGTCCCTCCCCTGTTTCCTGATAGTTAAAGGTGGGGGGTTATGTCTGAAAGAACTCTGCCCAGCTAAGTTTTTACAGAAGGACACTCCAACTCATTCAGTACCATCGAGGTCCTCCACGTGAGGCTCCGAGTGCCTCTGAGGTGTTTTCTGTGTTTTTGGCGGTTTCAGTGCTCCCAGTGATTATCCACCAGATGGCCCTGTTCGCAGACCAGCGATACCATACGAGTCCTTCAGAGGCACCGAGGCAGCAAAAACATGTGATCCCCAAAAAACGCCCTGCTGAGCCTCTACGGAAGCGGTCGGGAGTGTAATGAGCCCAATGAGTTCACAGGACCTAAAATTTGTTTCTGTAAAACCTTAGCTGGGCAGAGTTCTTTCAGACATAACCACCCACCTTTAACTATCAGGAAACAGGGGAGGGACGCAGTCCCCCCGATGGTCCTCCAGTACATTGATGGCATGGGACTTGAACCTGCCAACTGTCTGTAGCAGAGGCAACCGATCAAGCACACCACACCACTGCGCCAACGCACCTTTGGGCCCTCAGCAGGTGTCTCTTCGTGCTTTTGACTTGCTTTTTTGTATTTTGGCCTTGAAAACTTCAAAGTACTACAACTTTGAAGTATGGGACGACTGGGATTTGAACATGGAACCTCTGTGCTGAGAGTCCGACCTTCAGACCACTACACCATCTCTTAGCCACTTCCTTCACATGTCTCTTTGTGATTTTGACTTGCTTTTTTGTATTTTGGCCTTGAAAATGTCAAAGTACTAGAACTTTGAAGTATGGGACAACTGGGATTTGAACATGGAACCTCTGTGCTGAGAGTCCGACCTTTAGACCATAACCCATCTCCCAGCCACTCCCTTCACATGTCTCTCTGTGATTTTGACTTGCATTTTTGTATTTTGGCCTTGAAAATGTCAAAGTACTACAATTTTTAGTTACAGGCTAATGGGATTTGAACATGGAACCTCTGTGCTGAGAGTCTGACCTTTAGACCACTACCCAATCTCTCAGCCACTCCCTTCACATGTCTCTTTGTGCATTTGACTTTCTTTTTGGCCTTGAAAATTTCAAAGTACTTTGAAGTATGGGACGACTGGGATTTGAACATGGAACCTCTGTGCTGAGAGTCCGACCTTTAGACCACTACCCAATCTCTCAGCCACTGAGAGTTTAAGCATTAGTCCACTACACGTTTAACGTATAGATGTAGTCTTCTAGCGCTTTAAAGTGTTCTTTTGGACTGACCAGCAAAGCCCAGCTTCCCAGCTTGGCTTTGCTGGTCATTCCAGCCAGCCAGCTAGTTACTTTACACCACTGTTGTTCTTTAAATCTAATTATTGTCTCCGCCAGGCCGAAAGGCATGGCGAGAGAGTATGTTTTGCCCCTGTCCGTCCGTCCATCCGTCCGTCAAATCATGAACGCAGCATGCGATTTCCGTGAAATCTTCCACGTAGATTCCCACTTGGCCCATGAAGAAATGCCACTGGAAAACTTTCAAATCAGCCTCATGGTGGCGCTATAACAGGCCGATTCACGTTTTTACCTATAACTGCACCAATCTGCGTGAAACTTTGCAGGCACACTCCCTAGAGGCCAAGGAAAAACCTTTTGCCATTTTTACCATTTTTCACATATGCCTGTTAGAGCGCCTCCAGGAGGCTGACTTTTGTAAAACATTTGTTTTGCTCTTACTCCTTCAGATTCTGTCCAAAAAAATTAACAATTTAGAAATTTTGCACGCATATTCCCACTAGGCCGAGGAAGAAATTCCCCCCTTTTCACATTGGCCTGTTATATCGCCACCAGCAGGTCTAATTTAGCAAACCAGATTTTTCAAAACAAAATGCCTCAAATCATGAATGCAGTGTCCGATTGCTGTGAAAGGCCTAAGAAGAAATGGGACCCTTTTCACATTGGCCTAATATAGCGCCACCAGGAGGCCATAATAACCTACCTGAACTAGCGGAGACTTGTGCTCCGAGGAGCACTTTTTCTAGTTAGCCTTCAGTTACATAAAGTTGAAAAGCAATGAACTATAGAAGGACTGAGATTTGAACATGGAATATGTGTACTGAGTGTCTGATGATTAGACCACTACACCGTCATTCAATATCTTTATGCAAATGTCTCTTAGTACTGTTGAAGCGTTCTTTTGTACATTAGCCCTCAGTTAGGAAAAGTTGAATAGCAATGAACTATAGGAGGACTGGGATTTGAACATGGTATTTCTGTGCTGAGAGTTTGATGAATAGACCACTAGACCATCTCTCACTTATTACTTTTGAAGCGTTTTATTGTATATTAGCCTTCAGTTAGTAAAGTTAAGTTTAAATACCCCCACTTTTCAGATGGGGGTCTGTGGCCAAATACATGTTGCATACATAGCTTGAAATGAAAATGTTTGAAGAGTAACATCCAGAAGAACACTTGAAAAAGGTGGAAAACCATAATCAACCACAGAGAGCGGGGGCCTATTTCACGAAAACAGAATTAGGGGTTAAGCCTGGATTTAACACCTATCCTGGCTTAATTCAGCCAGGATTAGTAATCAATCGGTTTCATGAAAGCTGAATTATCTTGCCAGATTAGCTTAGTCAGAGCACCCTGGATAAGTTTATCCATGACTCGATTTCACGAAAGAAACTTTACGCAATCCTACCTTAGTTACCATGGAAATTTAGCTGTGAAGTTAGTCTGGTAGGGACCAGGCTAGGCACGTGACAAAATAATATTTGCTGGGGACCGCTTTTTGAAAGTCCTGAAAAAAAAAACAAGACTCGCGCAAAACAAAAATCGGCAAGACACACCATCTCCGGTTTCCTTCCCGTATCTGCATAGTCTCGCGTCTCGCGTAGCTATCTGCGTGAAGTGGGCGGACACCTTTTTAGGAGACTGGAAGCAGGTTGGCGTCCGCCCACTTCACGCAGATAGCTACGCGAGACGCGAGACTATGCAGCTACGGGAAGTAAACCGGAGATGGTGTGTCTTGCCAAATTATGTTGCGTGAGTCTTGTTTTTTTTGTCGATCTGCTGTTTTTAGAATGTTTATGCTGAAAAGTAAAAATTTTGGCCATAATGAGGTTTCCGCCAGACAATATATTTATATTTATATTGTACATGCAAAATTGCTGCTATACGAAAACGTATTGTTACTGCACTGTTTCTTATTTTTATTTTCACTTGTAATAAAATGTCACTGACATCACAAGGTATTCTTATGTATGTATATTTTATGTATGGTCCAGTATATTATTAATTCATATCAGTCACTGTATTCCAGTGGGGCAAGGCAGCCTACTGTAAGTCTTAAACAAAATATATAAAACATAACCCTAACCCTCAACAGTGGGATAAAATCAATATGGTAACGTCTTATGCAAATGAGCCATGCGGTCGAATGTAAACAAATCGCTAGTGCAGTCTGGATCTGTCATGACTTTCATGGATGAACTTCAACCTGGTGTTTGCACTTTCTCCATTTTTGACCCATTCATTCATCTACATAAACGTTCGGGTTTCAAATATAAAGTTTTTGACCCTGGCGAGGGTGGGAGTTGAAATTGTGACTTCTGCTAATAATGCGGCTGCTCGCTTGTCTATTTGTATGTCTGCTTCATTTTCCTTTTGTTTATCTTCTACTTTTTGTGTATAACTGAAAAATGAATAAACATCATAAAATCATTTAAAAAAAAGATGCGGCTGCTCTATCCATAGCTCAGTCGGAAGAGCTCTTGACTTCAGACCACAAGATCATGGGATCAAATCCCAGCACAGGAATATCGGCATCTGAGCAATCTGGCTCCCACGGGTCTATTATCATAAAGGTTGCTGGACAATATATAGAGGATGAAATGCATAATTTATTAAATAATATAAAGGTAATATCAAATACATTGTAAAAAATGAGAGACATGACGCTTTATTAGCAAGACAGTCTTTTATTACATTATTCCTCATTTTGCTGGTTTCCCCTGAAATCCCTTTACTGTTACAGAGTAGAACTGCGTTAGAATCTCTACTGGTGATGTGGCCATAGCTGAATGGTTAGAGAGCCTGCCTGGCAAGCCATATATCCCAGGTGCAATCCCAGGCCTCAGCAATGCGTCAAAGTGTCCTTAAATAAAACACTTAAAAGAATAGTGCACCCAATAATTACTTATTTTCTATCAATTACACACTCCATGAAGCCTTTAATTATTTTTTTTGTTTTATTTTTTTTGTTTTTGACACATTCCTGAGCACAGACATATTGTTTGGATCGGCGGTGCCACGTAGGTGTGAGGGTAGCGTAGCGGCCAGAACCTGAGTCTAGTAGAACATAATCACGATTCAAAGAACCACTTTTAGCACTATTTAGCACAATTTTTGTTTAGTGTGAAATAATGGTAGATCATGTGTTTACCTGTAGACTACAGGTAAACACATTTGAAATTTGAACATGAAGTTGATGATCAAAGTGACAGCTTCTGTAACCTAAATGGAGACTGGGGTTCTATTCCTCCACAGTACCTCTGGCTTGGCCGCGTGCACTGGGTAAATAAATATATTTATTTCCCTTCAAGGTGAAGCAAGGTGAAGCAAGGTGATTCAAGCTAAGAACAAAGTTTATTGTGAAATCCAACAGCAAACACATTTGGATAAAGAGGGCAGACTCCTTGGTAAAGAAGTGTGAGGGAGTGTGATCCTCCAGATATTGTACAGCACACACCTACTGGCTCGAGTGATTGCTGCAATGTGTGCATTGAAGGCCAGCTGACTGTCCATGACACAGGCTTCTTGGCAGTTGGAAAAGGAGCCACCAGGGTGTTGTCATGTGTTGTCACATCATGGAAAGAACCTGCAGGGGGCAGGACTTTCCAGGGAACAAGAGAAGCTTGTCTTGTCCACTGTGAGACATCAGCAATGCTAACTTCAACCTGTGTGACAAAAGGTAGGAGAAAAACAGTTCAGCATCGTCGGCACAACAATAATTCACCATCAAGGACAACACCATCAGTCAGGACGCGTTTAACTGGTTTATTATGAGAAATGAAACAAATGAAACGAAACAAACGAATGTGTGCGAGACTTGATTAATGTAGTTCTTCCGTTTGCCGAAGGCGCTGTGGAGAAGCTCCATAGGGAGTCCACTGTAACACCCGGGCATGACGATCCCCTCAGGGCCCTATGGAGAGATGGGAGTAGAAACAAGAAGACAAGCAGGGCGGGAGGGAAGGCTTGGTGCAGAATGTGAGAGCGAAAGGGAAGGGAGAAGCGTCTAATCATACAAAAACATTTGTATTGAGGTGTGATTGAGGTGTGGTCCTGCCCCTGAAATGCTGTTAATACACTGGTTCTCAATGTCTCAAATGGACCCTTACAGAAGACACGGAAGCGCCATAGGAAGCCCCATAGAAGACAGGGAAGCACCATAGGAAGCACCATAGATGACAGGGAAGCACCATAGGAAGCACCATAGATGACAGGGAAGCACCATAGGAAGCACCATAGGAAGCACCATACCATAGGAAGCACCATAGATGACAGGGAAGCACCATAGGAAGAACTATAGCTATAGAACTCAGGGACTGCAATCTACACTGTAAAATCCATGATGTTCATTTAACATCCATTTGTACTCGCTATTTGTACTCGAGTATCAGACCTGTAAGGGTCCCCGGACCCAACGTGGAGAACCAGTGAGTTACTGTAATACATCTTGTGAGCAGGGATGACAGAGTCAAGTTATCCAACAATCCAATCCAATCCACTTCATTTAGAGCACATTTAAAACAACAGTGTTGAACCAAAGTGCTGTACATTTGTTGCTGCAAAGTGGTGCCAATCCACCACTCTGCAAGCATCAGCACAAGGCAAGCACATGTTTGAATGTACTGTACGTTTGTTTCAGCCAGTGAATGAATGCATGAATACATAAATAAATATTGTATACGGTATACACACACACACACACACACACTACTCTCTCTCTCTCACACACACACACACACACACACACACACACACACACACACACACACACACACACACACACACACACACACACACACACACACACACACACACACACACACACACATGGTGTGTTTATTTGTATCAACGTAATCTTCTCTGCTAGCGGGCATGCTGTAATTTGGATGCCTGCAGCCAGGAGGGACGCAAGCCTTCTGGAAGTGAATAATGAAAGGAGTTAGACAGAGGAAAGAGACAAACGGAGATCACCCTGCCACAGGCTAGATTGTGTGTGTGTGCGTGCGCGTGCGTGTGCGTGTGTGTGTGTGTGTGTGTGTGCATGGTGGCGTGCGTCTTGTTTTGTAATAGAATGGTGAAAAGCAAAAGCTGGCTCTTGGGCATGTGTGTTCCCTTAATGTGTGTGGATGTGCCTACCTCCCTGTGTGTGTGTGTGTGTGTGTGTGTGTGTGTGTGTGTGTGTGTGTGTGTGTGTGTGTGTGTGTGTGTGTGTGTGTGTGTGTGTGTGTGTGTGTGTGTGTGTGTGTGTGTGTGTGTGTGTGTGTGTGTGTGTGAGTGTGTGTGTGTGGGGGGGGAGATTGCGTGTGAGTGACTCAGCTTTCAACTCTCAGTAAGAGGTCTCATCTCAGAGAATCTGCAGCATTTCCAGACAACACATATTGATATGGTATCTGTGATTGTACGTACTGAGCATGGCAAATTTGTGGGACCTGTCAAATGAATGATGACATCATGCACTTTATCTGCCATTGGGCGGCACATGTCAGCTGAATGATCATTCATATCATTCAAATGTGAAAAGGAAGGTTAAACTTGGGCTTGACTCACCCTAGAGTTGCTCTCTCTCTCTCTCTCTCTCTCTCTCTCTCTCTCTCTCTCTCTCTCTCTCTCTCTCTCTCTCTCTCTCTCTCTCACACACACACACACACACACACACACACACAGTGAGTATCACAAGTAAGACGCGCGAACGCTGGAAGCGAACGCAGCTCGAAAATATTGTGTATTTACGGACTTGTGACGTGTGTGTGTGTGTGTGTGTGTGTGTGTGTGTGTGTGTGTGTGTGTGTGTGTGTGTGTGTGTGTGTGTGTGTGTGTGTGTGTGTGTGTGTGTGTGTGTGTGTGTGTGTTTTGCAGGCTGTGTCTAAATTCCTGCACTCTGGCGCCCTCTGGCCCTCTACTAGGCAGTGCATGAACACAGAGACACAGATGGAGACACACACACACACACACACACACACACACAACCCAAGCACAGTTACATAGTAAGCTCCACTTGGTCGGAGGCGCGCCGCGCCTCCTTCCGCGTTCGCAACTATTTAACCGGCCAAGTGAGCGCTTCCACTTGGTTAGCCCGAGTCAGAGGGAATAATTCAGCACCACGGCCGGTGCCGGCCCCTTGGCCAGCTCATTGAGGAAAGGTATGTGCCGATTTCTGACAAGCAAGAGCTGACAGCATGCTCTGCATTGGTTCTGATTAAGCTTTTTACTGTGTATATTGCTGAGTGTTCCTCAGACTCTGCTGGCTCTCCACAATGGAAGCTCACAGTGCTTGGGCCGTAAGCGAAAGCTGCTGAGTTAATACAAAACTGACGTTTTCCTTGTCTCTTGTTTTATAGGCAACGTGGGACCTAAACTTTTGCCCTTGCTCTTGCGTTAATGGACAGATACCCCAGACAGGGAAGAACTTGTGTTGAAGTTTTTGTTTGATTTGTTCCCCCCACCCTGCTGTTGTAACCAAACCCCCAATTAACTGTTACATTGTGCACTTGAACAGTCTTCAACTGAACTTCAACTTCATGTTCTACCCTGGGTCAGCATTTCAAAAACCTACATCCTTACATTCCTACATATATCCTACCATACTATTTGAACGGCAAATAGAATACATTACATTACATTACAGTCATTTAGCAGACGCTTTTATCCAAAGCGACTTACAATAAGTGCATTCAACATAGGTAGGCAAGGAAACTACTAATCACCAGAAGATCAGATCTTTTGACACATGAGGGCCAAGGAACTGAAAACTGTCTGCTGCTCCACCTCTGTCCCCTTGATGGTGAGGGGTCACAGTGTGGGAGGTCCCCTCTTGAAAAACTGCCAGTAAAGTAAAAGGTACTTTACTGGTGTATTTCCAATTGTCTATACTTTTACTTCTACTCCACTACATCCTAGAGGCAAATATTGTACTTTTACTCCTCTACAATTATTTGAAAACTTTAGTTACTAGTTACTTTGCAGATATAAATTATTACATTATAATTATATTACATTAACCACTTCAGCCCTATATATTTTATACCTAGGCTATTTGAAAATAGCCGATCTACAAGCTCACAACGTGTCGCATCGCGACGCGTTGTGAGCTTGTAGATCTCTATTTTCAAACATTTTAGTACTTTTACTTTTGGTACTTTAAGTACATTTTGATACCAATACTTTTGTACTTTAACTCAATTTAATTTTGAATTCCGGACTTTTACTTGTAACAGAGTACTTCTAGATTGCAGTATTGATACTTTTACTTAAGTAAAACATTACAGTACTTTTTCCACCACTGCTCCCCATCCGGTTATTAAAGTGGCCCGGGGCGCAGTCTGATTGGGAGAGGAAATAAAATAAAAAAATAGGACAAGACAGAGAAGACTATAGAGTAGGACAACAAGAACACACAACCCACAAAACAGCAAGTGAACCTAGTAGTCCTCTACTGTCAAAAGGTGGGTCGTAAGCATGTTTTTAAAAGTCCTATAGGGTGGGGGCAGCTTTGATCCACACACACACATACACAATTCTGTCTGTCTGTCTGTCTGTCTGTCTGTGTGGTTGTGTGTGAAGACCAGGGAGTAAGAATTATTGAGATATCAGTTTCAATTATTTCAGCATTCCACTTGTATCCACGTACAAGCACCGCAGGGCTTGAGTGAGTGAGTCATCCTTTCTGACCATTCACAATGGTTAATAAAGTGACTGAGCGTGTGTGTGAGCGTGTGTGAGCGTGTGTGTGTGAGCGTGCATGTGCGTGCGTGTGTGTGTGTGTGCGCGCGCGCACACGCGCATGCCATGCTCTATCTCTCTGCCTGCATGTTTCAAAAATAGTATTTGTCTGAAAGTGTACATCTGAATGTGTGTGTTCAATTATGTCTGTGTATCCGTCTATGTACATGTTTACCATGCAGCACAAAACCAACCTGACCTGCAACAATATGGAGGTTAAAAATTATGGGCCATGCATTATCAGAGAAAAACAGAGGTACACTACGTCAATGCTTGTGCTCACATCTCTGTGTGTGTGTGCATGCACGTGTGTGTGTGTGTGTGTGTGTGTGTGTGTGTGTGTGTGTGTGTGTGTGTGTGTGTGTGTGTGTGTGTGTGTGTGTGTGTGTGTGTGTGTGCGTGTGTGCGTGTGTGCGTGTGTGTGTTTGAGTCAGGTCTCAGCTGTTTGGACACCAGAACACGTGTGTTCCTCTGCCTTGCACGTGTGTCTGCAGGCAGGGTGTGCTGGTTGTCTAGTAATTGGAACGGATGAAGAATGATAATGCCAGGTCCATTCACATACACATCGTTCTGTCGTGATGGTGTCCAATAATGACTTTGGAGCGTGGCTGGGTTAAAGTTCAGATAAAACCTATTTCTCTGCTATATGAAATGACATGGGGTGTTGCTTAGATAGTCTCCTGTCCTGGACTTACTAGGACAACATTGTGTGTTGTTCGGGGGAAAAAAATACCTGGGTAGTCAAACCAGCAGGTGATTCAAACCGAGAAGGCACTTGTAGCCTATACTGATGTTTTTATCCACAGTGACTCAAATAGATAACGGGAGGACATGTTTTAAAAATGTAAAAACCCACAAGAAAGCACTGACCAACTTGAGATTCCTGGTAAACTGGTAGATGGATTTATGCGATGTCATATATATTCATATGTATTTATGTGTTGTGTCACTGTAAAACTGTGGATTTTTAAAAAAATATATAAATATTACATATATTTAATATTCAATTGTACATACATTGTTTTGTTTTGATTGTTTTGTTCCACTTTTGCTTTGGCAATTGTAAACGTATATGTTTTCTCATGCCAATAAAGCTCCTTGAATTGAATTGAATTGAGAGAGAGGACAGTGTGTGGTGACTGACTGAGATGATGAGACATTTAATCTAACACCTTTACACCTGTCTATTGGTTGACTGGCAGACAGTGGTGGAAAAAGCACTAAAATGTTTTACTGAAGTAAAAGTATCAATACTGCAATGTTGAAATACTCTGTTACAAGTAAAAGTCAGGAATTAAAAATGTACTTGAGTAAAAGTAAAAAGTATTGGTATCAAAATTTAGAAAGCAACTAGTACAGTTTTCAAATAATTGTAAAGGAGTAAAAGTACAATAGCCTACTTGCCTCTGAGATGTAGTGGAGTAGAAGTAAAAGTACTGGAAATTGGAAATACTTTACTTTAATTTACATACGTACAGTACTTGAGTAAATGTACTTAGGTACTTTACACCATACCGGCAGACACAGTAGAGTCAAAAACAGAAAAGGGTTAATGGTGATGGAATGGAACGTGATGCGCGCACTTGTGAGAGACAAGTGTAAACGCGCACAACAGCAGCGCGCGCGCACAAGAGAGAGAGAGAGAGAGAGAGAGAGAGAGAGAGAGAGAGAGAGAGAGAGAGAGAGAGAGAGAGAGAGAGAGAGAGAGAGAGAGAGAGAGAGAGAGAGAGAGAGATTCGGAGTACTTCTGGGAGAAAGAAAGTGGGCGTATTTCGTTGACTTTGGTGTAGCGACTAGTGTTGCCATGTCCGACTTTGGGCTTACTTTTCTGTCAAATCGCTTGTAAATATTGGTAGTTGCGTTTTATTTTCGTTTTTTTTTTTTCTAAAGTGTAGTTGCTTATTTTGGGCTTGCTTCCTAAAGGTTGTTTAAAAACCAGTGGTTCTCAAACATTTTCATGTCAAGGTCCCCCAAATTAATATGTAGGCTATTTGTCTACAGACCCCCCCCATCTGAAAATATTTTTGTTGTCAAAATGTAACTTTTTTGTATCCTCATTTTTTTCAATATATTTTTGAAAATAGCAGATCTACAAGCTCACAACGCCGCGCGTCGCATCGCGACTATTTTCAAATAGCCGATGTGTATAGGTTTAAAGGTCTCATGTGGCCATTTCACACTTCTTTTGGGCTTGTTTTCATAGACCTGATTGCTTGTTTCTCTCGCAAAACCTGGCAACACTGGACTACCACTCCGTAGTAAAGTTGCTCTCCTTCACTTCTCAATGTGAACGGACGGAATCTACAGCGCACGGATTTATGAATAAAAGCGACATATTTTATGAATGAAATCGAAAACCCGGAGTGATCAACAATCTTTCCAGAGACAAATTTGAGTTTTTCCAAATACAGTTTTATTAGTCAAAAATAGGAGCTAAATGATATCGTGGTGAAATTATTGCATTTATTGTTGTGTCCATGTTCTTGAAAGATTTTTAGCACGCATTTGAAGCTGAAAATTAACCCATATACAAACCTTTCACTGACTTTTTATGTAACTTTAGGACTATACTTTAAGAATATTGGTCGACTAGACCTAGCCTACATATAACAGACTAATCGGTTAAAAAGCACTTGTCGTCATGGCTTGTTTGGAAACTTTTAATCTCAAAGAAGGACACTTCGCATCCCAGTCGTCGCGCAGGGGGACGAGGTGGGCGACCACCTAAAAAAATGCAGTCGATATATGGACGGACCCCACTCGGCAGCCCGATGCAGGTCCTCAACGCCCGGCTCCTGCCGCAGCTGATGTCCCCCCGGCCGCTGGAGGACGACGAGGGGACGGCGAGTCCCCGGACCAACACGTCAGGAGGAGAGGGAGAGGACGGCGGACATTTCCCCTGGGAGGGCACTCTGCTGTCCAGCGTGCTGATCACCACCATAGTGGTGGACGTCATCGGGAACCTGTTGGTCATCATGTCCGTCTTCAGGAACCGAAAACTCAGGAAAGCAGGTATAGGCTGTTAGAATAGAATAGACTATAATAGAATAGACTAGAATAGAATAGACTAGACTACAATCAGTGGTGGAAAAAGTATTCACACATTTTCTTACTTAAGTAAAAGTATCAATACTGTAATGTCGAAATACTCTGTTACAAGTAAAAAGTACCAGTATTCAAAATTGACTTGAGTAAAAGTACAAAGGTATTGGCATCAAAATGTACTTAAAGTACCAAAAGTAGAAAGTAGCCTACTCATTATGCAGAATGTCCCATATTTTCAAAAGTTTTCAAATCAAGTATAAAATCATTTTGAAAATATCAGATCTACAAGCTTGTAGATCTGCTATTTTCAAATGGCCAAAATGTAATAGGGCTGAAGTGGTTAATGTATGTTTTGTAACACTAATCTAAATCTACAAAGTAACTATAGTAACTAAAGTTTTCAAACAATTGTAGTGGAGTAAAAGTATAATATTTGTCTGTAAGATGTAGTGGAGTAGAAGTATTGAAAATCGGAAATACTCCAGCAAAGTAGCCTACAAATAGCTCAAAATGGTACAGTACTTAAGTGAATACTTAGTTACTTTACACCACTGAGGCTGTTCCATTAGAATAGAATAGAATAGATAACTATAATGTTGGAATTCCTTTGGCGTGTGGCACAATTTAAATGTTAAAACCATGCACAGACCCACTAAGTTGTGTTTTTATAGTTTTCAACCTGTAAAGTGTAAACTGATGTTGATTCATTTCATTGCCATCTGTCTCATCTGTTAGCTCGCATGAAGGCTCCTTTTTCTCCTCTCTCATCAACTGATCATATCTCGTCTCGTCTAATATAATCCGACAGACGAGAGCTGTGGATGGTCAGAAATGACCTAAACACAATGGAAGGGTTAATGAGTTTTCGTGGGCGCTGTCCCGAGTAGACTCGTTCACTAATTAAAGGACGCCAGATGTGAAAGCCGTTTTCAAGTATAAATAGGTAAAGTACCCTTTACATTTCTTTATTGGAACAAGGCTTCATGATATCTTCAGAAACAGCCATAAAACGCAACAAAATTAATGATCACCATTTTTGTTAATTCAGATGGTCTATATAAAAATCTGTGGTAAAATATGACCCGGCAGAGAAGTGTGGCTCAATTCCCCCTAAAATATTCAATGTTTACATGTTAGAGAGAGAAACTTGTCCTCAATTTGGGTAATAAAATAAAGTTTGGGTGGCACCACTGAGCGCACTAAAGCGTGCGAGTTGCCGTGCCGAACGTTGCGAAGTTCGCTTGTGCCTACTCAGCCCCGTCCGGTCCTAGTTATGTACCGATAGGCACAGAATCGTAAATCATGTTGTGAGGAGAGCGTTTGCCCCAACTCGTTTGCCTCAACTCGCCAGGCTCTCCCCGCACCCGCCCCCCGCTACTGAGACGTTAGAAAGGCAGGTCGCTACACAGGCTACATGCACAAATGGACACGATATGCATCATATGCATTTTAAAGCCAGGCATCTGAGCCGGTTTGTAACAGTTAAAAAACAAATTCCCTGCCGCCGCGGGAACCTAGAAAAAGTGATCAGATTTTTGTATTGGCTCTCGTGCTCCAACTGGTGACCATGCAGTTTGAGCACGAGAGCCAATGCAAACATCAGACCAGTTACATGGTCTGATACACAATATCACCTTTCAACCTAGGCACGTTTTGTGATCAGCAATGAATCAATGGATTCACTTTGGAGCAGAAAAAAAGAGCCATAAAATCTGTAGCGCCAAAGTCCTATACTTAGGTGCTACTGGTTGCTGAGGGAGTTCTGACGTGTGCTAGAATAACTGAGGTCCAAAACTTGTCCTTGAGTTCATAAATAAAGCTTTTTTTCTCTGTAGCTGTCATGCCAATCACTTTAGCATACAATTAATAAATACATAAATAAATAAACACAGAGGATACAGACCACCAGCTCTATCAAACACAGTCAAAAGTTGTTTGCCTCTGCCACTGGCAACACCTGATGCTGAGTGATTACAGACCTTTTTAAGTACCTAGGCAACTTGGCCTTGACCAAGTCCTGCGGTGACATCATCAATTAACAAGCAATCATATATGGCTCAAATGGCTCTTACAAAAGCTTCCCTGAAACTTTTCTCATAGCTTGAAAATGTATCTTCAATTGTATCACGTTAACTTAATTGAAACCAGAAAACTACCTAGTGAAGGATCATAACACTCCTGTGGAGTATAGGCTAAACTAAGAGCAAATAAACAGAGATTTGCCATTTAGAATGTTCAGATAAGTAGCCTATTACTTAAAAAAAGAAGGAAAAAAAGGAAAAACACTTGAAATAGTGTAAAAGATAAATTATCTTAGCTATTATCTTAGCTGGTTAACCACTTAAACCCCAGCATCCCTATTGTGGAGAAAGCTTTCGCTGAAAATAGCAGATCGACAAGCCCACAACGGGCATTGTGAGCTTGTCGATCTGCTATTTTCAGCGAAAGCTTTCCCCACAATAACAGAACAAAGAAAAGGCGCTTGTATAGAGCCCTGAGGGACTCCGCTTAACCATATATGGGGTTTAAGTGGTTAAAAAAATCAATGTTCTAAATCAGGCATTTAGACTTGTAGGACAAGGGCAATCGGTTGTCAAACAGCTTGCATGGCCACAGCACTTAGGGACCGTCACACGCACACGTGGAGAGGAAATCAATTTCCTCTGCATAATTGTTATGGCTCATTCAGCAGCATGCATGGACACCCACTATCTAATGACAGGGGTCTTCAAGGTTTTTCAGGCCAAGGACCCCTTTAATTGAGAGAGAGATGAAGCAGGGACTCCCCCCCCACCACACTACATATTGTATAAAATTATGTTGCAGATTAAACCTTTTCATAGATTTCATATGAAATCTGGATTCATGTTAATGTGTATTTTCAGATAGTTAAACTTTAAACCCTCAATATTTGAGGCCGATCTACAAGCTCAAGCGAGCTTGTAGATCGGCTATTTTCGTCTAATGTTCCCCACCACACAAAGATTTGTCGGACCCCCTGTAGTAACTCTGAGGACCCACTAGGGGTCCCCGGACCCCCCTGTTGAAGACCCCTGATCTAAGATATCTAATTAATAGCACTTAGTTAGATGTGTGCAAAGGGCATGCCCTGTCATTAGCCAACCCCTTGAATGGAGCTAATTCTAAGAATGTTGATCAATATTCATGAGCCATTTGCTGTACACATCCCCACATTATGCAAGATTTCTTGGAATTCTCAGATGTTTAAATGGGGCTTCGGTTACACAGGGTAAAATCAGGTACGTGTGCGTGTTGTTTGATTCCACAAATTAACCACTTGAACCATGCACTTAAACTCCATACGTTGTTGAGTTTAGTCCCTCAAGACTCTACATTAGCTATCTTTGCTGAAAATAAGGTTTTCCCCAGAATACGGATGCTGGTGGGGGGGTATTGTTATTTTTTCAAAAGTAACAGATCTACAAGCTCACACATCGCGATACATTGTGAGCTTGTTGGCTATTTTAGAAATAATTTAGAAAATCTTTGTATTGTGGTTTAGTGGTTAAGTGGTTAAGCTTACACAGCGGGGTCTTCAACAGGGGGTCCAGGACCCCTAGGGGGTCCTCAGAGTTACTACAGGGGGGGCCACCAAATCTTTATGTGATAGGAACTTTCTTACATTAACCACTTGAACCCTATTCGGGGAGGGACATTTGCCGAAAATAGCAGATCTACAAGCTATGAGCTTGTAGATCTGCCATCTTTGGTTGAGATGTTTGTTGTAGAGGGAAAAAGAGCGTTGAGGGTTTAAATGGTTAAATGTCTGAAAATTAACATGAATCCGACATATTAATAGAAAAGATAATGTATGTCAAGCAAGTCTATGAAGCTATCTATGAAATCGATGAAAAAGTTTAATCTGCAACATAATGTTATACAATTATGTGGTGGGGGTCCTTTCTTCATCTCTCTCAGCTAAGGGGTCCTTGGTCTGAAAAAAACGTTGAAGACCCCTGGCTTACACCATTGTACAATTGGCATTTCATTTTAGGCTGATTATCAAATAATCATGATAATGTATTTTCTTCACTCTTAAAATGATTGTTGTTCTGTTGGTGACTTGGAAATGGGACAGAACTGAAAAAGAAATATTTCTGTGTATACATTTTTCCAATAAATATGCAAAAAAAACACAAAAAAAACACAAAAGCAATAAAAAAAAATAGATACTATTGCGATGTGACAGGTTGCCAGTTTAAATCCATGGGAGGTTAATCCCAGGGATTTAAACCGGCAACCTGATCACACGTATGAGGATAATGAATCTGCAAGCACTTGACTTCCCAATTTCTCAGGACACAGTCCTCTTCTGTTGGCTATCAAGCTAATAGGCAACAGAAGAGGACTGTGTACATTAAGAATGAAAAGTCTAAAAAATGGTTGGAGAGAGAAACAGAGTGGGGAGTGGGGAGTTAGTTAGTTTATCTATATCCAAGATCATTTTCTTCCTGTCACTCATGTGTCCAAATCTGCCAACCCCCCTACACTGTAGTGAGCCTTAAGCCATAAAGACCGGGAGCATCTGTGTCATTTTAGATTTCTTATATCTTCTATTCAAAAGTAGCAGATATAGAAGCTCATATTGCATTTTTGAATAGCCAAAGTTTTTGAATAGCCAAAGTATAAAATAAGTAATAAACTAGAAAATGTGCTCCTCGGAGCACAAGTCTCCGCCAGCAGACCCGTGCTTCATCAGGTTTCAGATGCTCATTTGCTGCTTCTTTAGTTTGCATAATGGGAGTTAGTTACATTGTGTGATCTCAGCCTCCTATTTATATATTTATATTACATATTGTGATGTCACGTAAAACTGACCAATGTTAGGTGTTCTCAGAGGAACACACACACGCACGGACGGACGGACGGGTGATTTGTACTGCAAGGTACTGTTGGTAGAATGTGCGTGGTTTTTGGTGTTCTGCAGGGGCGATTGAATATGTAGTGTTTGCATCTAAAGAATGTTCTTCTTGAAGCAATGTGTCATATGGGAGTGGTCGTAATTGACTGGTTTGTTCAAATACTTGTCTGTCTTCTTCATCTTCATTGTTGTCTTGAACAGTTTCAGCAGTTGATTGGTGTGTTTGATCTATGTCAGTTTTCTCTAGTGCTACATAATGTATTTGATCAAGGTGGCCGATTGTTACAGTATTAAGACTTCGGCCTTGTTGTTGTGGGATCAATTCAACTCTATAGTCCTCTTCTGTGTTACTGTTGTAGATGAGTATGCTTTCTTAGCTTTGGCCTTCTGCGCCTTTGCTTGACCAATGTTAGGTGTTCTCAGAGGGACACACACACGCACGGACGGGTGATTTGGACTGGAAGGTACTGTTCCAATCAAGAGATTGATCCTGTATTACCTCACTTCAAAAAGTAATGGCTTTTTGAAGTGACACACCTATTTATAGGATTTTATTTCGTCATGCGTCCCTCTAGCCAATCAAAGGCATTGGTGTCAACATATTGACACGTGTCACGTGGAGCTTGACCAATGTTAGCTTGGCTAACAATGTTTGCTCACACACGGCGGGACGAAGCGAAAACATACTCTCCACCTACGGCGGAGACAATAATGGTTATAGCTAAACATCTAAAATGACTCAGACGTGTTCCCGGATAGAATGGGTTAACCTTATGTGACAGAGTGACAGGCTACCTAGAATTAATGCATAGACAGGAACCCAATGCCATTTCCCAGGGCTCACATTTTGTGAGCTTGTAGATCAGCTGTTTTCGCTTTTTGTTGTATGACAAAGTATATAGGGCAGGGAAGTATATAGTGGTTAAGAAAATATCCCCCTCTCCCTCTCTCCTTTTGTTTTTCTTTTTACAAATTGAACCCTGACTGGCTCATACCTGCACGCCAAAGAAAAGAAAAGGAAATCCTTCTTCACCTCTCCTCATGTCTCTGTACCTGGTACAAATAGGAGTACTAGATACTAGGAGATACTATATGTGGATAGTTACATACCCATATCCTATTTGTTACTGTACCTCTTCAATTAGATCCTCTCCTCTCTCCATCTGCATGTCTTGTCAGAGACAACTTACCTTATCATTAGAGATGTACCTACTGTCACAGTAAGTTAAAAAACAATCATGTCAATGTCAGACAAGGCAGATCTGACAGACCATGAATCTCATCTCTCCAAAGAAACACCTTTCTGATTACCTTCATCTGTCAAGTCCACATATCGTCACTGTTAGTATTAACAAGAGTTTGTGGCTAGATACATTGGATCCATTAAGTAACGGTTTGACAAGTTTTCTGTCTGACAGTGAGGATAATACAACACACGATTACAAGAGATGACGTGTTCATAAACTGAAAGAAGAGAGAGTAAGAAAGATTCTGTGGGTATATTCGGAAGGAAAGCCTACAAAAGGTGTCCGTTTGTAAATGCAGTGACTGTTTAAGATGCAACAGTTTTATGCACACCATCACCAGAAACTGCAGTGGACTTTCCACTTTTGGTGTTGCACTTTGATCTGTTCTGTTGTACTCTGATCTGTTGTTCTCTGATTTAATCTGTCATGGATCAGCTTGCTGTTTGCATTCCCAGACAGACAGAACCTTTGGAGAATTCAAACCCAGAAATTCACACACTCACTCGCTAATTGACTGAAATCTTGTGTTCACTGGAAATCAATACACTGCATGAGTTATTAGTGAGTTGAAGCTTGTCATTGATTTCAAAGCTGGCTAGATTATTGTCTCTCAACCTTTCCACAGCTCAGCAAAGCTTTAGCCATATCCGCACTGCATGCACTTATTGACTGGCTCTAAATGTCACAGATATGATCATGTAATTTGAGGATGCCATGATGCCAAGAAATGTTGGACTACAGCCCAGAACACATTAACACAGAAAATAATCATCATAAACCTAATTTATGGGCTTGCAACCCCCCCCCACCCCCCAAAAGCAATACATCTCTAAGTTATCCCATATTAAAATTGGTTTAAGGGAGCGGACCTCTGACATGTCACCATGACTCAGCCATAACCATATATAACCATATATTAAAATATTTCCATCAATTAAAAACAATTCCAAAAAAATTCATAAGTATTTCATATGAAATCAAATCTAATAATTTCCATAAATAAATGACCAAAAAGCTTGTACATCTGCTATTTTCACTAGTTTGGGTCCCGGGCAAACGTCTAATTTCTCTTTTGGGTCTTGAGCTAAAAAGTTTGGGAACCACTGCTTTAGGAAGCAAGAACTGAATGACATTCTTGACTTTGTGGATGAGTAGTCCATGATGATATACACAGGCACTTACCAGCTGTCAAACACTTAATGACTGCTGGCCTGCTGTCAGAAGTTACTTTTTTGTCACTTGGAGAAGACAGCTGCCTATCAGCACTTTTGTGCTTTGCCAATGACGAGAATTGTGAACTCCAGGCATGCCTAGTGTTTTTTGCGAATAGCCTAAAGCTTTTTAATGATGCAGTGCTTTAAGCTGAGAAGAATTAGACAACTGTCTGTAGCTTTTCAGGCTCATGTCATGACCGATCTAAGACTTGAACAACGACCATCAAAGGACCATTTCTTTTTTCTTTCTTTCTTTTTCTTCTTTGAGACCAGCACTCTCCTCGTGTGAGAGAAGTTGAAGTGACAAGAGATCCTGGCTGTCACAACTACAGTAAGTGGACAGCACTACTGCAGCATGCGATGATGCCAAACATGACAGCTTTATTATATTTCTTGAGCATCCCGGTCAATAAAGCTTTTCACAGAGAGACTGATGGTGGATTGGACCAATAAAGAAACTGCTGTGTAAAAAAAATGCAAAAGTGAACTACTAGTGATGCTGTTACCTGCTGCACATAATGTTATGTGTGTGTGAAAAGCTAGTTGGTCAATGGTCATTGTTGATTTGATAGGTGGCCTTTGCTGTCTTTCACCAATTTCAAATAAGATTTAAAAAAAATCTCTCGCAGTCTCTCAACTCAGACCCTCCTGGCTCTCACTGGCCATGGTGCTGCAACTGTAAACTGTGCCCCCCCCCCTCCCCATTGTATCTTCTCTCTCTCCCATGTGTCCTGCACTGTCCCACAAAAGCTGTTCTGCTGTCCCACAACTTAACTGTTTTGACCTGGTCACCCTTCTGGTTAGCTACTCTATTAAAGTGAAAACCAAGCCAAGTAGATATATACAACTACTCCATATTTCCAAGTGTCCAAACACTTTTTTGACAAACACAAAATGGGAGCCAGCAGGAGAGGATTAATGAGGTCCAGGTGCTTCTCATTACCTCTCTCTGCCTCTTGACCAAAGCTCGATCCTGGCAGCACTACTTTTACAGAATACAGCCAAAATCTCTATAGAGCAATTGAATGATAAACCTGTGATTTGTGAAGGCTTGTGGTTTTGCATTTTTCACATTTGTCATTTTGTCAACCTCTATGCTTCAGAGATGAAGAACAATGAACTTTGGGTAATGGTCTTTTCCCCACCGTGGATATAATGGCAAATTGATATACTGTAGGGTCAAAGCCAGAGCATCCATGCGCTAGAAGTGACAAATATGCCCACGGCTTTGTCGCACATTCATATATAACATAAATGCCAATGTATGGCATAATAATGAGGGATCGAAGGTCACATATTTCTGTCTCAGATAGACAAACGTGTTAGCTGTGGGGTGTTCTCTTTGGTTGAACAATACAATGAGCAACAGAAATCTCAGTTTAGCTCTTTAGAGAGGAGAGGAGAGGAGAGGAGAGGAGAGGAGAGGAGAGGACAGGACAGGACAGGACAGGACAGGACAGGACAGGACAAGAGAAGGTAGGAAAGAGCAGTTGCAGCTCGCAACACTGTCAGAAACTTACAGAGCCTGCTGTCTCACATAAATATGCAAAATATGGAAATTTAAGCACAACGAAAGAGCTGCGTGGATATGAGTGTTCACACAAACACATCTAGTGTAATGCATTTCTCTGCACTCAGAAAGCCCTGCCTGATTCCACTGCACTACACTGTACTTCAAACCAGTCTCAAAAGTGTGCAAGTGCATGTGTGTGTGTGTGCAGGCACACTCACACACAACTGATATCTCAGACTGAAGTTGTTTAGTATTCAGCAGTCAACAGTAAACTGCTGTAATTAGAAAGTTCTTCTTTCTGTTTTCTTCCTGACACAATAAATTAACTCTGACTTTTAGCTTAGTTTGTGTGGGTGTAGCCGTGCAAGCCAATCTTTCTTCACATTTGCTTCACTTTGTTCAACAGAGTGGGGGATGCTATGGCAAAAAAAAGAAAAATCAAATGAAAAATGTGTTAATTTTCGGAATATTTTCTCTGATTACATAATTACAGCCATTTCATTCCATGTAATCTTATTTCCTATTATTTATCTGTACATTTTAAATATGTCAACTCGACTAACAGAAACCCTTAATCCCTATTCTGGGCATGTCATAATAGTCGAACATTCTGTGAAAATAAGCAAAAAATTGCAGATCTACAAGTGAACTTGTACATCAGCTATTTTCAGCAAAGAGATTTGGTGTACAGGGGGAAAAGATAAAGTAGAGACCCAGCTGGGGAACCCCAGTCAATGAAGTATAGGGTTTAAGTGTATACTGTTAATGGCAGATAATAAGACTCTCTCTCCCATAGTGTATAGTTACATAAGAGGTGAGTCTGTTATTGGGAATAGTAATAAGGGGTGGTCGTGCTAATAAAGACAAAGCTAGGAAGAAATGCATCATGAATGGCAGCTAACAACCCCACACCCTCTCTCTCTCTCTCTCTGGAGCCCTGGGCTTTTCTTTTTCTTTTTTACAATATCCTCCTGTGACATTATAAGAGGGGGGGGGAGTTGCTGTCAGGAATAGTAATGGAGAGAAATCTTAATAATGAGGAGCAAAAATCAATGTCTAATAAATATTGAATGGTACTTTAATGGCATTGTTGCTAGGCTCCTTCTCTCTATCAGAGCTCATCTCGTGATAATTAAAATAAATTGCTCTTTGTAGGCAGACATGCAGAGAATTGTTAATCACAGGAATGTGCTTGTTCTGTGACTTCTCAATTACAGACATTTTGCTAAATAAACAATTCTCTGCCAGTGTTGTTGACATTGGTGGCATATCTCATTGCTACAACTTTACTAAGTTAGAACTTTAGAAGTAAAACAAATGGATGGGTAAGGAAAAAAGACCACTTTATTTCTTGTGAACCAACCTATGAAGTCCAGTCGACATTTCACCTATAACCAGGGTTGTAGTGCTAGTGTTAGTCTTCAAAAGATGCTTTGCAGCAAAGACAAGAATAGGCCAGCCTTGGTGGGATTCGAACCTGCGCTTGGGAACATGTGTCATGGCACAATGAACAATTAAGTGTTATTAGTCTTCAAAACATGCTTTGCAGTAAAGAGTAGGCCACCCTTGATGGGATTAGAACCTAGGCGTGTGTGTGCGTGCATGCGTGCGTGCGTGCGTGCGTGCGTGCGTGCGTGCGTGCGTGCGTGCGTGCGTGCGTGCGTGCGTGCGTGCGTGCGTGCGTGCGTGCGTGCGTGCGTGCGTGCGTGCGTGCGTGCGTGCGTGCGTGCGTGCGTGCGTGTGAGAAAGTGTGAGAAAGAGAGACACACACACACGCCAAAGTAACAAGCACAAATGACATTAACTGTGTGACTCTTCCAGATCCTATGACAGATGACAGTAATGTTACCAAGGTGAAGCAGCAGCCAAAAGACAAGTTTTAGCCTAACTGGGTCAGAGCATGCAGCAAAGACTGATGTAATTTGAGCAGTTTTATTTTATTTATAACATTAAGTGGGAAGACATAAAGCAGAGTGGAGGAGACAAAGACTTTTTTAAATAATGTTCAGGGGGGCATTATATCCAGTGTGCAGTGTGCAGTGTGCAGGGGGGGGGGGGGGGTACTATCACTTGGATTCAGAATTCAGAATAATTGAGGGGAAAAAACTATCTGAAACTGGTGCATTTGGTCTGGAGACGTCTGTATCCCTTTCACAAGCCATCAAGAAGTTCACTGTCTCGAATTGACTCTATGCTTAACTGTAGTCTCAGGTTTCCCAAAGGTGGCGTATCAAATGACACCTTCATATGGGTTTCCGGTTTAATGCATGTCTTTTTATATCACTTGAAACAAGGCAAAGATGGGCCTCACTTTTGACTCAGCGCTGATTTAATTGCATTTCGATAGGGTGGGAATCAGTTATAACCAATTTGAGGCCTGCAAGTCGATGTCTAAAGGCAACTTCACCCTGGAGCATTGAGAAGAGCCACACTGTGAACAAGGGTTGTGTCAGCAGCTTACTTTTTGTCTACAAAAAAAAAATTGGTATGATAAAAGATATTAGTCATAAAATGTGTATAATTGATAGATGGTACAAGCCAGAGCAGATGGAACATGCTGTAATACAGGTACAGAGGCTCTCCTCTGTGTGTGGGGGAGGGCTGGTTTATCCTCTGGGCGTCACACTCGGACCACAGTGATGTATAGGTAGAGTGGAACAGATGTCCAAAATAACATCACGGCACTCACTAGACATGAATCAGTTCGCTGAAGTCCTCTGGTGGGCCATTTGAACGCATTATACAGAGAGACAGAATTGTTTTTTTTTTGGTGGTTAGTAGTTAATAAATGCATCAATTTATCATATTTATATAGCACCCCGACATGTGTGTGAAGTTGCATTGATATTAACTTGGTTAATGACTGTATTTATGTTGTTCATTGCTTTAAAAGTCTTTCTTTTTAAAAGTGCACCACAAATGGTCTGTTCTGCTGCAATTCTCTGGGAACTGAATATAGAAGCTCCATAATCCGCAAAGAAAGAAATTGTGTGTCAAGAAATTGGTCCCGTGGAGCGAAAGTAGCTGCCGCCAGCGCCACTCCGCCTTTACAACACTCTCACCCAGACCAGAGGCTAATTAGTGTGACTCAGGCCAGGTTAGGTATGGCTGCATAAATCAGCCACCACCCACACCACACAGTGTAATCCATATAGTCAAGGTACAGATGTGACCTTCCAAAGTTTCAGAGAGCCTGCCATTTGTACTTCGGTGGAACATCAGTGGATTGTCCAAACATTGTCACGAGCAAAGGGAGGGATTTGCCAAGTGTGAAATGACAAACTAGACACGGCAATGGGGGAGAAAAAATACTTTACAGGAAAAGTTGAGAGAAGTGTGAAGAGGTCAGGTCTGTAACAAGCCTCTCTGAGCCTGTAGCTATTTAGGCTATCTGACAGACGTGAGAGGGGTCTCAAGTATAATCTTTCATGTCACCTATTTGGGTATAGGCTACTACAGAAACCTTGCCTGGTCCTCGAACCAGGAGATTTAGGTTTTGCTTGGTCCTCAGCACTTGGACTATGGAAATTAGCGTGGTGAAAGAGCTATTAACAGATACCTGTTAAGATATAAGTGTGTTATGTACAATATTGTAATAAATATGGTAAATCAACAGAGTAAAACAATTAGGGCATAAATTATATGAGTGGGAAAAACAAAAAACTCAACGGTAGTCCAAGAGCAAAAAGCACCAGAGTCGTGAGTGTGAGCAAGAGTCATTAGTCCATGGACTGGGTGGAATGCCTGGTAGTGGAACGTCCATTGACATCATTGTATAGCCTCATGGCTACAGGCACAAAGGACTGACCATCCTCTGTGAGGGTATGATATATCTGCATCTGCTGCTGGTGCAGAAACAATCTACTATCTCCTTCTGGAGGGGATGGGAGGTTAGCCATGATAGCCTGCAGCTTCTTCATTCTCACCTCAGCCGCCACCTCCACACCATCAAGTTTAGCCAGCCTACCTTCTTCACCAGCTTGTTCAGTCTGTTAGTGTCCCCTGTGTTGATGTAACCCCCTAGCAGGCAACTGCAAAGAAGAGGACACTGGCCACTATAGACTGGTAGAACATCTGCAGCATCCTTTTTCAGATGTAGAATGGAATATCAGGCATTCAAATGAATGCATTAGGATGGAGTGGCATAGACTGATGATATTGCTTCTCTGTGGATCCATACAGAGAATGCTTTGCATAGTGGAATACATTAGCCTTTAATGAATACAAGTTGCGAATACAATCAGCTGGAGGTGATGGGCTCATAATATTGCTGTTTAATGATCCAGTTGCCATTCAATTCAAGTTTGAGGAACATGGTCTTGTTTTTGCTCTAGTAATTTTTTGTTTCTAGAGTTTAGTAATTTTGTGGTCTCTTCCAATATGTTAGTTACATTCCTTCTGTGTTCTTTCCATTCTCCATTGCTGTGCACTGATTGAGCATTGCAAAAGGTTAAGGCATGCAGGCATAGAAGTCAAGTAGGTTCCCACACTCATTCACCCTACAATCTCATCCGTTCACAATCTAACATAATACTCCTTCATTCTTATAGTAGAATCTAGGCAGTCTTTTTAAGCAGAACACCACTCACTTTCTCATGCTATACGTCCTACATATTCCTCGCTGACATATCCCTGTCTGTATGTCTGTCTGTCTGTCTGCAGGGAATGCCTTTGTGGTGAGCCTGGCCCTGGCTGACCTTGTGGTGGCGCTGTACCCGTACCCTCTGGTGCTGACGGCCATCTTCAATGACGGATGGATCGCCGGCTACATGCACTGCCAGATCAGTGGCTTCCTGATAGGTCTCAGCGTCATCGGCTCCATCTTCAACATCACCGGCATCGCCATCAACCGCTACTGCTACATCTGCCACAGCCTCAAGTACGACCGCGTGTTCTCCAACGGCAACACGGTGTGCTACGTGGCGCTGGTGTGGCTGCTCACCCTGCTGGCTGTCCTGCCCAACTGCTTTGTAGAGTCGCTGCAGTACGACCCGCGCGTCTACTCCTGCACGTTCGCCCAGTCGGTGAGCTCGACATACACCATCACGGTGGTGGTGGTGCACTTTATAGTGCCCATCGCCATCGTCACCTACTGCTACCTGAGGATCTGGATCCTCGTCATCCAGGTGAGGCGGCGGGTCAAGCCGGACACGCGGACACGCATCAAGCCACACGACGTGCGCAACTTCCTCACCATGTTCGTGGTGTTTGTGCTGTTTGCCGTGTGCTGGGCGCCGCTCAACCTCATTGGCTTGGCTGTGGCGCTGGAGCCGCGTCTGGGCCGGTCCATCCCCGAGTGGCTGTTCACGGGCAGCTACTTCATGGCGTACTTCAACAGCTGCCTCAACGCCGTGGTGTATGGGGCGCTCAACCACAACTTCAGGAAAGAGTACAAGAGGATCGTCCTCATCATCTTCAAGTTCCACTGCTGAAGAGGATAGGGAGTCGGTAGAGCTTATTTAAAGGGACATGGAATTTAAATGAGGAGTGCAATGATTTCAAAGAAAGTTCTCATTTGATTTTTAAACGGAGGCAGAAAGCTGTGCTATCGGGTGATGCAGGAAAAATACATGAGGGATACGAGAAAGGCAAAGAGATTGATAGCACTGTGAACCGTCACAATTCATATCACCCAATGAGCCCCCCTATTATAACCCTGTACTATAGTCTCAGCTTGTCAGTGCCCTTGGGAATGGAGTTGTTCGGTTGTGAACAAGTGAAAATTAGAGATCGAGGGGGGACTGAAATTGAGCACAAAATGGGCTGAGGGGAAGGAGATAAGAAGTGAGAGAAACAGGCAGAGACATCTAGAGAAAGACAACAGCAGAAAAAGGCAGATGGAAACGGGGAGAGCGAGAGAGAGCGAGAAAGAGGGGAAGATGGAGAGAGTAATTTTAGTGTCAACACAGATAGAGGCAGAAGGTACAGAGAGGGGTGCTCATGGAAGTTTTTCGTTTGCCCTGCGGTGAACAACAACGCCACCGGCATGTTAACCGTGTGTAAACTATAAGCGTATTAAAAGAACAAACTCATCTCAAAACCACAGCACAATGTGTTCATTTGCTTCATGATTTGTATTTGAATGTTATAGCTATGTACAGAAAAATAACATTAATGAGGAACGTGAAGACAAATATTTCAAAAAAGTATTCGGACCACATCACTGTGTAGCCCTGGGAAGCTGGATGTTGCTAAATGTTGATTGTGAATAAATCAGGGAAGATAATTGGGGTGGGGGGGTCGGTTGGGTCAAATGGGGTGAGGAGCAGAGAGAGTGAGATGGGGGAAAACAAGGAAGGGATGTTGGGGAGAATATATCTGTGATGACATATGTAAATCTCATAATTTAATGCCTACACAGAGACAAATGTCCCTCCCTCCGGCTCCACTTTTAATGAGCACACACTCACACCCGAAGCCTGCACACGCACTCTCTGTGTGTGTGTGTGTATGTGTGCACACGTGCGCAGTTTATTGAATTTAGTGAGTAACTTTCACACTGGGAACTTTCCCGCTCGGAATGAGGAGTGCAACGGTTTGTGCTGTGCGATTATCGCCAGCCATCCAATTAGCTGAAAGTGTGGAGACTGACCAATCCCCAGCCTCCCTGTATGAAATTATGTGAATGTGGATTTTCGTATAGTGGATTTACTTATTAGAACTCTTGGGGATAGGGGTAAACTCTTGTTGGACTAGCTTGTCTAATTGGCCCATTGTGGGTTACTGCTTGACAATGCCACAGCACCTCTTAACCTGTGGGTAAATGGAGAATGAAGCTCATTGTTTGTTTGTTTGTTTGTTTGTATCTTTCTTTCTTTCTTTGTGTGCATTTAACACTCCGAGACTGGCATTTGTGTTTTAAAGGCTGATGAGATTCCTATGTGAAGCCAACTGTGGTTGTGAATGTAGCCATTTTTACCTCATTCTCTTTCACCTGTTTTGCACATTGTTCACGGGGAAGAATATATCATATTTTGAATGTCTAAATTATTTGTGAGAGAAGTTGTGTCTCTGGAAAACCAAGAAAAAAAAGTAACTGGAACCCCCTGAAGAAAAAAAGTCTCAATAAAGAACAGTCACTGTGATCTGTCTCCTGACCTCTCTTTCCACTCCGTCTCTGTATCTTCAGTATAGTTTCGTACTCTCTGTCCCTGTCACCAATACGTCTCCACTCTCCACGTAGATGTGAACAGACAAGCATGCACTCTCGTTCTCTTTTTTCCCTGCTCCTTTATCTAAAACCACTATTTCTCTCATCTCTCCCTGTTAATGCCCTAGGTCTGTCTCTCCATTCCTGTCTGTATGCACCCCCCTCCCTCTCTCTCTCTGTGTGTGCGGGGTTTGACAGTCGGCTCAGATCAAAGTCATGTAGGGTCTCTGTTAGCCTTGGATGGCACAGCAGGCCCCTCAGTCCCCTGCTGTCAGGCACACATGCTAAGGACGGCAATGGAAACAAGCTGTACTCTTTTTTACGTTATCCTTTTGATTATGGTGGGTGTCACAAATGTTACATGTGACATGTGTTTTTTATTTCATGATCAATAAAGATATCAATCAATACGCGGCAGGGGCTCAGGGGTAGAGTGGCCGGATGGAAGCAGTGAGGTTTCCAGTTCGATCCCGGGCTCCCCCAGAAGAGTTAGCGTCGAAGTGTCCTTGAGCAAGACGCTGAACCCCTAATTGCTCCCGATGAGCAGGTTGGTGGTGCCTTGCATGGTGTCCTCCGCCATCGGTGTATGAATGTGTGTGTGAATGGGTGAATGTAATGCACAATCTATGTAAAGCGCTTTGGATAAAAGCGCTATATAAATGCACCATTTATACCTCTGACATCACAGACGCGTCTTCTGACTTCAGCAGAAGTAGAACTGTGCTCTCCCCTCAGTTGACTCCAAGCTCTTGCTGATGCAAGAGTGAATGATGAAACAAGCATTCACATGGGGACAGTGTTAGAAGAAGTACTCAGATTTTGGACTCATGTAAAAGTAGCAATACCACAGTCGAAATCTTACTTAAGTCAAAGAACAAAAGTAGTAGCATCAAAACATACATAAAGTAGTCAAAGTAATTATGCAGAATGCCCATTTCAGAATCATAGATGTTGTTGGACTGTGATCATTAACCACTTTAAAGTCCTATTTTATACTTAGGTTATTTGAAAAATAGCTGATCTACAAGGTCACAATGCGTAACTATGCAACACACTGTGAGCTTGTAGATCTGCTGTTTTCAAAAGATTTATAATATGATTCATCATTAACAATCTAAATCTGCAAAATAACTAGTAACTAAAGCTGTCAAAAAAAATACATTGTGGAGTAAATACATAATTGCCTATGTACTCTATATACTTCTACTCCACGTAGAAGTATATAGAGTATCAAGAAATGGAAATACTCAAAGTAAAAGTACCTTGCAATTGTACTTCAGAACATTACTAAGTAACGTAATTGTAATTAGTTACATCACACCACTGCATGATGAACACAGTTGAAGAGGTGAGGTAAGGTGAAGTATAAATGTAAACGAGATAAGACAAGAAGTGGTGATGTGAGCAAACATGAAATAGGATGAGATTAACATCGCAGCACAGGAAGGCGTGCTATACATCAACCAAGGGCTGATGTATCATTAAATAAACATCACTAGAAATAAGGGAGCAGGACTTTGCACATACACATAGAGTCTGTATGCATATTTTAGTGTCCAGTAAGGGGAAGAATATCTTAAAATCTGCCATAGTGTATGACATTACCCTTGGGATCATAATTCATCAGAAATGTGAGCGATCTAATATTGACGTGATGGAAGGTGTCTCGATGTCATACTTTAGCAAGAAGTGCTGGAGTTGTGTGATGAAAAGACGCGGATGGTGGTTCACCGCAGTTGACCTAATAGTGCAAGTATTGATGTGAACTAAAGCTTTTTCTTTGTTTCTTGCTTTGGAGTACCGCAGTTGAATCAAGACATTCATTAATTAATCTGTTCATTCAGCACTCTTTATCCCAGCAGAAACACCACCCCACCACCCCTATCAGTAAAAGCAGCTGCACAATCCATTGATTACACATACATTATTTATCTTACAGGGGCGTTATGAGCTCACTGTTGTCCATATAGCCCGAGGTATTATAGGTGGCCAAGGTTAAAGTGTATGAAGCCAGTTCTCCCCTGAGCTTGCTGGGGGTGGCTGATGAACACTCGAGGCTTTGAACTGCCACTTCATCAGATGTACACAGCTTGGCATTGAGATGAAACATACTGGAGAAAGAGAGGAGAGGAGGGCCCTTGGTATACTCTTCACTCAGTATATTGATGAGGTTTTACAACACCTCTGAAAAGTAGGTTCCGGTGGTTACAACCACCGTCTTTCGTGTGAAATCCTTTTAGTATCCTATTGTCAAATTAGGTCACAGATATCAATAGAGACCAAGTCAATGTAGCTGAGAGATTAGGACAGACAAGCCTCTACTAAAGCTCCAACCAAGCCCAGGAGGTCAAAGGTCATATCACTCTGGGACTCATAGGGGACCCTAAATTGATTGATTGTACTTAAGCTGCCCTTTGATACTAATGGATGTCAGGAAACAAAAGGTCCAGGTCATTTGATAATCTAAAATCTCAACTAACCTCAATCATAAATCAACTAGCTAAAGTTAATTAATGAATCACAGTCCTTAAATATAGACATCAAGATGGACGTGTAGAATAGCAAATGCCAAGAGTATTGTTTTATTTTTCTCGCTTATTCGTGGTGTAAACATGACCAAAGCGAGAAACTGGTCTTGGCTGATTTCTGGTTTCTCTGATTGTAGGCCAAGACTTGTGCTCTTTCTACAAAACATGTAATAGTTATTGGGTTGTTTTTGGAATGTATTTCAAAATATGTTATATTTGAGAAAAAGTTCCAAATACCCCAAAAGTTCATTCATTCAGTCAAACCTTTATTTTTTCTCGAAAGGACATTGAGGTTGCCCTCATTTGCAGTGTCGTCGAGATGCACCACAGTTAAAATACAATTTCATATCGTTGCTGTCCGGCAGAAACCAGCTAACGCTTTAGCATTTTTGCCATTGAACACCCTTTACATCTGTGTGTTGGTAAAAAAAAATATTGAACCAATGAAAAGCATTAAAAAGAGCTTCTGACAAAACCAGCTATTAACTCCTCAAACTTTCTGCTACACCATCTAACTCCACCCCACAGGCTTCACCCCCTTTTGACCTCCAACCTCATTGTGAGCTTGGAGGTCCATTCAGCTGTTCTTATCAATGATGAACAAAACCTCCTAACTCCACTTTTTTTCATTTCCTGAAAAATGAACATTTTGGAGTTAGCTGGTTTCTGCCGGTCAGCAGAGATATACACATCAATAATAAAACTAAAACAAAACAAAACTAAAAACGTCCCGCTTACGTACTGTATGATACAACACACAAGTTAAAAACAGTTGCAGACATTTGTGGTTAGGTCTGCAATCAAAGTTTTAAATTGACCGTATGTTATAGGAGAACGGATCTTTAGTTTAAGCTCTAGGGTCATTCCAAGAGGTTGGGGAACTGACAAATGGTTGTTTTTCCCAGTTCAGTCTTTACTCGGGGGACCTTTAGTGTGAGCCAATCCTTTGAGCGTGTCCTATGTGATCCATGGTTCCAGTCTAGCAGAGATTTAAGTGGTAGTGTGCCGTCAACTGCCTTAAAAATAAATAAGTACCGCATGCTTACCGTATTTCTCTTATCAGCCAAGGAAGGCCAACCCACTATATCATACAGGATGCAGTGACGAGTCCCATAAAGTTCACCAGATATAAATCGCAGGGAAGAATGATAAACGTAAAAGTATAAGTATCTTTGTGACCGGCTCAAAGGAAGGACAGACGACAACCAAGGTTTTAGTTTGCAGGTAACCTTGCGTGCCATGCCTTAGTTGTCATCAGTTAGCTACAATAAAACAAGATAAACAAGTACATGTCATGTATCATGTAACATGTCATGACTCGGGTGACACACGTGAGGGCTCGAGGTAAGGACAGATGACAGCCAAACATTTTGGGACATAGCTCTTTTTTATTTCCTATGAGACATGCCTTAGGTGTAATAATAAGCAACAAGAAGGAAAAAAAAAACACAAGAGCAGATAACAGCGTGTCATGATAGAGGTTCTAAGGCATTTTGGCAAAACACCAACATACCTGTTGCTCCAAAACCATCCATCGTTGTTAAAAAACTAAAAGTGTAATGTAAGATGGGATGACTTGGTGACCTCTTGTGGCCCTCAGTAGTATTATTATCTCCACCAGGCCTGAAGGCTGCAGGTGGAGGTTATATTATTAGGAGATACTGTATTTTAGGGCATAGTAATATATTAGGACAAAATCACTTGTCGAGCGATTTATGACATGAATGTGTAGAATAATCCATAAGCAGTAGCCACCCTCTCTCTATAGTGCTTGCCAATGTGTCGTCACCACGGGGGGCATGGCATAGTAGCTGCAGACATACTGGTGGGGGGCAATGTTAAGTCAACCTGTTTATACCCCACAAAGATGTCCGCCGCTACCAAATGACAGTTGTTGACGCCCCTTCAGGATTTTCAGCACGCACTATAGGAAACTTGGGAGTCAATTTCATAAAAAGTTCAGGCTTCATCTAGAGTGCATGCAGCTCATGTCGGCAAATTAAATATAGATAATGTATACCATCGCCTCCACTCTGCAAATGTTAAAATGCTTCCGATTTATAATAATATTGACCCTACCTGTGAGTGGCAAACATTCTAACCACTACACATACCTTGCAAAGCTTTACACATCTCACAAGAAAGCTTTGGCTGAATTTGATCCAAGTAGGGGTGCAACAGCTAACCAAACTAATCGATTTAATTGATCATAACATTTATTCATAATTGATTTCCAATCAAATATAATCGATATGGGGGAAAATATTGCAATTGCCATTTTTTTATATCGAAAAATAGCAAGCTCACAACAGGCGAGGAATACCATAATTACAGTCAGTGATGTACGTATAAAAACCCTATGCCAAGAAATGACTGCTGATCTACTGGTGGCAGCGTTCACCACCATATTCAATCTCTCCCTGGCCCAGTTTGTTGGCCCCAGAGGTCCATCATTGTCTCTGTAACCAAGAATGCCTCCCTCCTGCTACCACCTGGTAGCGCTGACCTTGGTGGTCAAGTTTATTTATAAAGCGCCTTACAAAACAAATGTTACAAGGTGCTGTAAAACTGTTAAAAACAATAGACAGTAAAAACAATACAGGGTGAAAAAAATACACGTTATGAGGTAAAGTGCTTGCAAAACATGTGCGTTTTAGTAGCTTTTTAATGGAATCAACTGACTCTGTGTTTCTTAATGCCAGGGGAGGGCTATTCCAGAGAGCCTGTCAAGAGCTGTGTAACTTATTTTTAAAACTACTGTCAAAACACAGTTTTATTATATTCAGCTCAGAAATGCTGACTGCAGGCCACATCGGTGAACATGGCAGGCGATGAAAGAGTTAATCTTTGCTTTTTTTGCACTGAGAAGCCGAGCAGATGAGAACTGCAGCCTGATTCATACCCACCCGCTGTCAGAGAAAGAATTGGCACTTGTCATAGCAGTTGATGAAAATGTCAGTAGTCATCATCTTTTCTTCAGAGAGATCAGCACTATTGCTTTAGTTTAAACAGAAGTAACATGGTGCGTGGTCGGTCAGCAGGTGTGAGCTAGTGGACTGTCCGTCCGTTGATTTTGACAAGTTAAGTTAATTCAACTGAATCAATTTCTTGGTTAACTATCAATTTTATATGTTGTTGCCTAATGTTCACACAGAGAATGTCAATAAAACTAATGTTGAGGCATGAGGACCACCTATGTTAGATGACTGAAAAGGGGAATAATGTACTAATCATGTATTTTGTATTTTTCTTTTACAGGAAATTAAGCTGTGCATGTGTGTGTGCGCGCACACACGCGCACGCACACGCACGCAAGCCTGCCAGTCAGCACAGTGTGGGCAGGGTGGCCTGGGTAATGTATGACTCCGGGCCTGAATAATTGTCTCAGTCTGGCCCTTCTGAGAGGGTCCTGAAATCCTACTAGTCTGCTACCGCCCAGAGCATCCTGACAGGGGCCATCACATCTGTATGGGACTAGCGCTTCCCAGGATGTACGAGCCCTGAGGAAGATGCTACGGACGTGTGTATCTATGAATATGTGTATACCTTACTGCCCATTCTATAATCCAAATACTAAATCCCCCGCATATTCTGCACATTCCCCATTGCTGCTGAAGTGTACTATTGCCAACTTTAATGTCATTTTTTAATCATCATTCTCTTTTCATACTGTAATTACATTTTCTTTATTAAGCCACTTATGTGATAAAGAGATCAGCCCTAACCCCTTGGTTGCAATCTTTAGAGTGGTCCCTGGTGAGATGACAGTATGTCGATCAATTTGATGCCATAGCCTTCTCCTCTTTATTGGCTCGACGCCTTATTTTGCTCAATTGGAAATCAGCCATTCCTCCATCACATCAACGCTGAGTCGGAGATGTGATGGCACATTTAAATTCTAAATTCTACCAGGGGCTCTGTCCAGAGATTTTACAAGGTTTAGCAGTTTAGATTATTTTAATCTAAAGGCAAAGGACGGTGAATCACTAGATGGACAATTTCTGTATGGCAAGTGACACTCTGTATGTCGTAATCTTTTTTACTTTGGTTCTGTATTAGACTAAATAGAATAGAATAAGTGATGATGTTTAAATTCAAGTGCTTCCCTTTGGGGTTGCCTTGGTTCTGTGATGTCATCTTTTATGTTTTGTTAACTCTCTCAGTGCCAGGCCCCGAGTTATCCCGAGTTTTATCTGAATACCCTCAGTGCCAGAACGAGAAATCCCGAGTTTTTTTTTTTTTTATGT
Source organism: Gymnoscopelus braueri (assembly GCF_963280865.1). Taxonomy (NCBI): domain Eukaryota; kingdom Metazoa; phylum Chordata; class Actinopteri; order Myctophiformes; family Myctophidae; genus Gymnoscopelus; species Gymnoscopelus braueri. The sequence continues at coordinate 27,127,324 of NC_137622.1, forward strand.
TCAGAACCCAAGATATCATTATCTGAAGATTTGCAGCTCCATCCACTCTTTGTTTAACCTATAACTGAAAAAGGCTGTATCTCGCTTCCTAAGCACTTTTTTTTTACTTTGAAAAAAAAGAAAAAAAACTGTGTGGTTACATGTAGTCCTGTGGTGTATGTATTTATTGTTGTTGTTAAAACCAAATCTATAAAAACTGAATAATAATAAGCCAATTATAATTATTACTATCTTGTTGTATTGTTAGCAAAGTCTTGCCGAACCAGCCACACTAACATTTTGCTGCTTATGCCTGTATGAGTGAGTGACAGTGACAATTAAAACTACTCTTGTGAAATGGATAACAACCAATGCACATTCAACATAGGCCCTCTGTAATCCATTTACACAAATGTATGTGCCCTAAGTGCCTGCCTGCGCACGGCACAATCTACAGTATCACAGCTCATCTAAAATGCATGGGCATGGTTATCTGTGCATACAGAACCGCATATGGAGGCTCCCTCAATTCCCAGTTTATATTAATGACATTCCTCAGGCTGACCACAAGTGCATTGCATAGCTTCGTTAGGAAAAATTAACCCGGGTGGAATTCTCTTTCTCCATCCCACTCCAATCGTCCGCCTTCTCATTTGTATCAATTAGGCGATGGACGTGATTACGCAAACTGCTGGCATGGCGAATGCTCCGTAGATACCCACTTGCACTTCGGGGACAAAGCAAGGCAACAAATATGCATTAAAGCAAAGCCACTTAAGCCAGTCACAAACCTAACTCAGCCTTGAGTTGTCAAGTGTTGTTTTATTTTTGCATTATCAGGGACACATGCACTAATGCACACACTCTGTTGAACTGTGTTTGACAATACACAAAGTGAAGGCTGAAAATCTTGTTTATAGTATGTAGCTGCGATTACAGACATGTTTTGGTGCTTGCATTACATCCTTATTTACATAAATGATAAAAACAACAAAATGATTGTAAAAAAAACATTTACACTACCATTTTACAGACAAGTAAAAATGTCAAGGCTTTAATGAAATGCAAAGCCAAAGTGCACATTCGTAAGCGTGCGTGACCATATAATAGAGCAGCAAAATCAGCAGTATTAAAAACAAAAATCCAATCAAAGTCTATAACCATCATTTACATCATTTAAAAAATATTATCACTGATTCCAGCAAAAAAAAAGTGGGCAGTTGTAGTTTGCAGCACAGTCCGAGGTGTTAAGTGAGGATATAGTTTACTTTCGTCCCTGTGATGGGAGTGATCCAATGGGTCAATGCAGTGTCCACTGGCGGCCATGCTTGCTCTACCTTGCTCCATGGTCGTTGCCAACTAACTGATCTAACACAGCTGATCTTTAGAATGCTAGGCACCGGACCACGGTAATGTATTTGAGGAGACAGTAACAGAAATAATACGTGTGTGCTACATTGGCATTTCGACAATAGAAATCCCATTACATCTTAAGAAGGAATTATGGCTTTAAATACAAGCAATAACATGTGCTCTGAAAGAACAACAGGTGCTGACTGAAAATGTAACTTCAAAGAAGCATACCATTAGGAAAGAACAAGAATTATCACCAACTAGCTTTACTCGTTACCACAGGAGTTGGCAACCCAATAGTGCACAGCTAGCTATGCACTATCCCAACTATCATCACAGTTGGCAAACGACAGTTAATCAGTTCAATCACACATCTGAAACTACCCAATCTATTCACCTGTTTCCTAGGCTGTGTTTTTTCCACTTCCTGTCAATTTGATCCAATGAAATCCAATGAAACTGGTCAGATGACCAATGATATCCAATGAAATCGACAGGAAGTGGAAAACACACAGCCTAGGAAACAGGTGAATAAGAGCATTTGACGTCCAAAATATTATATCTCTGATAAACAGGTCTGGTTTTAAGTGTGTCACTTTGGGTTGTCTTCATCCAGCCTGTACTGCTGCATACTTACTGGACGGTGTGCTACACTTTGGGAATGTTGCCTAATATCTGCTGTAAATTGGAACCCCGGCCAGTTCAAATGTTGTCTGATATAGTGGACCGTAACGTCATGGTGAGAGATCTGTCCCGTAACAGAAATATTCAGTACTCACAATAGCCATTATGTCCTGTTGAAGTGTCCTTCGGCAAGGCACTGAACCTCATCTTTTAATTGTCGTAATTTGTTCTAAAATAGAACCTCAACTCAATGCTTAAAATGAGAATGTATTAAAATGAGAAATACATTTAAGCATTAAAAACGCATTTCTGTTTATAATAATAATAAATAAACAATCACCTATTTAGTGAATACATTAAAACAGGGGTGTCAAAATGGCAGCCTACGAAGGGATCCAATCCGGCCCGTGGGATAATGTTGGGAAGAACATTTGTTATTCACGGCCAATTATTATGTATCTGTACAACAGCCGCTCTCAGGCCGCTCTCACGCTGTTATCGCTCCCTGTCACTGTTTGTAGCCTGCTGTGCCGGCAGCTTGTTGTGTGTACTTAGGAAACAATAGATAGACCAACCACTGTGCGCGACTCTGGTCAACCCCCAGTCTATCCAGGTCCTCAACGAGGCCAGTTCATTTCCCCCATTAGCGGTCTCTGTGTATCGCTCATGGGAAAGATTACAGGCAGTCACAAGGACAAAATATCAGTAGAGAATTGAGTTTCAGAATTGTTAAGTCTTCACGAGAAGGAATTCGAGACACTCTTTGGTTCACCGGTTGCTCTCAACGCACGCTGCCCTATTCTCCATAATAAACATCAGTGCGATGCTGATGATGGCTTATAGCTGAAACACACTTGCTTTTTGGCCACAATAAGGCAGGAGTGTGTGCGTTTGTGCATGCACAAAAATGGTCTGGTCCGCATGAATTAGCATTTTTTTCCCAGTCCGGCCCATGTCCTAAAATGTGTTTGACACCCCTGCATTAAAATGTAAAAATGCAAACGCATCTAATTAAAAAAAAATTAGTTCTCAAAACAAGAGCAAAGCCAAGTGTACGGAACTGCTCTTTAAAATTTCCCTTTTTGCATCATATCATTTCAGTTTTAAGCTTTGTAAAGTTTTTAAGCTTGTCATCATTTGTATAATAGATTCTCAATTTAGTTACTTGAAAATAAATGTGTGCTAGGCATTCTATATACATATTCAACGCATTTGGCATGAATCAAAGTGCACCAAAATATTCCGATTTTTCAAGGGTTGGAGGGTAAAGTGGGGAGGCTTCGTTTTGAAAAGCTCTACGTGAGAAGTGGATTTCTGCTAAAAGAGGTTCATAAGGACAACCCTAGTATCAGCCACAGAGGCTAATGGGCTGTGTGCATGGACCGGTAAGAGTCCATTTGGTTCCATTTGTACACTCTAAGAGTTGAAATAACACTGAGGATCTTACTGATCTTAATCAAAACGGCTTTGTGAGGTAGTTCAATACCCTGGTTAAAACATCCAAATATTGAAGCACAAAAACAATTCTCACTCTAAAAAGAGGAAGGTATGGGTATTATTTCCATGTGATCTAAATAGTTAAAATCCTGCTTGTCTATTACGGAAACTACTTATTTTGTAAGTATTGTAAGTATTATAGATAAGTATTATATGACTTAACTGTGATTATGCATTTATCTCTGCTCAAATACAGTAGCACGCTATGACTCAATAATGTCCTCACAAATAATGATAACATTAAGTACCACAAATCCTTACAGCATCATAAATGATATAAATTGTAATTGCTTCACCGTCCAAAATGGATTACGTTGCCAACAGCAGTAAATAGTAGACAACGTCTATAGAGGATACCTACTACTTGAGCTAGCCTTGGATAAATAACAGTTTCCGATTGGATCGGATGTGCAGCTTTAAGTTCCGAGCTTCAATAACTCTATTCTGCCAAACCAGACCCCGGTCTTTCCCTCCTCCTCAGGATTTATACGTAACCATGTGCTGGTGTCGTGAACTGAAAATAGCAGACCTACAAGCTCACAACAAGTTGCGTTGCAATGCATTTTGAGCTTGTAGATCTGCTATTTTTGGTGCACGAAATGGCACGTAACCAAGTATAAATCAAGGGTTACTGGATCATGTAGGTGAAGGCGTCGCCATGGTTGTGTACATTGCGATGTATTATTTCCTCAATGGCGATGTAGGTTCCTGTCACAAAGCCTATCAGACCCACCAGGCTGATGATGGAGTTCTTGATGACCACCCACGGTGACAGGCCCTCCGTGTGATAGGTCAAAATCTGGAGGATGGGCGGGAAGATGAGTGCCAGGAAACTGCTGCTGACAGAGCCCACCAATGAAATAACCAGGTCCAGTTGTGGAATAAGAATGGCCAAGGCACCTGTGAGAGACATAAAAAGAAGAGACATGCGATGAAGTGAGAGAAAAGGTGAGGCGCAGTGATTGACAGACTGAGCGAGACAGAGAAACAGAAAAGGGAGAAAAGGAGAGGGGGCCGAGAAAAAAATACAAATCCTCCTTTGGGAGGGAAGCACTGCTGGCCCACCTGCTCACGTGTATCTCTATGCTATCCTGTACCGAAAAGATGCTTGAAAATACACATTTTAGGGGACAGGACAACGGAGGTTAATGAGACGGAGAGGATCATTCTGGAAAAAAGTAGAGGAAAGGAGAACATAATGTATTCCACACGGCAGAATGTGGTTAAGGAGGAATCATCTGAACAGGATCCGAGTGAACGAACGGCAGATGAGAATGAGAAGGAATGAAATAGACGGATGAGACTTGAAGGACGGGAGGACGTAAGGGAAAATGGAGTGAGACGGATACAGACAAAAGCCCAAGTTGCCCCATGTGGAAACAAAATAATAGGCAGCGATTCATTGCGATTGCCGTTCTTCATGTGCCTCCGCGGAACACTGCGATGCCCACCAGTGACCCCGGGCATCTTCATCTATTGCTATGGTGATGGGGGAACAGCAGCAGGCAGCTGTGCCAGGACAAAGCGCACACCAGAGTTTCAGTTTATTTTTCATTATAGTGCAACATCACCACAAGGGGTCTCTGTGCACTTCACAACAAGTCATACAACAAAAACACATTAGCAAAGAAACACAGTAAAATGTGCCCAGCACGTATGAAAGAAGAACATTTACAACAGTGTTTAAAACCACAGGGCAAGAAGAGGTGTTCATAGCAATGCATTCAATAAAACTAGGGGGAACAATAATGCAAGGGGAAAAAAATGTCTTTAGCGTAGATAAAAAAATGTCCAAAGAGTCGTCATCTCCAACAGCTAGAGGGAGAGCATTCCAGAGACAAAGGGCACGATGTGTGAATGCTTTTTTTAATTATATTTTGTGACTGTGAGGTGACCAGCATCCTGGGAGCGTAGTGGTCGTCCAGGGATGTAAGGTTCTATTAAACTGGACATGTAGGATGGAGCAAGTTCGTTGCTGTTGATGGTAAACCGGAGAAGAGAGCATTACAGTAGTCTATTCTTGAAGTGATGAAAGCATGGACCATCGTTTCGGCATCGGGAAGTGAAAGTATTGGACAAATTCTAGCTAAGTTGCGCAGATGGAAGAAGACAGATTTTTTGATGCTTTAACCGCCAAGAACGTAGTCCTACGGTCCGTTAAATCCAACTGTTAAGCGCCGAGACCGTAGCCCTACGGTCCACGGTCTTTTCGCGCATGCGCGGTCCGGGTGCACTTTCGGAATTTTTTTTATCCACTTCCATTACATTATTTGGGATCCGGTTTTGACGATCACGTCCGCCCTCGTTCTACAGACGAAACTGAAACTCAATTCTCTTCCTGTAGTTTTTTCTCCTCGCATTTCACTGTTTAACGTAATCCGCTCTAACTACAACATGGATGCCCCGTTTGACACGCGATCTTCACTGGGAGATACAGGGAGATCTCGCGGATGTAAACAGACCGGCTCAATCTCAATCTTAAGGATTTTAACAAGATCTATGGCGACATGAAAAAAACTAAAAAACAACAAAAACACCTTGGCACTGGTGAGTACATTATGAGATTAACCTCTGGCGGTCGATGTGTTAATATGGTGATGAAGGATAGGGATAGGTCAAAAACTACTCCTAAATTTCTGACTGTTGGTTTGTGGGTTATTGAGCAGCCATCAAGGTCAGAGTTACGTATGTTATTGAACAGATGGGTGTGTTTAGCTGGGCCAACTAGCAGCATCTCTGAGACCCTTGATACCAACCAGATGTTCTAGCCGATCAAGGAGGATGGAATGATCGACCGTATCAAATGCGGCACTAAGGTCTAGTAGCAGCAGAAAAGAGGTCCTGTCTTCGTCCATCGTCCATTAAAAGGTTGTTTGTAACTTTGACCAGTGCTGTTTCTGTGGAGTGGTGGGATCTGAAACCAGACTGAAAACTATCAAAGAGATTATTATTTGTGAGATAGGCTGTAAACTGACAGGAAACAACTTTTTTCCAGCAGTTTGGACATAAATGGGAGATTAGAGATTGGTCTATAGTTCGTTAGAGTGGGTCTAGGTTGTTGTTTTTTTAAGTAGGGGTTTAATTATGGCGTTTATACAGTTTTGAAAATGGATGGGACAATGTCACTATTTAGGGACTCAATATGGAGAAATGGGGGACCTAGTGCTGAGAGCAGCTCTTTAAATAGATTGGTGGGAATTGGATCTATTAGGCAGGTATTAGATTTTGAGAGAAATTGTTCCATCCCACAATGCACTCAGTGGTTGATTTTAAATCTAAATATTTCATACACGTTGTGCAGGCTACAGAAAGTCACCTTATATTAGAAGATAATCAAAAGATACACACGCACAAGCCTGTGTGCACGCACACACACTCACACTCACAATCTAACTATTAATCTGTCACTTCTCACTTGCCATCCTCTCTACACTGAGTGGACAAGACAAGTCGGTTGCTCTTGTTCTCCCTTATTGTCGGACACACGTTACCAGCGACTGATAAAAAGCCTCTTTGAACCATAATCAATCACTGAGCGCTGCGTGTTCACAGTCTCTCAAATTAACCTCGGGGGGTGACGGCAAGGTCATGCTTTCATGTGAAAAGTCGGGCTGGAAGCACCTTGCTGTTGCACACTCCCAGGGAGTACAAACCTGCCACTTGTCTTTAAAAAAAATTATAAAAATGGACTCTTTGCGCAAGGACAGTTCTTCAAACCCCATTTGAAGCTTTCCGCCCAATCAAACGAGACAGACGGAGCAGGGAGGAGCGGGGCAGGGGAGCCGGAGAGATGAGGCGGGGTGCACTTGGGAGAGTAAACTACAAAGCTAAAAAGGGCGAAAAGGGCGGCGGCGCTCCCTCGAGAAGGAGGCGCGGATAATCAGGCAACTTCAAAAAAGGTGCTGGAGTGGGAACGCTTGCAGCACACTAATTTAGGGCGGACAGCCTCCTGCCTTACGGAAAACAAAACAGGGAGGAGAAACACCCCGCTGCTTTGTTCCCATCAGCCTGCTGGCACTATGTATTCCAGAGGGCTCTCTATACACTGGCACGACTCTTCTTCAGAGAAACAAGAAGCATAACAGAAGAGGAGAGGGAGCCTGGATTATGATGACGGTGGTGGTTATTTTATACATGCAGAGTCAAGGGCCTTTGATATACCCAAGGTTGAAGGGCTGGCCTTGCCAGCTGTGCACTCTAAAGTGTGGTAATCCCATCCACAGAGTGCGAGGTGATTGTGATAAGGACAGGACAGCATCCATCCTCGGGCAAAACACTGAACCCAAACATACAGTACACACTTATTGTATGGCACAACAGGGACAGTGTCAGCTAAACACCATTCATGTAATGTATGTAGAATAACATTTGATGCAAAATAGAATGAAGGATCACTAAATATGGAACTAATGAAAATCATGGAAGGAAGCAGGCTCAAACGGGAAACATGCAGTGGAGGAATATTTGCCATTAGTAAATAAAAAATATACTTTACAGTGAGTGATAAGAATGATAATGTGTGTTATAGAGTCTATTTTGCACATATATGTGTACAGGTGTGCCTTGGGATTTTGACTTGGCCTTTAGGTGCGCCTTGTGCACAAAAAGTTTGAAAACCACATAAATAATGCATAAATAATGCTTTAGGGTTTTCCTCAAGGACACAGTGAAGTGCCAGGCTGGGCATCACTGGAACTGAGCCAGTGAGTGAATGTCAAGCACTAGAATGGTCTCTTAAACCGCCTGGCGAACCCGTCAATGACATATCTATAAATCCAAACTGCCCCCACCCCACAAAAAAAGTGGATTTAATGCGACAATACTCTCCAGCGTGTTCATGTGCAATTTCTCTGACAGCACTTTGGACAGAATCTGGTGGTAACGGAGCAGGTCATTTCACTAAACAATGATGGTCGTTTTATCATTATTAGCGTGGGATTGGACACACCTTCTCTACCTCCTCCGTTTAATTCAATTCCTCCCTCTTCCTGCTCACTGTCCATCTCCCCCTGCTACCGCCCATCACACTACATCACTGTAGCTTCTCCCTCGTCACCCCCACTAATATGGACACGCCTTACGTCTCTTTTAGGAGAGAACACTTAAGATGATGTAAGGTGCGTTCATAAATCCACTCTGAGCCGCGGCAGAGTGCAGAATTATTTCGTAATTTACGAAGGAGAATTGGTTAGAGTGTCAAGATGGAAAACGTAAACATTATTACCATGGCGGAAAATAACGTTTCTATCAATTTAGAGGATGTTCTATACAGTGATAAGGGGTGTGTACTTAAAGTTGCAATCCATAAGTTTCATGCCCTACCTGGGATTTATTTTGAAACCAGGTCTCCTGCACGGGAGGCCAAACTTCTACCACTCTACCATGCCAGCTTACTCAAGGGAGATATTGCGACAATTTGATATTAACCGAATGGGAATGCACTGAATGTTCTGAAGAAAGCACTCAAGGATGCACTTCGATGCCCCTCAGAGTGAATTTATTAATGCATCCGTAGTCTTCAATACCGCCAGGCTCGTTCATTTCTGCTACCGTGACCCGAGTGACAGCTTTATGTCACATGATCAGAGTTTTGTGCAGCGGTGGTACTGTAGCAAGCAATGATGCACCAAAAGACAAACTGATCCTTTACTCCACCATATTCTCAAAGGTAACTGCAATCAAACAAGGAACACTTGACCACAAACATTTTCTAAATTATTTATAAAATGGCAGATCTACAGGCTCACAAGGTGTTGCGGTGTGATACGTTGTGAACTTGTAGATCTGCAATTCTGAATTCGAACATTCTCAATTTTTCTCAACCGATATTGACATGACTAAAATCAGGATGCCAGGGTTAAAGTGGTTAAGTTATGGTGAAAATCCACCAAATAAATCCACACAATTAAGTCTTTGGAACATCTAAAGGACAGCTTGTCCAAGGCTGGTTGTAGTACACACTTTTTTGGTAGTTAATGCACTTTTGCAGACTTTTCCTAACCTCTCTTTGTTGTAAAACATAAAAGACAGAACTTACACACTACGCAAAGAAAGAGTGAGTGAGTGAGTGTGTGTGTGTGAGCGCGTCTGGATGGGGCATGCAGAAGAATAGACGTAGAAGTGCGAAAATGAGTAAAGTTTGCAATTATGAGCTAGTTGTGAGGGGATGGGACTTGTGGAAATGTTCCTTGTAGGACCTCAATCAACAGCTACTCTTTGTAAGAGAATTAAATCAATTGCCTCGGCCCCAGAGATACCATACAAGAGCAATCAATTCCAGAGTCTCCAGTCATGCGTTGGGGGGTGGGGGCGGTGCTCACCGTGAAGTGAAGATTCGATTTGCCATGGCTCCCGGGTAATTTGATATTAAAAACCAGCACAAAGTGAGTGGAATGCTGTTTTCACCAGCCGGGCACTGTGAGATCACCGACCACAGATTCTCTTTAATCAGATGAGTCAGCTGGAGGGCAAGTAATCCAACTACGCTGGGGTGTCCAACTACAGCACATTAACTGTATGACGACACATGTATGACACTTTCAGGTGGTTAAACCTGAAAGTGTAGTGTAGATATTTTTTGTTACAACTTATTTCTTTTTTTATTTCTTGGCATCTGGGTAGCGTAAGTTACTGCCCCCTGCCACAGAGACTGGGGTTCGATTCCTCCACGTTTTCCTCCACCTTGACCGTGGGCCTGTTCAGTGGGGAGCAGAACTGGGAGGGATAGCGTGTTTATCCGCACGTGTTAAGCTGCTGAAACCGCCATGTGTATTGGAGGAGACATGGTTGTCTAATGTCTATACCCCTGGAATTATGTGAGCAGGATAAAAAAGCACTAATTTGCTGTGCATCGGGGAGAAACTGTGTGTTTAGAGAGAATGAGAGAGAGAGAGCGAGAGTGAGAGAGAGAGAGACTGGCCTTCAAGTCAAATTTATGAGCAAATGCAGAGGATTATTTACAGTACCTTCCATCATGTAAGAAGACAAAGGCAGAATGGAGATGTGATAAGTGGCCTAGTTTCATCAATAAATCTGTATCAATCATTCCTAAAACAATAATTGTACACAGACCCCATTTCAGATACAAGTCAGGTGATGAGTGAATCTATTTCTTCTTTCAGAACTGCCGTCACACCTCTGTTATCCTTTGTGTTGTGGTCCATTTCTTTTAATCCACCAGTGCCCAGTAATTATGAAGTCCTATAATACAGGACTTTATAATTCATTATAAAAGTTATGATTATATATATATAATGTGTTATGATTGTTTTGTGCCTTGTTGCAAAATAAATGGAAGGATACTGTCAGTAATGGCTGGTGCTATAGGATAGTGGTTTGCATATGGCGGCACACTGTTCCGTGAGTAAGTCAAGGTGTACCTTGGGATTTTGTGACAGGCTGGTGCTATTGTATGGGGCAAAAAAAAGATAAATATAAAAACCAGATCCGTTTTTTTTCATACATCACCATTATGCTGTGCAGGGTAGACCATTAGAAATACATGATAACACGTTATATTTGGTCATTTGTTTGAGAGGCTATAATAAGCAAAGCAGAACTGTGTTAAAGAGGTCCAGAGCGGATATTGAAGCTATCGTCCTAGTTGTAGATGACTGTCTATTCACATATTTAAAACCCCACGGAATATTCATTATTCACATATTTAAAACCCAGGGAATATTCATTATTCAAACCCCAGAGCTAACATTCAAGGTAAATTACTGATTAGATGGCTTTGATGAAAGATAAAGACAGACAAACAGCGAGAGAATCAAGAGACATACTGTAGGAGAGAGAATTAAGAGTGAGAGAGACACATGAGGATGAAAACGTCTCCTCATGACTGAGGCCACACTCCTTTTTTTAACTCTTATCTGGCCATTCAAAGTTCAAAACTGGGACAAACTAAAGGGAAAGATAAGGATTACTAATTCCATTTTGATATCCTTAGTTTCAAAGTCCCCCTCCCATGCATCTTAAGACAGAGAACAGAATAGAGAAGAGTGGGAATTTGGGAACATCAGTCAACGTTACGCTCACTGTCACATTTCATGCTACCATTGGAGGGCCATCAAAGGAAAGACATTTGAAAATGATAAACAAAGGCGGATGAGGAGAGAAAGCAACTGGAAGCATTTCGATTTCAGAAGAAAGGACTTTGAGGGGGTAACGTAAAAGTGTTAGTCGTGGCCAAACTATTAATCCTCTTTCCTTTTTGTTTTTTTCCTTTCCAAAAGCAAGCGAAAGCTGATGCTTCGTTCCAACTACAGAAATGTGAAGATCTTGGAGAAGAGGAGTTGAAGTGTTAGCCACAAACAAAAGCTTCTCTTTGTTTGTGTCCATTGTGCAGGTGGTGCAGCTTATGCACTGCTCTGAATTTAGATAACGTTTCTCATTGTGGCCCTGAAACATCCGAACATGATGAAGATGGGCTGAGAGTGATGTTGCATTGCTCAAGGGGATATCACCCAAGGTACTGTTCTTTTTTCCCCCCCATCAGCCTCTCTCATCCTTGTAGAGACAACACAGTTTAACACACACAGTCATACACACAAGATACGGCAGCGTTGGTGTAAGAAACACAACAGCCCTTTCTCTCAGGAGAGTCACATGCCGAGATCCGCTTGTGATTCAAACATGGCAGACTTTCCCTGTACTCTTTCACAAAGGCACTACAGAGTTGTCTCTGCTACAATCTCATCATGTATTCCCATTGAGAAACCTCTAGGCAACCTTCATGTCCACACAGATCCAATTCCGTCGCTTCCTTCATTCATACATCAGTGACTCCTCATCTTGTCTTTCTATTGTGAGCGCACACACACACACACACACACACACACACACACACACACTGCTCGAAGACCAACTACAGAGGCTTCCTCACAAATGACCTGGAGACACAGAGCGGCACGTGTATGCATTCCTGCTTTTATTAACTTATCAGTATGCGCATGCAGTAACCTGTAAAGTGGAGGGAATGTAATTTGCATAATTTTCTATAGGCTACAATAACAAGTAATAAAGACTGATGGGAGGGCATTATGCCGACATAACAAAAGGAAAAGTAAAGGAAAACTCCAGGACCAAAGACCATACTTGGAAAGTGTGAAACCATTACACTTCACATAAATCAAACATGTTTTCTTCACGGCTTCCCAATTACAATTTTCGATTGAATTGGCAGATTCAATCGAAGGAATACAGAGGTGGAATAACAATGTGGATTAACTTAACAGGAGGTCATATTATCGAGGGGGATGCAGCACAGGCTGCAAGTTACGCTACTTAGCTTAGAAGTGTTGACAGGGCTACATTAAAGGACAACAGCAGTAAACATGATCAAATGATGATTATGATGATGGAAATATCTCCGCACAGTCATCTAATTTCATCATCAAGAAACACATGGACTTGTCCATCACCAATCTGGGAACCCATCGTCAAATAAAAAGGAAAAACAGCACCCCCAGCGTTTTTCACTTTTGCATTTCACTCTGGGGGGAGTGATTAAATAGACAGATGATGACTGGAAACTCAGGGTTACGGATGTAACCCCGGTTTCTTTAGAATTCGGAGTAACATACTCACTATGGGATATCAGCGCCCCCTGGCGTTGATGCAGAGCTACATACCATAAACTCCCGGGCCATTCATTGGCTGAGAAGGGTATGTCACGTGTCCGGTAGACCGGAAGAGGTATAAAACCTCTTGCGTGACGTGGCTCATCCTCTTTAACACGCTTCCTGCATGCAGATGCACACAAACAGGGGTGTTAGGTGAGTATGTTACTCCGAATTCTAAAGAAACCGGGGTTACATCCGTAACCCTGAGTTTCTTGTCTAATTCTCCGTAACATACTCACTATGGGATGCATAAACCCCCCTGGGGCTTATAGCCATACCGAATCTCAGGTCCGCACGCCCCCTAGCCATAAGGCCCCGTCCCCCTGGACGTGACCTTCGGCCTCACGGGCGCCCCAGCCCTCCGGGCCGGGGTGCGGTATATAATTGAAAGAAAAGGACCCTGACAGACCAAGTCTGCCTATTCATCTAATGAACAGACACAAGTCTGACCCATAAGTGAAAACAAGGAAACAGGGCCTCCTCCCCTGGAAACCTACCAACGGTGGTTCCGAGGGGACTCAAGAGAAGGAAGGTAGAGAAGGGAAAAAAGGCGGGTTACACAAAAGACCTGCCTAACCTCCCCTACCCTAACTAGAGACAGCCGCTATGTCCAGTACAGCGTGCGCCACTGACGCTGCTGCCACATCCAGGCTGTAGAAAGCCGCAAAAGTCGATGGAGACGACCAGTTTGCGGCCGCGCACACCTCCTGGACCGACATTTCCCTGGAGAGGGCCCAGGAAGTAGCCACGCCTCTAGTAGAGTGAGCCTTCAGTCCTTCTGGAACTGGAGCGCCACTACTGACGTAGGCCAGCCTAATGGCATCCACACTCCATCTAGAAAGCGTCGCCTTAGTCACTGCCTTCCTCCGACCATCTGGGCCGAAGGAGACAAAAAGTTGCGACGACGACCGGCCGACCGCCGTCCTCTGGCAGTAGAGCTTCAACGCCCTCACTGGGCAGAGACAGTGCAGCCGCCTATCCTCTGCCGAAGCGAAAGGAGGCGGATGAAAAACTATCAGCTCAACCGGTGTCTGGGTCACCATTCCGTTCTTGGGAACAAACGCCATGTTGGGCTTAACCAAACCCTGCTGTCGTCTCCCAAGAACCTCATGCACTCCGAACTTACTGAGAGCGCATGTATGTCGCTGACCCGTGTAGCTGTAGTGAAAACAACCACAAGAACCGTTTCGAGACTAACGATCTCCAGATCCATAGAGTGAAAAGGCTCGAACGGTGGGAGGCAAAGCGCCCCCAGCACCACCGCCAGGTCCCAGGCCGGGAACAGAGGCCTAGAGACCGGCCTGGCCCGCCTGGCACCGTTCATAAAACTACGCACCAGCGGATGTCGGCCAACCGTCATGTCATCGAAACCCACGTGACAAGCGGAAATGGCCGCCTGGTACACCTTAACCGTCGAGAAAACCAGACCTTGGTTCAATTTGTCCTGCAAGAACATGAGGATGCTGCGTACCGAGGCCCGGAAGGCCTCAACCGGCGGTGACTGACCCAGACACCATGACACGAACAGGTTCCACCTGTCGTCGTACGCAGACCTCGTGGAAAGGGCCCTCGCCCCCTGGATGGTAGCTACCACCTCAGGGGGCAGGCCATAAGAAGTCAAGGTCTCCCCCTCACGGGCCAAGCCCACCGGTCTAGGTCCTGAGGTTGCTTGTGGAAAATTCCGACCCCTGCCTGCCGTAGCAGATCTCTGATCGGGGGGAGGGCCCAGGGCTCGTTGTAGAGGAGAGGATTATTCCTAACCTCCATGCGCCCCACGCCAGTGCCACCAGTGGCACTGACAGTCCGTGGTGTCTGACAAGCTGAGAGGACCAACTCCAGTGACGAGAATGCATAAAGCAGTTCAGTTGGCCATCCTGGCCCAGATCTGGCTTGTTATCTCCGGAGGAGAGGCCAATCTGCGTACCAAAAAATGCCCCTGGACAACAGAGTCGCTCCACTGTTCAGGAGGCCCGGTACCTGTGAGGCCCTGGTTGACGTAAGGCGCGCGTCGCACCACAGCGTCAGATCGCCAGCTAGCCTGTCCAACACTGGAGAGGCCAGGCCTCCCTGCTTTTTGGCATAGCACACGGTCGTGGTGTTGTCGGTTCCGATCAGGACATGACAACCTCAGGTGGACGGGGCTCCAAGAGCCCACATCCACCTCCGGGGAAAAAAGGTCACACGTGGGGCTTGTCCAAACGAAACAGGTGTAAGGCCGAAGTCATGAGACCCGTCGCCTGCACGCATAGCCTGTATGTGACTTGTCGCCTCACGCGAGAAGACCCTAGGCCGAAACGCTGTCTATCCCGCCCGGGACAGACGCGCCGTGAGCCTGGTCTAGCCCAGCGAGATCCCCTATGAAGGTGGTCTGCTGAGACGGGATCAAGACGCTCGACGGACGGTGACGGTGAAAAACCCCTCGGCGTCAAGTGGGGAAACGGCCACGTCTGTGTGCCGCGCCACCTCCTGACTGTGGTGGATAGAAAGGAACGTGGAAATAAGCATTGAAAACAATGCTGGTCCACCCATCTCCTTAACGCACCGTCCGCAGAGAGGGTCATACACCAGTACAACCACAGTGTGTTGTTGTTGATCAGGGGAGCTGACCAGTACAACCACAGTGTGTCACTGCTGTACTGAAAAAACCCCTACACACACAGTGTACCACTGAAGTACCGGGATAGTAAAACAGTTCCGGACTGCAAACTCTCCAACAAGCTGCCTCAGCAAGCGAGTCAGGAGGGGCTCTGATGTCACCCAGTGCGGACAACGCACACGTTTCCAACTGGACCGGTGATGTCGCCACGTGATCCAGCGGACCCGCACATGCGGGGCCGTTAGAGACCGTGGAAGGGTAGCGGTGGAAGGTGGCCACCGTGGTGTTGCTTTAGCGGGGCTGGCTATGCGCTGCACCAAAAAACAACACTGCAATGTGTTGTTGTTAGTGAGGCCAGTTAGCCGCCAATCGAAGCAACAGTAGCCTGACTGGAGGTTCTGCAAACCTAGCAGCTAACAAGCTAGTCAAGGCTAAATCACCATGGGCCAAGAAACGTTGAGATCCGTTTCCAAGGGAACCGTTTTTTTGTGTGTGCGTTGCCATGGGGACCAAAGACGCTACTACTGGTGCTAGCAGCGCTAACCCTGTGTGCGTTGCCATGGGGACCAGCGACGCTGCCACTGCCGCCAGCGGTGCTAACCCTGAGGTGACCGCTCGAGGCAGTAGAGGTACTAACGGTCCGTTAGGACCCGGCAGGGTCACGTGACCGGTCACGGGGACCTTGCCTGACGTCAGCATCCGGTTTGTCCGCCAGCGCAGCCTGTCTGTTTCCATGGAAACCAACGGCGCTGTCACTCTGACAAACGGGGCCGTCCGAAGTAAGCCTACCTTGGCCGTCGCCCTCTCGTCTGAGCCCAAAGGCTCCGGACGGAGCGTCGACAAAGTCGTCCTCCCCTTAGGGAGTGCTTTGTCGCTCGTTAGTGGCGAACGAGGCCTGTAGTCCGTGAGGCGGTACGGCAAAGGGGGCATCCGTCCCTCCAAAATGGCGGAGACAGAGGTCCGCTCTTTGACCCAAGTATTTATTGAGACCCTTCAGATTCAGAATGGGTCGTACCCCCCCCCCCCTTCTTTTCCACCAGAAAATACTACGAATAGAAAACCAGTTGGTTCCGATTCATAGATAGTTCTCTGACTATGTTACTCTGAATTCTAAGGAAACCGGGGTTACAACGTAACCTCGCGTTTCTTGACAAATTCTTCGTAACATACTCACTATGGAGAGAGAGTGAACCCCCTCTCTCAGAGACATGGTTGCCTTACCCTCTGCATGAGAGGAACAACACCGTGTCCGACATAGGAGATTATATGCATAAGAGCACGTGGAAAACACACCAGTACAACCACAATGTGTTGTTGCGGATCAGGGGAGTTGATCAGTACAATCACAGTGTGTCACTGCTGTACTGAAAAACCCTGTACACACACAGTGTAACGCTGATGTACTGGGATAGTAAACAGAAGTATCGGAAGTAATTCTTTAATAGCGCCCAAGCTCAAGAGGAAGGAGACTTCCTCCCTCAGAGTATTGGCTGCTGGACCCCTTGCACGGGAAAACAATACTTTTTCTGTCACGGGGGGATTTGTGGAGAAATGCAGCCTGAAACCCTTTAGTATTGTGAGCAATACCTAAGCATTCGGCTTGCAAACCGTCCATTGCTTCACACACCGAGCGAGTGGATGTGACGTCATCGGCCGCTCGGAGAGTGGGAGCGTTGCCATGGGGACCGTTGCCATGGGGACCAGTGACGCTGCCACTGCCGCCGGCGGTGCTAACCCTCGGGCCAACGGAGGACTCGGAGGAGTCACGAGACTGGCCACGGGGAAAACCCCGGCGTCAGAATTAAGCCCAAAGATATATACAGTGAAAACTATATATATATATCAATGATTAATCCTACCTTGGCCGTCGCCAGAGTGTAGAAGAGAGAGTAACGTCACGCTTTGATGTCGCCGCAAAGCGGGCCTCTATGGGCTATAGTACCAACATTGGAACTATCTCATTGACGTAGAGTGACAGAGCACTTCCGCATTCCATTCTCACAATGGGATCGACGCTACTGTCATTACTCTCTTCCTAACTTACTCTGGCCGCCGCCATCTTGTCGACAAAGTTGTCCTCCTCTAGGAGGTGCTTTGTCGCCCTCCAGCGGCGAACGCGAGGCGGTACGGCCAAGGGGTCATGTCTGACCGAAGTACTTCCGGTTCACAGTGGTGCGTGGGCACTTCCTGTGGGACGGAAGCCTGTGAGGCGACAAAACCTTCCTCCCCGTAGGGGATGCTTTGTCGCTCGTTAAAGGCGAACGTGGCCTGCAAATCATGAGGCGGTACGGCCAAGGGGTCATGTCTGACCGAAGTACTTCCGGTTCACAGTGGTGCGTGGGCACTTCCTGTGAGACGGAAGCCTGTGAGGCGACAAAACCTTCCTCCCCGTAGGGGATGCTTTGTCGCTCGTTAAAGGCGAACGTGGCCTGCAAATCATGAGGCGGTACGGCCAAGGGGTCATGTCTGACCGAAGTACTTCCGGTTCACAGTGGTGCGTGGGCACTTCCTGTGGGACGGAAGGCAAAAACCGGCGTGACCCCATTCCACTGGCGCATTTGCGCCCTCTGGCGGACAGGGGTGATGTGGGTTTTTATATTACCTTCATATGATCCAAAAACATGCACAGATGTTATCCAACAATGTCTAGAACATCGGGACTCGGGTGTTCTAGACAGTGTGGGCTTATGTAATTGAGAACGTTGATACATTACATGCACGGATATCATCCCATCAATGTCTGGGATACCGGAGTTCGGGCATCACAGACATTGTGGACTTATACACAGAGAGCATTGGAGCAGAGAAGCCCGCTTGCAGGGGACTCCATTGCTCCGCTGCTCTTTCAGATGTTATCCAACAATGTCTAGAACACCGGGACTCGGGTGTTCTAGACAGTGTGGGCTTATGTAATTGAGAACGTTGATACATTTACATTACATGCACAGATATTAGCCCATCAATGTCTGGGATACCGGAGTTCGGGCATCACAGACATTATGGGCTTATATACAGAGAGCATTGGAGCAGAGAAGCCCGCGGTAGGGGACTCCACTGCTCCGCTGCACTCAAGCCACGTGAAAGAACGAGATCGTTTGTAACATGTAACACATTTATTTCTTTGGCAGAAAAAAAATTGTACTTTTAAACACACATTCGTTTTTCATTAAACATGGCCTTCTGGCAGTCGAGGAGCCGTCCATCTTGTCCATCGAGTAAGGTCTTCAGAAGCCCCCGAGGTTTGCTCGATACACAGAGTGAGAAGGCTAACAAGCTGGTGTTATCCTAGCGAGGCAAGCTAGGCTAGGACAACGCTGTTAATAACCTGTTGCACGGGTGTTAAGCCAACAAAACACTGCCTGACTAAGGCGACGTTAACCTAGCGAAGCAGCTAACGTAGCTAGTCTGGGCTAACTCACTCACGAGCTTCTGCCTCGTTCTCCCCTCGCCTATGCTGCCGTCGCCGGAGCCCCTTCGTTGTCTCCTGGCGACGCACCGCTGGCCCGGTACGCTTGCTGTGGCAGCGGAGTAGACGGCTGGGAAGAGGGGGAGGAAGTGCCGCTAGGTAGTCGCACCTGGGTGGTTCCCCCAGTCACGGTGCTAGCGGCTGCTGCAGTGCTGCGTAGCACGGCTTGTGTAGCAGCCTGGAGGTGCTGCGAGCGGGGGCTAACGCCGCTCGCAGCCGGGACTGCCGGAGGGCCCATTGTGGACTGTGAGCGCACGTGGTGGGCCCCACCACCCACGTTCCCTGGGCCGTGTTGCTGGATCCGCGACGACCGGGGACGAGACGTCGCTGCCTCCCGCAGCCAGGGCGCTGCCCTGGCTAAGCGGCTATCGAGGTGCAGCGTGGAGAACAGCGCAGTCCTCGCAGCGTCCCGGTGCATCTTGGAAATGCCCCGGCCCCGTAGAGACCGAGGCACGAGATGCAGAAACCACGAGGGTCATCCCCGGCGATCATCAAGCGGCAGAGCAGCAATACGCAGGGACGTGGAACCTCCATCTCGAGCTAACCTGTTAGCTTTCAGCCGCAAGGCTAAGAGCGCGGAAAACTCAAAGGAGGAAAACTTGCTTTAGCAGTAAAAGAAAGAAAGAGAAGATAGCCGCGGGAGCGGAAATAATAAAACTTTTTTTTTTTAATAGGAGGAAAACCCGTTGGTTAGTACAAGTACCACCGAGTGGGCTAAAGCTGGTTTCTGTCCTGATCAAAGTTACGTTTGTTACTATTAAGGTATGTCTGGAGCTGTTGCATCTGCCATGCAGAGAAGCGAAAGAGGATGAGCCACGTCACGCAAGAGGTTTTATACCTCTTCCGGTCTACCGGACACGTGACATACCCTTCTCAGCCAATGAATGGCCCGGGAGTTTATGGTATGTAGCTCTGCATCAACGCCAGGGGGCGCTGATATCCCATAGTGAGTATGTTACGGAGAATTAGACAAGAAACCGGCGTTTGGTCTCTGCCCTCAGCCCTCCACTTTCATTCCCACTAACAATATTTCTCCACGGAACACTAACACCATTTCTCCCAAAGAACATGGATCGTTTTGGTTAGAAGCCCACTATGATGAAAGAACAAGTTAAAATGTTACTAACTTTCCGTGGTTTTGTCGGCTCCGAGGACGCTATTGTTAAACGAGTTTGGGTTTGTTTCCAGTGGGAAGCGAACGCACAGATGTAAATCCCGCCCACTACATTTGATTGGGTAAAGCGCGGCCTGCTTCCTGATCTGAAGGCACGCCCACTTGTAGGCCAACGCTCATACGTTCTGAACGGTACCGACAGATTCAGTAGCGCAGCTCTGAATCTGTTCTTGAGAGATTAGTCCATCACAGACCTGACCACCTAACAGTGTAAATTTAGTTTACCGGATACGCTCCGTTCACAGAGCAGCTGCCGCGACTGTATGCTGCCTTCATAATGGCACGTCACCCAGCCCCAAACAAATAAATAAAACAACCGTTCAAAGGTTCGTTCGAACATTTCACCAAACGTTCGAACCCTAATAAATGGCTTAAGGACCAGCCCAAGCTCCCAGAGCCTTTCTGAAAGTGCCTACGTACATGAACCAGGCCAGCATGCATTGTGCGTGTTGCAGGTAGAAGATAAACTGAAGAAGATAAAAGATACATGGCCAATAATTGCCATGTCACACTACTGTGTACAGACATACTGTAGATTAAATTGAAATTCAGCAAAGTACTCCTTAAACTGAGGCAGTGTTAAGCCTGAAACGTACTCCACCCAAGTGCGTGAAGGCAAATGACACCTGGACCAGCATGCACAAACATTCATCCCCAGTGTATTGAACATATAATACTCAATGTGCGCTCTTATGCACCGGTAGATGTAATAAATCCACATGAAGTTAAATATTTGGAAACAATAGCCTACTCTGTTATGAAAGATGGAGCACAAGAGAACACAAATCCAAGACGACAGCTTCATTATGTTGTTGCCTGCAACAGAAAGCCTCGCTGCAATGCTTGCATTCCGTTATGGTGTTCAGGTGACACATTCCAGAATGTAACAACGCGTGAAATCGTTCTTGCGTAGCTTGAAGCGTCCGCATTTACGTACTTGCGTTGAGTATGTTTCTGGCATTAGCTTTAGTGCTGTTGCCTACACAGCAAAATCTTGAGTGCCAAACCTGATTTATATTAATCATACGACGGACAAGAAAAAATGAGAAGAAAAAAACACTCAACGCACTGCACGCTTGCACATCCGCTATTTTTGGCACAGGACACAGGATCCTGTGCCAAAAAAAAAACAGGATCGTAGGCTGGTGCATGAATTAGAAATTAGTTGATTAGTCTGAAAGACAAATTGACCCATAAATTAACACTATTATTTCAATTAACCTATTTCTGGCTGCTGTCATGAAACATGCGACAGGAACACGCCATGGAGTTAGACAGAGAGAGACACCACTTGTCAGTGCCAGACCCATTTCTGGCTGTGTTGTCCCAGTGCCAGAGATGTTTCAATTTATCTTAGATTTTCAAGTAGTCACAGAATATTTATCTCCAGTATTATCGATCCCCTGGTGGTTGCTAATCACTGAGGGTTGCACTGTGTGGTTTCACAAATGTCAACGAGGTCATCGCGACCTAGTTGACATTAATTGTCTGCCTTTGAAAATAACATGTCTGGGCCAAAAATACATAGTAAAAAAAAAGTACACAGGAGCCGAGACAGCCTTTTTAAGTAATAAGTTAAACAAGAAGTGAATGGAGCAGCAAATCTTCGGATCATGATATCTTGGGTTCTGAAAGTTTTTTTCAAAAACACGCCATTGGCAGATGAGAACCCCCACATATGCACGCTCACACACACACACACACACACACACACACACACACACACACACACACACACATACTTGACAACTTGAACAAAGCAAATAGCCGACTCTCACGTGTAATGAGAATAAGAAGTTTGTTTACAAAGTTTAACCTCAAGGCTTATAAAACTTGGAATGGATATTATATAAGCCCTTTCTACTGAAAAATTGCTCACTCATCTTTGCCGAGGTAAAACGATGATGCTGGAATCCGCCAATATCCGATACATTTTTTTTTATCAGAGCTGTATTGATTACTGAGGGGAATTTGTCCTTTGGACGAACCCTCCACTTTCCTACATCGGAACTGGAAATGGAGTAATGGACACAGCTAGATTTCATCCATACTGTATCCTAATCAGATGGTAAGCTAAGACTGCATTCTTGTGATGTGGTCAATATTATAAATTAATAGCGCGACATTGGAGTTGGCATGATGAAAGCCCAATAGGCAAAACTGTGGCCACACGGCAAACACGCCAAGGGATCTAATAATTTGTCTCTAAATGCGTCAACTGAAAAGAAATAAAAATCGGTTGAATTTGCATCATGTCTATAATATGCATACAAGCAATTAGCAATTAAAATTGACATATTTTGCTTTCTTTTTTATGTGTTGACAAATGTTGGGCACACACATTTAATTTGAGGGTTGGCACTATTGCAATTGATTTAGCATTCTAATGACATACCCAAGCTTTGGTCCCAAGTAAGTCTACCTCCGAGCAGAGAACCGTCTACCGACGTGAGAAAGAGCGGACATCGTCACAATTCACGGACAAAAAAAGATTGATGGGCCCGGATCGCTGGCCTTGCTGTCCGGGCACCTAGGCTATAGTCTAGCCTGACTGGTTTGAGTCCCGTTTCCGACGATCTTTACTTTATGTCTCTCCCCATCTCTCGCTTCTTGTTTCCTGTCCATCTTCACTAATACTATAAATAAAAGGCAGAAAAAAAGAAAACGTGGGAATTTGCGTAAAAGTACAACATTGTGGCGTAAACAAGCTTAGTGAATCAGGCCCTATGAATCTCCATATTTCTTATTTTTTCCTTTTCATAAATGAATGCCCTATTTTATACAAAGTCGTATGACAGTGTTGCGTAAAACGGAAACTTTTGTGCACTGTAAACTTAGAAGAAATGTTAACATTTTGCTTATAATGACATGCCCAAATAGGGACCTCAGGTTGAAAGGGAATGGCATTAAGTCGGTCTGTGGGTTTTATTAAACAGTATGTAACGATGAAAAGTAGGGCTTGTGACTAAATAATAACTACACTGGATCGATTATTTTGTCCATTTCCTGAAAAGTAACGGTTCGGACATACAAGGTTTCCGCCCAACAGAGACGACGTGTATGTTAACACCATCGAAAGGAGTTGCCATTCACTGCCGCCGTTTTTCCTTTTTCTCCTTTGTACATATAGTGACATGTATTATTGCGTTAATTTATTTATGCTATGTTGCTTAATTGAATACATAAGACCACAATGGAAACAAGTCCCCAGGACTTTGTGTTATCCTATTAAATGTCTTACTGTACCACGTGCTATTTATATTTCTGACTAATGAAGTATACAATAAATCAATCAATCAAAATATTCTGGAGGACTTGTGTGGTGTGTGCACGCGCACAGCATTACAGTGACCCGGACCACCATAACCAAGCCAAAACCACAGGCAATTTGAAAGGAACAATGTCAGCAGTCCTTGCAGAACACAAATCAATAGGAAGAATATTGTTGCTATAAATAGCCCCGTTGGACTATAAAAGGAATTGTCCGCTGCTGCCATCTAATATTGAGGGGAGGGAGAAAGGAAAGGGGTGGGAGTGGGTGAAGGGGAGAGCGTGGCAGGTTAATCAAGCCTGTTCCAAACGGGAGTGGGTTTTCATGAACAGTGATTGCTTCGAGTGGTAGAGTGGAACAGGTGCCATGTGATAACTGCTGTATGCCTCACACACACACACACACACACACACACACACGCACACGCACGCGGTTATAGATACTATCCACGCATGCAACACACGCAGGCACCAAGGGGATGAACTCAGGCACCATTATGTTAAAAACTACATACACACCTTTGGATGATGAACACATACGGTATATTCACACGTGCGTACACATGTGGATGCACGACTACACTGTATCTGGACACATGCATAAACACACCTGTCACAAATGCATACAGCTATGGGCACACTCACACGCACACACTTAAGGCGTTCACGATCATGACATTTTACTTGATGATTAATTGTCACACAAATAAT
The DNA here is from genome assembly GCF_963280865.1 of Gymnoscopelus braueri. Taxonomy (NCBI): domain Eukaryota; kingdom Metazoa; phylum Chordata; class Actinopteri; order Myctophiformes; family Myctophidae; genus Gymnoscopelus; species Gymnoscopelus braueri. The sequence continues at coordinate 27,151,620 of NC_137622.1, forward strand.
TGGCATTGAACACTACTGTAGAACATACAAAAACTGCATTGCTGTTTGGCTTTTTTTGTTCGTAAACAAAACTTGCACAGGGCACATATGACAAATAACTTAAATATTATTTTCAAATGGCTGACATATTTAATCATTTCAAATAAAAGAAAAATTGCCGATCTACAAGCTGCTATTTCTACTATTTTTTAATTTAGTTTAAAAAACGTGTGCACACAAGCACACACACACACACACACACACACACACACACACACACACACACACACGATTGCCAGCTGAATGCCCCAGATTGAGGGTAGGGATTTAATTTCTCCAAGAGCTCTTCCCTGCCAGCCATACTGTATATCTGTGCCTCGGTTTCACACTGCTCTCTCCCAGATCAAGGGCAGACTAATCTACTGCTCTCCCGCCCATTTTTAGAAACGGATTGTCTCATCTCACACCGGGCTGAATGGTTGGAGGTCCAACAGCACATGCATGTAGCTGGAACTAACCTGACCTGCATTTAACAAAAAGGGATCATGTGATATGAAATGATATTAAAGGAGCTACACCATGCATTTAAGAAATATATTTAATATTTAATATCATATTGTGTATGTCCCTCAAAGGTTTTTTCAAAAGGTTTGAGCCTAAATCAAGCCTCAGATATACTCATTCCAATTAACTTCTCTCTGGCTTATAAAGCACTTTCACCTGCAATACCACATTGTCCTTATTTGGCACGTAGCGCTATTGAGCCAGTTTGTATGCATGTTATCTCCTGGTTCTGTGTGAGAAAATTTAAAAAATGAAAATGAAAAAAAAAGAAATGGGAAACAAACGAGAAAAAAAAAACACTTTTTTCTTTTTCTTTGTAGGTGCTTTGTAGGTATCGCATGTGACGTCACAGGCGGGGGCAAATCAGTTGGCCTGTTTTGAGACCAAATTACATAAAACCCCAGATAGGCTGTGAAAGCCTGAGTGCTCAAACTTTTGGGAGACCAAAAACACACAAAAAAGAAGGAAAAGTAAAAATTCATGGTGTAGCTCCATTAATAATAATAAAGACGGGGGGAGGGGCAATCAGGTGTTAACCGTCTGGCTCAGGGACACATCGACACATTGCCGGGGCCAGGAATTGAATTCTGCTTCCCAGGCATTCAGAATGGTAGCTCATTATTTCAATATAAACTTTTGACATTAATCTAGTCTGATGTTGACATGCTTTTGTAAATCATTGGGCACAGGCAGGCAGTGGCTACTGGCAAGTCTCATAGACACCGCTGTACCATGCTTGAGTAGAACTCTCACATTATAAAGTGCATTATTGCATTCTATTAAATAAGAAAAGATACTGAAGTTGTTTGAGAATTCAAAGAATATTATTATATTATTTGTGCTACCAGGCCACTTAATGTAACATCAATGCACTAGTGATGAGAGGTTGTCAGAAACTTGGGTTTGTGCTTGAGGGTTGCTGGTTGGAATCTATATTATATTGTTATTTGATAATGTGCCCTTTGATCACATTGCTCCCATCGAGCTGCGTAGGTGCCAGCACTTTTAGACCGTTATGGTTGTAGAGGGAGGCTCCCTAATCATGTGAACGCCCATAACCAGTGGTGGACAAAGTACTCAACCCCAGTACTTGTGTCAAAGTATAGATACTCCTGGTCAAATATACTGAAAGTTGCTCCGTCAAATTTGCATTGAGTCCAAGTGCTAGATTACTTGCTTTTTTGAAAAGTGCATGCCTTTAAAAATACTAAAAAGTATTCAAAAGTAAAAAAAAATGTTTTATCCAAAAACACATCTGTACTTTACTTGGCAAATGCTCAAGTAAAGTACAGATGTCCCCCCAAAAATATACGTACGTTCAGTACTCAAATGTACTTTGTTACTGTCCACCACTGAAAACAGCTCTTTTGTCATTGTGTTAGCATGGCTAATGCCAAGCACGTACTGTATGCAGCCAGAAATGGCAAATTAATTGAGAAATCCTTCCCCTCTAATGTCCTATGAAGGCTTTTGCAAAATATTTCGATTTGGACTTTATTGTCCCAGGGGGACAGGAGGAACGAACAGTAAAAGCGCAGACCTAGTCATTAAAATGGAGGGAATGTCTCCAACCCAGTCTGACTTTTTCACATTTTGCTGCTCATTATATTATGACCCATTTAAAACAAGGACACCTTCATGCGACAGGTCAAAGCCTATTGTCAGATTTTAGATGGGGACTGCTACAACATTAGTTTTTTTTACAGCATGGCCGAAAGCCAGGCTATCTAGAACAGTGGTTGGTTTGTCTTTTTGTCCCCTCAAAAGTAGATCAATCACAGCCCATGTTGCCACATGCATGATACCATGCATGATATTCATTGACCATGAAAGCCTGAAAAGTCTAGGAAATGTCTTATGAAGCATGTGAAATTTGGATCATAGTTGAAAATCTATGCGAGTAAAACATTTTATTTTGTGAATGTCTCAACATTGTTCCTGTGAAGCACTTTTGTATTTAAATGTGAAGTATCCTATATCAAAATTTTCTAATGGGAGGGCCTGCACTGCCCCACCTGATTTCACCGTTTTCTCCTCAGCGCTATCTTCCTGTTAACTCTTTCACTGCCACACTTATTTCAGACTGTGTCGTCCCAGTGCCAGGAAAAAGGTGCATTTTTCCTCCGTTTGTTTTTTAACATTGAAGTGAATGTAGCAGCAATTTTTTGGATAGCGTTATCTCCTAGTTCCTTTGAGATAACCCAAAAAATTAAATATTCAAAAAAATAATAATAATAATAATAAATAATTTCTTTTCAATTTTTTTTATATTTCCGTCTTTCCGTCATTGGCCATGATAGCCATAGAGCCATCGGACGGGAATTCCCGTTTTTGGCAGTTAAAGAGTTAATATGGTTTTTATGCATCTGTGTCTGTGTGAGATTCTGAATTCTTAGTTTACAACATCAAGTGATACGCTGCGCATATAACCAGTGGTAGGTTTGACTTCAAGCCTGATATGACTCACGCACAGCTTAAAATGCCAGCAAGTAGCGACGCTTGAAAGAGAGAGACGAGAGAGATAGCTGCTGTTTGTTTAACGTTACCAGCTTAAATGAAACAGTAGACTGTACCTGTACAGTATTAAGAAGTCACGAGTCCATGTGCAGTAGCTCCGCGCTTTGCCAAACTATTATGCGATTTGTATCCACCAAAAACAGCTGTCTACAAGCCGAAAAAAAGGGGTCCAACACGTCCAATTGACTAAGACTTCCAATGTCGTTGAGGTAATAATCATGGAGCATTTCACAAGTAAAGGTAATACTCCGCAACAAAACTGACAGACACGCAGGTTTCTGGAATTTATAAATAGAGATTTAAGCTCTTGTGACTATTGATCAGAAATGTGATGAACATTAATGAGACGTCATCAGAATCAAACTCGGACGCACAATGCGTGGAAACTAAGTGTCATTAAAGTTTACTGACTGGATAATTAGACTGATTATTGCTTCACTGCTACTTCAGACGAAGCTTTTCTGGAATTTCTGTCTTCTACAAAAGATTGCCATACTCTGGGAGCACCGGATCACCCTACAGTTCCCTGCATTGACGTTTGGAGCACGTAAAACATCTTTCTGTACTGTGATGTACAGGTTTTGACTTTTGCGCATTTTATAAGGCTCTCATTTTAATCTGCAGTTGCCATTTTAGGTTCTTGGCTCCAACTTAACACAGCATAAAAGACATTCAAATCGGGTCAAGTCTATTTCATTCTATTGGGTCTGTACTTACAGGTAAATATGACAAGAGCAGTACGGATCAGCAGGTCTACGGCCGTCTCCCAGCGCTCGGACACGCGAGACGTAGCGAGCGGGACGAGGATCTCCGCTGGCACATAGAACTGGAGGGCAAAGGTGATGAAAATACCAAAACTGTACAATAACTTCACTACCTGGTACATCCTGTGAGAGAGACAGAAGAAGAGAGAGACAAACAGACAGACAGACAGACAGACAGACAGAGACAAAGTAAGGAAGCGAGAATGGAAATGAAGAGAGAAGCAAAGAGAGACAAAGAGATAAAAAGATATTAATTTGAGAAAAAGTCAACAAGCCAGACTAGGAAAACAAACAAACAGATAAACATAATCAAATGCACAGACAGTCCCGGTCGATCTGTCAGACAGACATACAAGACGCAGATGTCTAAACAGACAGGCATCTTTTAGGCAAAAAAACACAAAACAAGGAAAATCTATAGTTTTTTTGCCCCCCCCCCCCATTACAGCACATGAGTTTTTCGAGCTCATTGAGCAGCCAATCTATTTCACTAATCACCTGAATAATCCAGTCAGGGTAAAGCTCTCACACACAAGTCTACTACTGCATTGTCAACCATGAAAACAAACAACAGGCAAATTACATCTAAAATGAAGTTTTGCTTTTCACTAACTTGATAATCCTAAAGTGCAATTTAGTTTGTAGAGGAAAAAAAATAAACAAAAGAATGTTGTGTTCATCAGAACTTTTACAGGTCTGTGAGTGAGTGCAAGCCGGAGATAGTATTGTCATTGCAAATAAAGTCAATGCAAACATTGTTTCAGTGAAACAATGTCCAGGGATTTAGTCATTATTATTATCACTCTCTGCAGAACTCTCCAAAGAGGATGTGTGCTTATTACTGTCATTAATCCCTTTGCGACAGCTTCAGTGAACAAACTAACCTGTTTGTTTGTTACCTCTAATGGATAATAAGGGACATTTAAATTGCTCATAATTAATCTGACACCCAGGGGCAGCTAAATTCATACACTTTGTATAAGTTTAGCAGACCCTATTCCAAAGAATACATTACATTGGAAATATTGAGTGTATACTAATGAGCATACTGCTGGTTCTTCCAGCAGTATGCACATTAGTATACAAAACATAGTTTATTAATAATCACAATGCCATACTCAAAAAACAAGTAATTGTGAAGCACAAATCTACACCAAACCGATACCAAATTTACAAATAACTGAGTGGAATAAAACAGAAGACAACACAAAAGAGAAGAGAAACTTAATTGTCTACATACGGGTTAATCTGAATTAATACAAACAATAAGAATTACTTGAAAACACGTCATTGACCTCTTCTGATCTACTCTTGCATTACCATACAATCAGAGATCTCCACCCACCAATCAGAGCCCAAGAGTTCCAAACTTTTAATTCCTATCCATTTGGATCCAATATGGATTTGGGGTGTTAAAGATATTTGATTAATAATTGATATTATGTTTGCGGAGATAATTCTTTGATCACAGATCAGATATCGAAGTGATCCCAATGCTGTTTTTTGGTTTTGAACTACCAAAATCTAAATCTGAACCACTTGTATAAGGATTAAAAATGTTGAACTCTTGAACCTCAGCCTCTATAGTTCAATCAGTGGTTCACATTCACAACCTTTTCAGGGCGTGAACCCCAAAAGAATCATATTTGAACTGGGGACCCCCCACCCTGACAAGCACTTGGAATTGTAGGAGTTGAGACATTACATTTAGTTTGACTCACTTCCACAGATAAAAATTGTGAAAATAGCCGATCTACAAGCTCACAACGCCTCGCAATGCGAGGTAATATATAACCATTTGACCAATGTTTGACCATTTTTTATTGTATAGTTTGTTGATTACTTTTGACACTGTTTTTTATTTTAGCGTTATTAAAAAGGTCAACTAGAGTCTAGTTGAGAGAATGTTTAGGGAGTGACTTGCGTTTCTACAGCTGATCTAACCGCAATAGCTCACCAGCAGTTGGGGAGATTGAGTGTGATGCTGGCCATTATATGCTCTCCGAAGCAGACGTAGCCGACCGTGCCAAGGCTGATGTAGAGGATGGTGACGAGTCCCATACCAAGGTACAAGACCAGAGTGAACTTCTGTGGCTTCTGCATCTTGTTCTCCAGCGGAAGGACCTGACAAGCAGAAGGAGATGCACGAAAATGACATACAAAATGCTGGTCGGACTCTTTCCCAGCAGAATGTGCGTGAAAGATTGTTTCCATTTCTGTCATGGGGGGATATATAGTTATTTTTAAATGCACCAACACATGAAACACTGGCACAAAATGTGGATAACATGATTGTCAGCTAGAGCAGTGTTTTTTAATGGTGGGACGTGTATCCATAGGGGTACTACAGAAGTACTACAACGGGCACATGGGAGCAAGTGGGAAATGGAAACGTTTATTTTACTGCTATGTTTAATGGCAAAACATTGTCCAACTTTGTGTAGAGTGGACCTGCTGATCTGAAGTGTTAGACCAAATCTTTTTGATATTCCCATTCAAGTCCAAATGTTGGGTTATGTTGTTTTCTGTGTTCAAGAGGTATTTTCCAATGTCTTGCTAAAGTCACCTACCACTCCAATCCCCTCAAAGGCAAATATGGCCATTCCAAAGAAGAGTGGGTAGTCCCTGACATTTCCAACCTTTGGCAGCTCAATAGGGTATGGGATGTTCTGGAAAACACAAGTGGAAAGCAAAAATGTCATTAAAATGCAACAGACCTACACACACACAATGTCAGCACCTCACTTCTGTCCCTCTGCTTTCCAGGACACAAATGTTTTAGTTTAGTGTCCTCCGAGTGGTGGTCCCACAAACATAAACATACAGACTGAAATAAGGCAATTCTGGAAATCAAGCAAAACATGGACCAGTGTGAGTGGAATGCAGTGTGAAGATTTTAGCATTTTATTTTAAAAAGGTGAGCGTCTGCCTTCTCTTCCGCTCCAATTGCACTCTGGTGCTGCAGATACCACGAGTTAGAAGCATGAATGGTCCACAATGCATTGTGCTAGAAGTTTCATTCTCTAATCTCTATCCTCCAGACCCAAGAGTAGATATCCTATGGCCCGAGTTGGGCTGGTGTCATGGGCAGAATGACACTGCCCATGACACCACAGAATGTATTATAGCTTTGGTCAACACATACAACGTTACAACAACAAAATACATTGCAACATGTGCGCATGATGCATGTCCCTGGTCTCATAAGATCAAACCCGTAATTCTGAACAGATTTCGGTGTCATTTCCATGTAATCTGCAATGTCTGATTGTTTATTCAACTAAGTGTTTTTTTTATCACCAGTGGTGCCTACCCCACACTCACTTTGAGTCCATTCAGTAAGAACCTGCACGTAATTCGGAAAACTTTTTGTCACCTATACAACTATACAACACCTACTGTATACAACTCTGAGTTGTTTGACGGGCTCAGGCCTGTTTTTTCAGAAAGTTTCACGTTCACATGTACAGTTGTCCATTCCTGCCATTGCTGCGGTGTCGCGGTGTGGAGCGTTGACACCGCAACTATGGCAACTATGGCAACTACAGGCAACTACAGGCAGCGCGTCTGTGGATTCGTCTATAGCCTAGGGATTAACACTTGGATGGCATCGCAGTCCATGGTGCTGAAAAGCACATAGTGGTAGTCTGTCTGTGATTACAGGGTACGTGTTTGTGTCATAATTGGAAAAGTCTCCAATTGGCTTCTGAAACGGGTGTCCAAAAGGCAATGGCTGCCAATGCAAGTTTGCAGGAAAACACAATGCCGCTTAATTATTATTATTTTCTTTTTCAGTGAGCAATTTTAAGCAAAGCGGTAGAGTAGAGTGTAAGAACAGCCTTTTATGTGTGGAGTGGGATTCTCCCTGTTCAACTCTGCTCACATTCTCTGTTCTCAACTACTGAATATATAAACGCTTTTGTTTGCTGCTGGAAATTGCTTTTTATACCTCAAGGAATGCAAAACAATATGTATGGGCAGACGTTGTGCGAACAAATAGTTTATGTTTTGAAGCTAGAAAAAACTGTCACCAACACTTATCCTCTCATCTATAACAGCCGCTATGTGTGTGTGTGTGTGTGTGTGTGTGTGTGTGTGTGTGTGTGTGTGTGTGTGTGTGTGTGTGTGTGTGTGTGTGTGTGTGTGTGTGTGTGTGTGTGTGTGTGTGTGTGTGTGTGTGTGTGTGTGTGTGTGTGTGTGTGTGTGTGTGTGTGTGTGTGTGTGTGTGTGCGCGCGCGTGTGTGTGTGTGTGTGTGTTCGCCTGCGCGTGTGCGTGTGGTGTGTTGAGCCATTGGTCGCTGGTAGGAGTTTCAGCGCAGGGAGGAATATTCTATCCTCCCCAGTTTCGCTCACTGCTGAACTGGTGCCCCAACCAACCTGTAGGAGTTCCGGGTCAATTTTGTTCAGTTGAGTGGCCAAGCCAAAGGTACTGTAGAGAATTCGAACCCCAGTCTCCCTGGCGGTGGGCAAGAACTTTACTCCTGCACCACCCGGACTCCCTTCTCTAGACTGCCTTAATTATACAGGTCCACATGACTTCACTTTTTATCAATTAAGACACACATAACACACCTAACAACACACCTCGAAGGAGGAGAAATAGAGATAGAGGGGGGGATGATTTATCTTTAAAGCTTTTCCGTCAGCCTCAGTCTTCAGATTTAGCTCAATCTAGGAACCCATTCAGTAATTAGGAAATCCTGAATCCAAAACCAACCTCAAATCATTATGATATAATTATCTGTATTAATATTGCCATTATTGTTCGCCTACTCAGGGCTGTGCAAGTCGGGTACAATGCAAGTCGAGAATACATGCCCACCCTTTGTGCAATACTCCTTGTACTGTCACCTCCTCTCCCTCCACAGCTCTTGTACTTTCTGTTCCATTGCCGACAGGTGGTGTCGGCCAATCAGGGACTTATATTGGCTTAAGCGGCGCAAACGTTACGCAAAGCTTCACCAATCCATGAAGCACATGGGTCAGGTAGGCCTATCAGGGAAGACAATGCATACACTTCCCCTAAAACACACGGCAAGTCGGTGTGTCCTCTGCAGAACTGATGCGTCCGCCGCAGACAGACAGATATTCGTTTTTTTTGTTATGCGCCACTCCGCACTGCACACCCCCAGGTCATATGGGACTCACACACACCAGGTTTGATTGACTGCGCCCGATTTATGACCGGGACAGACAGATTTCACAGGTTTCATGTATTAACCCATTAAGACCTGGAACTGTGTCATTTTTAGATTTGAGCTTAAAAGCATTATTTTACACTTTGGGCTATTCAAAAATAGCAGATATACAAGCTCATAGCGCGGCACCAAGTGCCGCGCTACGAGCTTGTAGATCTGCTATTTTTGAAAAATCGTGAAAATGTGTGCAAATCTTTGAATATATATATTTTTAAAGCGAACATTTTTAACTCAAATCTTTGCTTCTGGGGGGTCCCTGGAACAAGATATTTTGATGGGGGTCCGCGGCCAAATACATATAATTTTGGGGGTCCTTGACATGAAAAAGATTGAGCACCACTGACATAGAAACATACGTTTTTCAGAATACTGTTGAGATTTAGGAGACATGTAGAATCGGCTTCAGGTCTCAAAGGGTTAATAGATATATAATTAACATTACGTCTGGTGCCTACCGTGAGAGAGTAGTAGTAGATAAGAACCAGGCTGGCGCTCATGGCGATGTTGGCCACGAGGGAGAGGGGTGCCAGGTACCTGAGGTTTGGCGTAAAGACCAGCAGGATGAACGCAGGCAGGAAGCAGAGCATGTAGAGCCGTGAGTCGAAGCTGGGCACCGCCACCTGTGTCTGGTTGGTGTTGTTAACCTGACAACTCACTGTGGTCGAGTTGGCCATCTCCACTATCTGGGGAAAAGGAAAACCAAGGATTTGACCAAAGACAAATCAAGAGTTACGTGGCAGATTTTGTGTAAAAAATTAAAATGTATTAATCTACTGTATGAATTTGATATCAGTTATTTTCAAACTTCATTTTCAGCAAAACTTGTTCGGCATCTTAGTTTTGTTTAGTTAGATAAACAAGTTAGATATAGTTAAAGACGTTTAAATCCTCAGTGAGGCAATTTCTTTATGAGCTTAACAATAAAACCAATCATGAGGGAAATAGAGATATACATATGCATGAGGTAATTAAAATTGTAAGGTGAGTGTGCATACGAAAACAGCAGCAGCATTATACAACAAAAGCAACAGCATTATTGTTATCGGTTATTAGTGCTTGTTTAGTTGAGTGATTTGCAATAAAGGTGACAGGTGAGTTGAGTTCATACAATGGTGGTTCCTCTTAGGAAGAAAAATCCACAGTAGTAACACCAGCAGCTCTCAAGCTTGAGTGAATACTGCCATCTAGTGGTAAAATGTGGCATTACACAACCCAGTGCCACTCAGATTTCATTTACCTCAGCATTGAGACATTAGACCTAAAGTGAAAATAGAACAGACCATGGGTGGAAACAACACCCCAGAACGAAGTAAGAGCAAATTGGCCACCGTATGAGCGTTGTCAATGTGTTTCTGACCTGTTTGATATTGTCACTGAGGAACACAAAGTAGACACAGCAGAAGCCCAGCTGGGTGATGATAAGGAACAGGTTCACTATCCGTCTGAGAAAGACAGGAATATAAAATACATTTTATTTCATCCTTTTATCACCTTTGTTACTATTGCAGGATTACGAGGTAGAACAGTGTTGGAGAGTGGGGGAGAACAATGTGCTTAATACAGGACAAGCACATCGACTGCAAAAAACTAAATGGAAAAGCATATAAAAGCTATTAAAAACCTAAATAAGAGCAATACTAAAAAGGTATTGGTCCACTTCGCAATATTGGAGTTTTTTTTTCTTTTTCGTTTGATTGTGCTGGTTTTTTAGATTCGTGTTTTTTTAGGGTAGGTGACTATATCGCCGGGACGATTTGTTTATTTCTGGATGCCAATTCTTATGAGACGATTCTAAGATGACCCAATGTTATTTCCATAGAGAAATTACTTCTGTGACCCAGGGGATGTACGAGTGACGTCAGGACTTCTGTACTCTAGGAAAATATTATTACATTCTATATCTTAGACGCTGCTTGTCTACTGGGAGATGAGTTTTTCTCTTACCTTCCCCATCTGGAGTGTCTCCTGAGCCATGAGACGTTCTCCATCCCATACTGCATTGCATCACCGTAGTCCAGAAAGGGCTTATTCAATCTAAAGGAAAACAAGCAAAAATATTGTTCACTTGGTTTTGCTATGCCACTGACAATTGTGTTTTAAAGCAGTGGTTCTCAACCTGTGGGTCGGAAACCCGCGACATGCTGTAAGACTGGATAACCAGAGACTGGATAAGACTGGATAACCAGCCCATGTGGTATGCGCCTGCACCGCTAGGCCAGCGGGCGCCCCACATTCTAAGTGCTTATCGGGGTAGGGGGTCCCCAGTTCAAATATGATTATTTTGGGGGGTCACGGCCTGAAAAGATTGAGAACCATTGTTTTAAAGAATGTCTTCTGGTGCATCTACCAGGGCCGGCGCGCCCATTAGGCAGAGTAGGCAGTTGCCTAGGGCGCCACTTGGGGTGGCGCCCTTTTTTTTTGCAGGCTCTAGGTGGCGCTGTGGCAGAAAACGGTGGCGCGGTGGGGGGGGGTGCCAAATTGCCTAGGGCGCCAAATTGCCTAGCACCGGCCCTGCGATCTGCCTCCAGATGGAGTTGATGGTGGTCACCTGACCAATGGCAGGGGACTTTGCTCTCAGCAATAATGCTGCAAACTGGGCTGAAATTGCACACAAGACCACATGACTTAAGGGCCATCCACACCAAGAACGATAACGATAAATACATCATTTCATGAATTGTTCTAACTCAAGTGGATGTTGGAGTCCACAGCACAACTACAGTATAACAACAATGGAAGTAGTGAATGATATCATTGGGATCACTTTCAGAGCGATTTGATGAACAATAGAATCACTGACAGGCTGTGACAGCCAGTCAAAATCAGAATTTACAGGGCATTTACAGGGTTCAACACATCACTCATGTTCAACATAGCAGATGTTACTGCTGAGGGAAAAATATAATTAAGAATCTGGGCCATTTTATCTCATATATTGCTCTTCCGGCAAGTGCACACAGACAAATTGTCGTTCTGGGAGGAACCAATCTGAAAGAATGTAAAGATTTACATTTGTGGTCAGAAATGGAGAGAGCGAGAGAGAGCGAGCGAGCGAGAGAGAGAGAGAGCGCCTCCTGAGAGAACCCATACCACCCTCCTGGTTTTATTTCTTTCTTTCTTTATGTTGCACTAAAGCACAGAGCACTTTGGGCTCCAACACAGCTGGAGTGCAAACTGTTTACAGAACATTATCATTCATCAGTGTGGATGCTCATACTGTATCATGATTGTTATGTTTTGTGCAATTATAGTTATCATTCTTGGTGTATACGGCATCTAAGAGGGTTGAGTAGACAATTGACAATTTGAGGGTTGAAGTGTGTGCTTTTCACCTACAGTGTAGTGGTTACTGAACAGTGTTTGTTAGATCAGATACAAGTAGATCTCCATACAAGTTCAATTGTTACCATTCATTTAATAATAATCAAATGTATACTGTCATATCGTCGCTGTCATATATTAATGCCCTACGTTGTCATACTACAGTGTCACAAAAGTGTTGTCGATTTACAAGCTCACAACGCAATCTGCTATTTTTGAAGATATTTTAAGTGTGTCTGTGGGTTCTATAAATATTGAACCAATAAAAAGTATTAACAAGAGCTTGTGACTAAACAATAACTACTATTGGATCCATTGGAACAAAGGTATACTGTATACTTTGCAGTAGACTTACTGTGTACTGAGGTGGTGAGAACAGTCTACCAGTAATCTCATACAGTGAATGGCGACAATTCCCATACACAGTAGACTGATTGGACCCAGCTGGATGGAGGGAGACAAAGAGAGGACAGACAGAGAGAAATCAGGTCATCTTCAGCCTTGGATGATTGTATAAAAACATGGTAATGGAAATTTGACAGAAATATACAACTGACATCACAGACACATCAGCAGATTAAGCTGCAAATGTGTGATAAGGCTTTGTGTCATGAAGAATGGAGAAGAAACTAGTTAAAAGAGGGAAGGAAGAGAAGAGAAGAGAAGAGAAGAGAAGAGAAGAGAAGAGAAGAGAAGAGAAGAGAAGAGAAGAGAAGAGAAGAGAAGAGAAGAGAAGAGACGAGACTGTGGGGCAGTACTGGGATTCATAGATATTCACACCAACCATCCCAGTTAGATGGATAAACTTTCAGATTATTATATTGGCTTGATTTCAGTTTGTCCTGGCTCATTCTCCAGCCCTGGTAGATTACATTTTAGCTATACTGAGAGGAAAAGTGCCTAACATTTTATTTTAATTAAAAGGAATATAAATGTGTGTCCTTACCACCAGACCTGCATATCTTACAGCCAAGGGCAGCCCCAGTAGCCCGGTACCAATGTTTCCCTTCAACAGGTGGATTAGAGTCTGGAAGAACCTATAGAGAGGGGAGAAACAGATGTTAATTGACCGCACCTTATGGCCTGAAGTCAGATAGTCTGTTACACAAATATTGTCTCTCTCTACTGATCACTTTTTGTTTGAGGAAGGGGTTGAAAAGCATTATACTTGACTTTTAAAATGGTGCAAGAACATTGTAAACCCTGGCAAAATAAATAATTATTGTATAACTAGCTACATGCAGTTAACAGAGTAACTAGATCACAGCCATTATCTCTACGATCTTCTGCACCATAAAGGAATAACTAAATTAAACTAGATCTATATATTTGCACGATAAGCTTAGCAGAAATATAGCAGGTACGCTGTTGACTGAGTGCCATTTGTTTTCACTGTTCTCGCCGTCACTGCTGCACTCAAAAGTCAAAACTAGTGTGATCTGGGGGGGGTGGGGGTGGGGGAGATCATGGGACCATGCTTACGTGGTTCCGCTCTGTCCGCCAATCCTCTCATACTGATTCTGGCTCCTGGAGGGGCCAGGAGGAACAGGCGAGGGACACAATATTGACCCTTCTGATGGACTGGGGGACATGATGGGGCAAGAACGACCTGGAGAAGAGAAGAGGAGAGGAGAAGAAGGGGAGTAGAGGAGAGCAGTGAAGAGAGGAAATGAGTTAAGAGAGGGAAGGAGTGAAAAGGCGGAAGAGAAGAGAAGAGAAGAGAAGAGAAGAGAAGAGAAGAGAAGAGAAGAGAAGAGAAGAGAAGAGAAGAGAAGAGAAGAGAAGAGAAGAGAAGAGAAGAGAAGATTCAGGGTTTTTCCAAAAACCGAGAGAAGGTTTCTGCACAAGGAAAGGTCCTAGAGAAATGCTTGATTAAACTAAAATGAATATTGATCACATGAGCATTGAAACAAACACCTTTTTGACTGCACTGAAACTGAAAAACAGAAATCAAGTGCTTCAGGGGTTCAGGCTGAGTGCATACACGCAGTCTTATGACTTATAAATGTTCTATTGACGCCATCCCCACAAACATTATGAATCTCAAGGAATAACGATCACATAACTGCACTCAGAAGTTTCAATTCCCTTAACAAGTTTGATTGCTTGGCACTGTGCCTTATAACATTCATGTGTTTCAACTGATGACATATTATTCAAATCACAATGTTGAATCACATGTCTCAACAATTGCAAGCCAGTCGTTGATTTAGGCTATTTAATTAGATGTTGATTACTGTCATGGGTCATGACTTACATTTGAACATATCCTTGCTATGCTACTTCATGTTTAACTACTTACTGTATTTTAAATGGTTATTTACATTACGTACATTTCCTTTGATTAAATTTTATGACTATGAAGCACTTTTTTCTACATTTCTCTGTATTAAAAGTGAAAGAGAAAGAAATAGCAGCTTGCAGATCTGCTACTTTTGGCAAAAGTTCCCTCCAGAATAGGGATGCCGTGGGGATGCAAGTGGTTAACAAACACCCTGTGCATTCAGCAGCCTAATTCCATCTTACCTATTTGTTCACGCTGACTGCAGCTTTGCTCATTCAGGTCTACTAATCTGTATCAATCCAATATAGCATTTTGCATGTACACAACATATCCACAGATACAATCAAACTCAAGCCAAATACAAGCAGGACTGTGACACTTTTACTTATTTTTATCATATTCTTTAAATGGTTGTATAATAATACTCTGTTACGTGTTACTGTTAAGTAAAAGTGCAGAATTAAAAATGTACATGAGTAAAAGTACAAAAGTATTGGTATCAAAATGCACTTAAAGTACCAAAAGTAGAAAGTACTCATTATGCACAATGTCCCATTTCACAAGTTCTCTGTCAATATAAAGTCATAGATAGCTCCGCTAGGGTGACAGCCACAGCACAACCCTCATCTGAAGGGGAAAGAGCTTCCCTTCACCCCTCTTCATGCTTTTTCCCCCATCACATTTCCACACAAAGGGGATTCCATGGGGGTCCCCAGCTAAATGATTGATAGTTAGGAACCAAATGGACCCATACAGGAGGTCTTTAACTCTAAGAGTGTACAAATGGAAGGTTCACTTTTTACACTCTCAAGAGTTAAATTAACATGAGGGTTTTATCAAGTGTTTAGATTGGGTTTCATGGCCTAATGAATATCAAACTGGTAGTCCTTGAAATGTAAAAGTTTGAGAACTACCTAGTCCTACCTAGAGTATACTTTCTCCCTATCAAAACAACCCGCCTCTGACAACATTGCCCCTCTGCCATTTCATTTTCATTCATAAACTACTGCAACATTCTGTGCTGCTTCATCAAGGGGTGTGATTGATTTCAATACCTTCGCTGTGGGGGTCTCCATTATTAATGGTGGCCATGGCGGATGGATGAATGGGTATCCTCAGGTCCCGTCTCTAATCCTACCGTTGGTGTATCGTTGTATTCCACATTAACAGCAGCGTGCCCCTATGAGCGAGACAGTTATGCATTCATTACATTGTAACAATAAATATTACATTATTCAGTATTCTGTTTTTTTTTCATGAATGCGACAAAGCAATTATTAATATTTTTTGTTATCCTCATGGTTATCGATATTAGCTACAGCAGCATTGCACTGATTCGGAGATGCAGAATCACACCCTTTTGTTACTATGCCACATCAGTAGCAATCATTTATTATATTCAGGCACACAACACATTCAGCACCATTGTTATGTTAACATACTAAATGAGAAGCAAGCAATGTTCAAATATCAGGTAGCCACTAGTCAGAGGTTTGTAGAGGCAAGCTGGCTTACTGTAGTAAGGCACTCTATCCCCAACTGACTTCATTTATATCGTGCTTTCTGAGTTTCTACAGACTCAAAGCACTAAGAAAAGGATAAGTTAGGGAAAGCTAGTCGATAAGACAGTTAGCACTTAGCTGCGTTTTCCCCCTCAGTGGGTTGACCAATTGATCGGAACTTGCACATGGGCATTGATTGACCATTGGCATATGAAGACAACGACGCACATTTTTCACTTTTCCCAAGTTTAAGCTGTTTATTACCGTTTTTTTGTGAACGGTAATAAACAGGCAATGGGATCAGTAGTCGTGGTTGCAGTCCCATAGCCCAGATGGACGGTGGGTGGAACTGGCAGGTGTGGACTAGTTCAAAAGATTATTGTGCCAGTATGCCAGCATTGCCACTTTCAACTTGACTGGTGCCCGTTGGGCACAACTTGCACAATTTATTATTTTAAAGAAGACATGCCTCTTGCATTGCTTTCTCACATTTGCCATGCTAGACGAGGTTTAATGCCCAGACGTTTGTTTGTCCAGGATATTCGTCTACTATACGGACCCTTTTAAACAGCAGGCATTTGATGTGTAAACACAGCTGAAGGTAATAATGTTCATTGTGTGAGTGTGTTTAATTTAGGTGTTTCTGTGTGCCAACTGCCAACATGTATGAAGTTATCAATAAAGGACCTGCTGGCACACCTAAATGTAACACACCCACAAAAACAAATACACTATGCTTGGAGAATGGAACTAATAGTGAGATTTAGGGATTCAGTGTAAAATTCAGTGGGTAGATCATTGTGGGCACTAATGGCTAATTTATACTTTGTTGAACAACTATGTCAGAATGCAGATTGAACAAAGTATAAGACTTAAACCTCTGGCGTCTGGCATTTTGTTTTATAATGCTATATTGGGTCATGGCTGGGATGGCCGACTTTATAGTACTTTTAAACTGCTATGACTAGAGGTTCTGCTGCCTGTGTAGCTCAATGGGAAGAGCATGACAAACACACAGTTACTACAGGGGGGCCGCCAAATTTGGTGATAGGATTTTTTTTTTTACATTACCCACTTGAACCCTAGCATCCCTTTTCTGAGGAAAACTTTAGCGAAACATAGTAGATCTATTTAATGTGGGTCATATGTAATCAATGGTGGAACGGCTATTTGCAGAAGCATTTAGCCTATTCAGTCAAACCTGTTTTATCCGTGGCTTTCTTAATTGCATAAAGTAAAAAAGTTTAAAAAATAAAGTTGAATCTGAAACACAATTTTATACAATATAGAGGGGGTCCCTGCTTCATCTCTCTCTCAGCCAGGGGGTCCTTGGCCTGAAAAACGTTGAAGACCCCTGCTCTAATACATACTGACGGAAACAAGTCCGCAAATACTTTTTTGGCCGGACCTTCTAGACAAAAGCATTATAAATGTAACTGTGTTGTTTTACATTCTTTTGCCTAATAAAAATCAATCAATCAATACTCTCATAGTAGGGTACTTTTGGATCAGACTCCAAACATCATCTTTCTGAGTCAGTGTAATTTGACTCCAGATCAGCTCTTCATTCTCATAATTCAGTTGAACGTTCATATGCTCAGCCTCTGTGCTGATATGTTAATAGACTGTGCATATATCCATTATATATCCATGACAGTACTGTCTGTCAGCACAATGACATTGACACTGAAACAGTACTGATGTACTGAAGCAATTTAATATTATTAACCTCATTGTTTGATCATTGTTATTTATAACAACAAGGAAAATGTATCACGATAATGTCTGGCCTAATGGTAATTTCCCCCCCAAATCTGGCACCCTTGAGAATATAGTTGAATAGCCATACTGTATATATTCATTCATATACTGTAGTGTACTCACTACTCAGTGTTGATAAACTGTTAATAGGCAATGCAGTGTATCCTCCCATATACTCATTTGACAGTCTGTACATACTCATTCATCTATTCACAGGTGATAGATCTATAGTGATAAATATATATTCATTCATATATTATTATCTGTACATTTACGGTATATGTATAGAATAGATAGATTATACACTTTATGCAGAGATCCAAAGCAGGTCAGCAGCTCAGTATTTTATTTTACCACCAAACACAATAAATAAGTATAGGATAATTATGTGAGCATGCACTGTTGTTGTTGTTGTTGATTATGTTGATAATGTTATATTTGTGGTGTGGACTCTGCCCTCCACAGTTAGAACGATTTGTAAAAGCTCTAGTCTAGTTACCTTCTGTGTTTGATTCTTCTCAATGCTGTTGATTAGTTTCCACTAGGATTTCCCCCCGAGCCAAGGGTCAATAAAGGTTTAGTTTAGCCTATAACTTATCTTATCTAAAAGGATGTTCATTTGGACTGCTGTCTCTGTTAGGTTAAAGTCACCAAGACGAGTTGGAACTGAAGGTGTCAAAGACAACGAAGTAACACAGAAATGTGGGTCATATGTACCATATGTACCAGTGTCTATTTGCAGAAGCATTTTGCCAAAGGTATAGAATTCAAATCAGTCAAACCTGTTTTATCCGTGACTTTCCAAATTACATACAAGCCTTAAGGGTTGACTTCTATCTATCGCCATATGTATCTATGCGTCTGTGAGAGCTGTAAACAGTGAGTCAGTGGAAGGAGGAATGACACATCAATGACAGAACATACCTGGGCCAAATCTTTGTCTTCTCTCTCTCTCTTCAGGTGGAATCTGCCGGCCAGATTATCCTCACGACGGAGATATTACTGTCATATCACCATCCTGCCCGCGGGCAGCGCGACATTATAGCTGTGATTGTGGTTTTATGCAAAGTAGTAAGTAAGTACACAGATGATTCCGGTTCATCCACCGAGTACAGTCTGTGTGGGCCAGGCACGGTCACATGACCCAGACAGGGCTCCAGTCAGCTGACTGCTGACACAACAAACCAAACCTAAACCAACAGCGGTGGATGATCAGATTTTTGTAGCTCTGGTCCATAACGTTAGAAGTTCTCCTTAACGGTGGTACTTTTCACCCGTTACCCGCACACCCCCGGTAGCGCAGCCTCTCGTCTGTAGTAAAAAATAAATAAAAAAGAATACACTTTCACTATTCACCAAAACAAAGACGGGTTTAAGATGTTGAAAGCCTACTTTCCATAGTGGGAACACTCGGAGCCCCCCACCTCCCGTTTAAAATACACTTTTTGTCCAGAAAAGAAAACATTTCTAGTTCCCTAGTAATCCCTACAGATCTGGTCAATGGAAATTTTCTTTAAAAAAGAACCTCGCACTTGTCATGTTGCTCGCGTAGTCTCGCGTGGCCAGACTGTTGCCTCCCACAATTTTCAAATGTTTCCGAGATTGTGGAATAGACTTAGTTGTCTGGCTACGCGAGACTATTGCTCGCGTGTTGTTAATAAGCACGGTCTCCCACCACGATCATGATGAATCTGACTTCATAGTGATTATTAATATTTCGCATGGCCCATGATGATGAGCTCCGTGCGGGTGCGGCACAATATGTGTGTGTGTGAGTGTGTGTGTGTGTGGGGGTGTGTTTTCTCTCTTCTGTGTAAAAACACAAGGAAGAAGTTACTTTATTTTGAAAATCAAATGCTGCGCTGTTCCGGCGGAAACAGGAACAGTGGGTGACGCGCTTGATTTGCGAACTGCGACAGCCCGTTTATAGCAAGTTAGAGCAGCGTTGCCATACTTTGCGAGAGAAATAAGCACCAGTTCTATGAAAACAAGCCCAAAAGAAGCGACTATGCTACCATACGGCTATTTATTTTAGGTAACTAATTTTAGATTTAAAAACAAAAACAAATACATTGTTTTACTAATCTTGTATGGGGGGGTATTATATAATATATAATCTGGGGGCCCATGCCATGAAAATGTTTAAGAACCACTGGTTTAAACAACATTAGGGAAAACAAGCCAAAATAACCAACTTGTCTTTCACGTTAGAAACAAGCCCAACAAACCGCAACCTACAACCAGAAAAAACTTTACAGAAAAAATTATCCCAAAGTCCCTTATAATAAGTGGACATGGCAACACTGTTATGGCGAAGCTCCGCCCGCCTAGCAAGTAACGCCGGTATTCAT
The DNA here is from genome assembly GCF_963280865.1 of Gymnoscopelus braueri. Taxonomy (NCBI): domain Eukaryota; kingdom Metazoa; phylum Chordata; class Actinopteri; order Myctophiformes; family Myctophidae; genus Gymnoscopelus; species Gymnoscopelus braueri. The sequence continues at coordinate 27,171,861 of NC_137622.1, forward strand.
TTGTAACCGCCTCTGAACCCCAAGCCCCCAAGAACCGCGGTATAACAATGAAGCTGCCTTTGCCTGGTGGTCAAATCTAAGATTGCAGGACTTTCGCATTTGCGACGCTACTGCGCATGCTTCTATCGTCTGAAACGCTATTGCGCTTGCGCCATGTTGGAGCCTATGCAGGAAGTAGAGGTACTTCTGGGTGCTTCATGCATAGATACGCGCCTGTGAGCAACTTTCATTGAAATAAATTGTTGGGGGCGGGGTAGTCCGCGCTCTAGATATAACTCTATGCTGAACCCCCCTGTCTGTCCAATACTCCATAGGTCTGTGTGTTCTCTAATTCAATAGGCAAACATTGTGTGACTGTGTAAAGCTTTCTGACTCTCATATTTCCGCTGTGCCACAACATCTGAAACATGACGGTGAGTTCTGTCCACGATTCATCTTTCATTAGATATGAAGTGAAACTGCATGTTGTTGATTAACTAGCCTTGGATCAAGACTATCATAGATGTATTTTATCGAGTCTGACTTTTACTTTCGTATCTATGTAAATGTCAAAATCGATAAAATACATCTATGATAGTCTTGATCCCAGGCTAACTAACCTTTTGCTTAATCTGGACTGCACTGTGGCCAGTTGTGGCGACCAGTCTGTAAGTGTTGCTTGCCGACAAGAACATAGATTAAGCTGTCGCTGTATGTACACAGCATGGCGACAGCACCGTGCGACACAGTATACATAAATTAAGCTTTTTATACGTTTTCATTTTCCGACAGAAGCACGAATTCGAGGTGGCCATGACGTGTGAGGGCTGCTCTGGAGCCGTCACCAGGATCCTCAACAAGCTGGGTGATGGTGAGGACCACAGATAATCTCAGTCTTTGTCAGTCAGACACATTTCTGTCTCTTCATATGGGAGAAATCTCTCTAATGTTGAATCTATAGTGACCTGTGGTTAAGTGATGGAGTCTCTTGCTGATCTACTAACAGCATTTGAACATGCTGTTCTTTCAGTGGGAGAGCATCAAACCCCATGGTGCAATCTTGCAGCATCTTCTTTGGACCTTAACCCCCCAACTGTCTTTTTTCCGACTATATTTACACTGTTCAACGTGTGTGTGTGTGTGTGTGTGTGTGTGTGTGTGTGTGTGTGTGTGTGTGTGTGTGTGTGTGTGTGTGTGTGTGTGTGTGTGTGTGTGTGTGTGTGTGTGTGTGTGTGTGTGTGTGTGTGTGTGTGTGTGTGTGTGTGTGTGTGTGTGTGTGTGTGTGTGTGTGTGTGTGTGGTTCCATGAAAGCACCTATCATTTGTTAGTTGTAGATGCTCTAGTCAGTAAAAGTGTAGGCTTAAAGTGCCTTAAAGCCTTTGTGTCACCAACAACTCATGACTTCCTGGCAGGGTGTGTGTAGTGTGTTATTACCCTGCAAGTCACCTGTTTCAAATGGTGTTGTGTCTTCTCTTATTTAATGACTCAGGAATTGGGACCGTCTGAGGTATCCTTTCTCAGAGTAGTGTCACATACAACAGTGGTTCTCAACTTGTGGGTCGGGACACATGATTGGGGGGGGTCCCCAGGTGACAGTGAAGTGGGTCCCCAGATGACAGTAAAGTGGCAATTTAAGGACTTTAATACCTAATACCAAAAGGGGGGGGGGATAAAATAAAATAAATGAAAAAGAAGTAATCAACAAACTATACTATAAAAACTGGTCAAGCCAAATTGTCAAATAATATAAGAAAGAGGCAAACATTTTGAAAATAGCCAATCTACAAGCTTGTAGATTGGCTATTTCCACAATGTATTTTCTGTGGAACAGAGTTAAACAAAATGTAATGTCTCAACTCCAACATTCGACCCAGTTCAAATATGATTATTTTGGGGGGTCACTGCCTGAAAAGGTTGAGAACCACTGACATACAGTACAAGATAGTCTCGTGTAGCCAGACAACCATTCCACAATCTCTGAATGTTACATTCTGGAACTACGTCTCCTGAAAGCTGATAACAGGAAGTCCAAAGTCATGTTTGTAATTTCCATCCTCAAAAACATATATTTTTGAACATTTCTGCTAAGCAGCAAACTATATATGCTTCAATCATTTGGATCTACATTAGGACAAATTTGCACGACTGCAAAGACGAAACAGAAGTGGGGGCGCATCCGCTTTACTCCCGAATAATTTTCAGAGCTTCCGTTGCACAGACTGTATGACAGAGGCATACAAGACTACATACAAGATAACATTTTCACAATTATCTTTTACAGTGCTCATGCGCATTACCTCCAGTTTAAATTACCACTTATTTTATACTTTGTCGTAGTACAGTGTTGCACGAAAATAGCTGATCTACAAGCTCACAACAAGTATTGCTGTGATTATATGTCATTACCACAGACTGAGTCTGCAATGACTCGGTGTGCCGCTGAGTCACCAGGATGCCTCAGCATACCGCTATTTCTGTATTGCAGTCAAAGAAGAAGTTTATTTTCCAGCATAAAACACATACAGCACAGTACAGCGTGGCCATTTTGTTTCAATGCTGAGCTTTATTTACCATATGTTGCACATGTTTTGTGACTAAGCTAAACATTTAAAAACACACAAATGTCAGAACTATGTGGGTTTTATGACCCTGGATCACAAGATGACACTCAATTTTACTGAACACGCCTCTTTCTTTTTTAACAACCCTTGACCTCAACAAAACAACAATGGTGATGATAAGCTTTGTTTCTTGCTCTTTCAGATGTTAAGTTCGAGATCGACTTACCCAAGAAGTTGGTGTGGATTGAGTCTGAGAAGGATGTGGATTTTCTCACAGAGACTCTGAAGAAATGTGGGAAGGAAGTCAAGTACAATGGCACCAAATGAAGGCGTCTACTGCAACTCATGTAGAACAGGTAACTTTGTAAGAATAAAGTCATGTTTTTTTCCTTCTGTCTATTTTACTCATAGTCCGTCAGTCCTCATAACACTCATGGTTGTCTTCTTTTTTATTTATTTAGATATTGCAGAAGACTGCAGATCACACTACCACAGTAACTACAATTGCAACATAATCATAAATGGTGTTTGTTTATGTTTTGCAGGGGATAATTGCTGCTGATGTGAAGTGACAATTGACTGGATTGTATAGTCCTTCTTATCTGTAGTGTGCGCTGATGTTCCCCATTCAGATTCAACAATCAACTTGGATTAGAATTCATGAATCCATAATAATGGACACATGTCAACATTCCAGAAGAGGCCTTTCAGAGTGGCTACCAATGCTTACAAGGGTCACACTACCGTAATGAAGGACTGACTACTAAACAAAGATGTTTATGGTATTGCATTTTACTCACTGATAAAACAAAAAATATGTGTTCTTCTGCTTGACATTCTATTAAAATCTTTCCTCTTTTACAGTATCATTTGATGCTGCACAGATATTACACGGTTTGGGGGTGTTTAAGAAGAGGCAATCATGTAGAAATCAATGTTCGTGATATATCCCTTGTAACCAATGTTAAACACTCTAAACATTCTGTAACTGGCTTCCATTCAGTTTCATTCAAAATGATGATTGCATATGAAGTAATTGAGAGGAAATTATTTGATTATATTCCAAAGCCATGTCCTTCTCACACCTACTCTACTTTTTTTTTTTTTTTAAGACAGGCAAGTTTATTTCTATAGCACATTTATACAACAAGGCAATTAAAAGTGCTTTACATAAAACATTAAGCATTCAGACATTAAGACAGCATTAAGAGAGTGCAAGAGAAACACATTATAGAATTACGTTCTTTATTTTACACAACCTACATAGAGGGGTGACAAATACTTCTAAACTGCTACCATATTTAATAGGTTGACTTACAGTAGCATTGTTAACCTTGAGCCAACATGCTGCTAATTCCCATAAAGCATGGTTAGCTGTGCGTTGCATTATGGTAAACATCAAGGAAACTTCACTCAGTCTGCCTGTCTATTCTTGGACCACTGAAGTGGTCAAGAAGTTGTCAAACCGTCCACGATTATGTATTTGCTTTGTCTTAATAACTTTAAGCACTTAATGTAATTCACTCTGACATGAATTTGCAAGGAAAATGCAACGAACCCCTATATTTTAAGCTTCTCTGTTTTCTGTAGGTTTTTGACTCGCATGTGAAATAAAATCAACTTTAGAATCTGCCTAAATGTCAATCAAGTTTGTATTGATTCACTTTAATACAATTTCCTCAAGTACTGACGTAGACTGTAAGCGGTGGTGCTCCCCTCTGCATTCATCTGGAGGACCATTAATCCAGGCAGTCCTAAATGTTCCTCAGTGAAATGATGAAATTGCAGATAACCTCAGCTTGAGGTAAAATCTGACTGAAGGATACGAATTTGGATTTCATATTAAGTGTTAGTACAGTGACTTTGGCTATTAATCCTAATCTGAAATGAGTACATCCAAATATCAACAGAACTACAACTAGGGCTGCATGATAAAATGAGAATGCAAAAATATCCCTAGTTTTGATTATTATTGCAATCTTGATTATAAATCACAATTATCTTTAAATTATAAATTTGTATGCCTTTGTTGCTGTGCACATGATATGTAATTGCCTATATTATTTTATTCTTCTGTTATCCTTATGGATGGGGAGATGGGTTCTGAGCTTTATTCAACTTTTGTGAGGAGACTAGGGCAAAGTGCAACCGAATTTATTGCCAAGTTTTGTGATAACAATTGTGAAGCATAAACGATATACTGTTATTCTTGATAAATTTTGCAGCCCTGCTACAAACAATTATCTATTGGAGAGCCAATTATACATGGCAAGGAGAAAACACTCAAGATGTGTAGTACGGTAGGCTATGTAAGAAATACTATACTGTAAAAGCTGTTGAGATACTTGAGTATTCTGCCACTGGGTGGTGCTGTTTGATAAAGATAAAGATTTGCTTTCTCCGGTGCTTTTATAACAAGGAAATAAATCATAGATTTACACACAGGTGTTATACAATGGCTATGGTGGAACAATTTTTAATGCATTAAATGCATGATTGTAATTAAGTTGCTAAGATCTGTGTCAGACAGAGACCTTAGCTGGTATTATAAAATACAAACTCTCAACATGTCTTCCAAAAGACAACTTGTGAAAGCCTTAACCTTTGCCCACCCTCAGGCTGCTATCACAGCCAGGTCCACCTCCAGCCCGGCTGTGTTTGGTCCAACTCGTGTGGTTTCACCCTGCACCACGCCCAGTGCCACGGACACTAACAAGCCATAGAAGAGGTTGGCACAGCAGATGTAGAAGGTCCAACCCAGGTATTTCAGCAACTCTGACATCTCCTCCATGGACACCAAGAAGGCAATCAACCCACTGATACAGAAAGCAACTAGAAAAGAAAGACGATTGTTAAAAATCCATTCGCACACTTTCTGAGTTAACACTCAGGATTTTACACAACCAGGAATATACTGTGCTCCGTTTAAGTTTGCTTTGAACCTCTTTTCCCCCAAAGCTCTCTCATAAAGAAAATAATTATGCTTGTCACTTTGGAGAGCATCACTGTATTGTGGAGAGAGAGGGACTGGTTGGTAGGATGAATGCATATTGAAATGTGGCGTCTTGATAGTTAGTTTCACAGTGACCATAACAAAGTAACTCACTTGAAGTGGTCTTCAAAATTCCCACTTTTGTACATTTACTCGAGTAGATTTCAACATTACGTGACAATACGTGGAAAGGATTTTCTTGTGCTTTTTCCCACCCCTGGTATTAATTCATAATTGCATGGAAAAATCACAGCAGGTCGGTAATCATATTATGACAAATTGTAGTTCCTGTAACAAATATATTAAACAGGAAACATTAGGTATAGTATTGATAGTATTAATAGTAATGCTTCTACCTAGTATTAATAATGTGATACTTCATGCAATTACTTTATACAACAAAATCACATAGGCTATGTGAACATCTGAAGCTGCGTTGAGTTCAGTGAATGAAATCAGTAAAAGTGCCTTAACCATCTGTTCTGTTGGCCCTAAGGCAGAGCAAAATGACAGGCCACCATGAGGTAAACAATGTTTCTTGGTCTTTTCTTTGAAATGCCACACCGTTAAAGAGCAACATGACGCTTGCTCTGCAATGTCTTACTCATCAGAAGGCATCACCTTGTGACTGGAATTTTAAAGTCGGAGGGGAAAAGTTAATTATTAATGTTCACTTTGACCCTCCCTCAGCAGCTGTGTGTGTGCTTGTCTGTTTGACCTCAAAAGTAACATCTCTACTCTAGTATGTTGAACTTTGAACCTTGAACCTAGTAGAGCTGCTCAATGTCCAACTAGAAGACAGTGGCTGCACTAGGCAGCTCCCAGATCAGATGTGAATGTATAACTGTAGGATGGAGGGATGACTGATATAAGCAGTCACACCTGGCCTGAATCAAACTATAACTGGACCTGAATTTGTGCATCGAGAAGAATTGATGCACAACAGGATAAATCAAACATTCAGGGAGAGCCATGTGCGGACAGAAGATAACAATCTGCTCTCCCGTGTAAAATCTGTTTTATATCTAGTACCACTACCACATCATGGCAAGCAGTGGAGGTGATCCTGTATGGCTACTTTTGTTACCTTAGCTGTCGTCTGTCCAACTGTCCAGCCTGTCACAATAACTATATAAATGTGTAACAGAGCAAGAACAAAAACAACCCCCACCCCCCTTGCTCAAGTCTGGCCACTTCGACGGCAATCAACTGGGTGAAACTGAAAACAGAATTTCCCCTGCGGGATCAAATATTCTGCATGTCACCTCCCTGCTCTGCCCTGTCCCTTCACTGCTCTGTCTGACAAAGGAGAAATATACTGAAAATAATAATAGATACCTATATATATACCTGAGCAGATGTTAAGGAGTAGGGCAGCCATGGCTCTCCTTCCTCCGCTTATAGCAGGCCTGATGCTGAAGAGAGCAGCTAAGGAGAGAGCACAGGACGCAGCCAGGAACACCCATGATAAACTGTATGTACCTAGGGATTAAAAGACAAGTAGAAAAAAAAGATACAAGTAATATTGTGTGCACTGCTTTAATCGTAATCACAGCTTACAGAATTGATTTACTCGGTATACCATTTACATGGCCTATTTCTGTTACATTGGACTCTGGCACTCAGATATTACCTCTACCTACACATTGCTACATCACTGTTGACCAATGAGCACTGTAGGCTATATACACTTATCTAAAAAACAGACACATAGAGGTTGCTTACCCACCCAGGCTGGAAATGTAGTGCAGCTGGAGAAGCCCTCGTAGGCATTACAGACGGTAAAGAGACCCTCTCTAATGCCTTCTCCCTGTACCAGCCACTCTGGGGCACAGAGACACAAGGTGTAGAGCCCAAACTCCACAGACACCAGGGTCGCCAGCACCGTGACTGGATTCCTCATACCCTTCGACGACACACTTCACCGGCTTCGATCCTTGGTACCTTGATTTGTTTTGTGGTATCTATTTCTGAGCTCCCTTTCCACAGTTAATAGTAAATTCTTATATGTGGGCAGAAGAAGTAGTTTGTTCTCTGGGCTTTACTCAGGTTGGGTTGCTGGATCAAATCCCTTATACTGTCCGGAAACATCTCAGTGAAAGATCTGAACGTACAATTCTTATCCCTGGTAACGTCCACCACTGAAGCGCTGTGCAGTTAGGTGGTGAAATACGGCTGGTTGTAGTGGGCAGCTCCCAGGTGTGAATGCGTATGAACATGTAGCAGGACATTGCTGAAACAGAGCATCCTTGCACAGCCTACTCCCTTGCATAATAAGATTAAAAAAACATTTGAACTCGTTCTCTCCTTGACTACTGCTGAATACGCTTGATAGGCTGTATTTATTATGAAGATTGAATACAGATATTGGTGTGTTCCATGTCACAAGCTTGTTTGCCAGAGCAAACATATTCAAACAGACTGTTAGCTTTTTGTCACTGGAGCAAACATTGATAAGCTGTTTCTATATTAAAGCCATGCTCAGTGACTAGTGTGCTGCTGTCGTGAAAACAGTCTTGATTCAGACACATGAATGTTATCGTGGGGCTTCAATTTAACGCTTCACCAATATCCTGCATACAAATACACAATGGTCTCCAACGAAAGCACACTGAGACAAAATAGACCTGGGCACCCAATCAGCATGTGCTGACTTCTTGATTTACCAAAGAAAAGCCAACTGGGCTTTGGAGGGGTTTGGAACACCTTGTATGACATTTACAGTTGTGAGAAGGTCAGCATATTTAACAGTGCTCTTTTGTTGACTTCTGAGAAGCAATAGGTTATTTTATGTAACCTTTGCTGATAGTAGTTGTTGAAGGAACTGAGTGTTTCTCACTTACTTTTCCTACCCCCAGTCTGGGGATCAAACCAATTAATTACCAGCCACTAGCCCACTTGTTTGGCTAGTGCCACCCCTAAACAACTGCCCTGCTTTCTGGGCAGCAATGGCTCAGGAGGTAGAATAGTTGATAGTTGTCTGGGAATCAGAAGGTTCCCGGTTCTAGCTCAGGTTCTCCTGGCATCATGTCAAAGTGCCCTTGAGCAAGCACTGACTCCCTGTCGTCATGTAAATATGTGTATGAATGGGTGAATGCAATGCATACGCTGTAAAGCACTTTGGAAAAAGGCACTAAATGAATACAGACCGTTTACCAGGTTGATGTTGGTTATATAGAGTTTGGGGGATTAGATGGTGTACATCCGATGGCTCACTTCTACGAAAAGCAGGGGTGTGGGGGGATAGTAGTACACAGATTAATGATGGGTTACTTTCATTGAACGCATGGAAGCGTCAAACAGACTACTGGCACACATGCGCAGCTCTCCCCTTACTTTGTGCTGCAGTAATCTGATCCCAAGTCAGCCTAATCATCTCTCAGCACTTAATGCTTTTCTCTACTGATCAGAGCTGACTATGGGTCCTCGGGTATTGCACATGATAAACAGACACGGGATCCGAGAAACTGAGCCGACCCGACCCTGAGTGACCATGATAAAACATTGACCCGGTATTTTCGGTTCGGGTGGACCTGTGAAGACCTCTAGATAGCGGTGAACAAGGCGTATATCAGCCGATACCGATATATGTATACCGTATCAAACACAAAAGCTCACAAGTGCTCTTCTGTGTGTGATGGAGTGGTGTCTTCAATTAAAAATGTAAGTAAAATATTGGGCCCAGTGGGCTGAAGATGAGTTCTTAGTATTTATACGTTGCTGTCTGTTTCTCTACCTCTGCCTATCCCTCTACCTGTCTATTTCTACTACCCCCCCCCCCCCCTCATGTGAACATACACATGGACAAAGTGCAGGGCTGACCAACAGCAATTACTTTGTGTGTGTGTGTGTGTGTGTGTGTGTGTGTGTGTGTGTGTGTGTGTGTGTGTGTGTGTGTGTGTGTGTGTGTGTGTGTGTGTGTGTGTGTGTGCGCGCGTGTGCGTGTGCGTGTGCGCGTGCGCGTGCGTGTGCGCGTGCGTCTCGGGGGAGCTGAGGCAGTGCTGCTGTTAGATCCTGTGCAGTGTGCCAAATAAAACACTGCTCAGCAGGGGGGATCAGCCAGCCAGTCAATGTGCAGATTGAGTGATGAAAGCAAACATGGACACCAGTGCACCACAGCTTTCCATCCTCAGTTCAACATCATTATCTTATTTGGGTGAATTGAGTTGGCCGTCTGCTGACCTAATGCTATTAGGAAAATAATGAATCATTATAAACAAATAATAAACTCTTATTTTTTTGCTAAATATAATATACGGTAAACATTATTCTTATGAACGTGCATTGATGCCCATCCTCCTCAATAGAATAGGGTTGAAACCTTATTGTCCACAGGTGTGCAAATTTGGCTTTGGTTTCACACTGGTGGAATTAATAATATAAAAGCCATATGCTGTGTCTCGTTTTTACTGTCTTGTTTTGCCATCCGTACCTTCCGCGGTCCTGATTTTCTTTGCATTCCAGTGTTGAATGAGTTCCTTGATATGAGAGAGCTGATTGTTCAGATAAGGAGGAACATGGAGAATGTCGAAGATCAGATTGCCAGTGCTTGTAAAACATCCCAGTATAGACTACAGTATATGGCTTGTTTTGACTTCCAGCCTTGCTTCCACTTTCATGCACACCCACATACTCACGCACATACACTGAGACAGACAGACAAAGAGAGAGAGAGAGATGGGAAAGATGAAACAAAGGTAAACAGTGGACACACAAACACTTTAAGCTGACATGTGTGCAAACAGTGTTGTATAGGCTCACAGTCACAGCAGATGCATTCAACACATGCAATCACACAAATCGCACACACATAAAAACACACACAGTTTGAGCATGTGCGCACACAGTCAGGGGCCAAGAAACACATGGCCCCTATCAGGCAACCTTGTGAAAATAAGCCTAGCTTCAGGGCCAGAACCTAAAACTCGCAGCTTGTCTGGTTCAGGCACAAAGTGATGAGGGGCCATAAACATGTGAGCAACACGTTTATATATTCCAGTCATCTTGTCCCTAAGGACATGTTGCTCACATGTTCTGAGACATAACAGGCAGAGAAAGGAGATCACCCCTCAAACTGGCCCCCCCCCAAAAAACTAAATCTCAGGATGTATACAACATTTTATTAACCAACACGCCACACAATGCGCTGTGAGCTTGTAGATCTGTTATTTTCAGCGAAGAGATTTGGTGTAGACTAGAGGGAAAAAAGGGAGGGACCAAGTATAGACCCCTGGGGGACTTTGCTGACCGGGAGGTCAGCAAAGTATAAGGTTGTAGCTAAACTAGCGCAGTACGGTACGGTACCTGTTATTAGAGTACTTGGCTGCCAGTCTATGACATCAGTCATCTTTGACGAACCAATTTGGGAGAGTTCATGGATCTCCATACTATGAGCATTTCAACCAATCAGCAATGCTGGTTGAGAGAGAGACACACACACACACACACACACACACACACACACACACACACACACACACACACACACACACACACACACACACACACACACACACACACACACACACACACACACACACACACACACACACACATGCCTGGAATTATAGATAGATGCTTTTATGAATCACAGAGGAAAAAAACGTTCCCTTATTTGATATCCGGCAGTATCAGGCAGTATTATCTTGTCTTAGTCTCATGTACCAACAGGGAGAAACCTTGTATGTCCATATTTTATCCTGATGTTCTTTTATCAAATAGTAGTAGTAGCAAAAGTAGTGAAAATAACAGATCTACCAGCTCATGATAGGCTATATTTGAAAGATCTTGAAAATGCCCACCTTTAATGACATGAGGACAACAGATTGAAAATTGTTAAGTCTCTGTGGGTTTTATAAATATTTAACAAATGAAACACAGGTTCTTTTTCTATTTCCTGAAAAGCAACGGTTTTTGACGTAAGGTTTTTGGAAGCATGCGTGCGCACATGATTTGGATGTTAGTTGAAGGTGGACGGTGTAGTTGTGTGTGATTTCCTTGCAACAATACAGAACACATTCCTCCAGGCCTAACAATGAGTGATTGCCATTCCAGTTTCCTTCTGCATGACTCAAAGGTTCTCATTCAGAATTAATGATGACATTAATAACGGGGTTCGATTTGCCCGGAGTGATGAAGGGGAAAATCCATGCCCCTGCTTTTGATATCCCCCCTCTGGGCATTAACCGGCCGTTGGGGATGATGTGTAATCCCTGCTCCTGGTCAGACCATATTTCACAGTTCACAGTCAACAGTTGTTGTGGTAATGTAATGTACATTTTGTTCCAAATATGCCAAACCCAGAAATATTTGACATTTAGCAGCCTTCTGACATTTAGCTGTAGTATTTTGCCTCCTGACAGATACATGTATTTACCCGTATTTAAGTCTTCGCCCCTCTACTGAAAAGGTTAAAAGTATTAAAAACTCAAGTTCGCCGAACATGCAGAGTCATGCACATGCATGCTTGCATGACAACGCAACGCAATGCAGGAGATTTCATATCTGCTGATGTTGTGACAACCTCGATAGAGGCATTCCTAAGAATGTCACTGTACATGACCTATAATTTCTAATCTGGTTGACAAATCTTTGATAACTTAGACTATGCTCTTGGACTGTGGGGAATTCATGTTAAAAGCAAACATTGCTTTTATGCGTTTTACACACACACACACACACACACACACACACACACACACACACACACACACACACACACACACACACACACACACACACACACACACATAATTAGCTATTTTATTTTATGTACCTGCATTGTAGGAGTGGGTACAGTATATTGTTTGAGATTACACTCCAAGAGTTCAGTGCAGCAAAGTGTTTCGTCATACTATTATACCCAGAATAGCAGTTCCATGCAGTGGTAAATGAAACGCTATACCATATCGTCTCTGTCGAGTGGAAACTTCATGTCAAAAACTGTAACTTTTGGGGATTCACGCGAAAGCCACATTTCAAGCTTGTGGATCTGCTACTTTTGATGCTTTTGTGTGACGCTGTAGTATGATCTGAAGGAGGGCATTAATTTACGAAAAAACACAAAAAGTTAAAATATGGAGAAAAGAGGTTTCTGCGCGACAGCAACAATATATTATACTACTACTACTACTACTACTACTTTTGATGCCTTGATTTATCTGAGAGCCATTAGGTTGGGGGAGCGTAGAGACTTATCTCTGTTAGGTGGACAATTATTTTAATTTGTATTGTTCATTGCCACGTTTTTTTATTTACTTTAATGACATGTAAAGCTGCACAGAAATGCAGAACAATTCACCGGTGGCGGTTTTGAATTTAAAAACGTTATAAATAATAAAAAATAAATGTTTTATGTGCTGAAAGCTCATTAAATGTTTCACTGCTCTGCATGGATTTTCACCCTTTGATGTGTGTGTGTGTGTGTGTGTGTGTGTGTGTGTGTGTGTGTGTGTGTGTGTGTGTGTGTGTGTGTGTGTGTGTGTGTGTGTGTGTGTGTGTGTGTGTGTGTGTGTGTGTGTGTGTGTGTGTGTGTGTGTGTGTGTGTGCGTGCGTGCGTGCGTGTGTGCGTGTGTGCGCTTGTGTGTGTGTGTGTGTGTGTGTGTGTGCGCGCGCGTGCGTTTGGGTACAGCACACAATTGCATGCATGTGCACGTGCTTAGAATTGCATGGTTGAGTTTGTGCACGCATGCTTACGCATGTGTGTGTTTCTGCACACACTGCCTACAGTCCCACAATGACTGCCAAAGGCGGTGAAAGCTTGTCTGCTCCGCTCTAAACAGGAGCAGAAAATGGAGAGAATGTGTGTTGGCTTTGGCCTGATGGGAGCTGCTAGTAGTACAGTCTGTACAAGTCTGAGCCCATGCTCAGACTTACACGTCACCAGTGGTGTAAAGTAACTAAGTACATTTACTCAAGTGCTGTACTTAAGTACAATTTTGAGGTATATTTTTTTACTTTACTGGAGTATTTCCAATTGTCAGTACTTTTACTTCTACTCCATTACATCTCGAGGCAAATATTTTACTCTACTACAATTATTTGAAAACTTTATTTACTAGTCACTTTGTAGATTTTAATTATTATTACAAATCATTACCCACTTCAGCCCTATATACATTTCGGCCATTTGAAAATAGACGATCTGCAAGCTCACAATGTGTCACAGATCTGCTATTTTCAAAATATTTGTATACATTTTATACATTTGAAAACTTGTGCATAATGAGCGCTTTCAACTTTTGGTACTTTAAGTGAATTTTGTATACCAGACTTTTACTTGTAACAGAGTATTTCAACATTGCAGTATTGATACTTTTACTTAAGTAAAAAATTTGTATGCTTTTTCCACCACTGCACGTCACCAGAACACTGAGGCACAGCCCACGTCTGAGGCTAGACCCAACGGCAGCCTGGGGCTGAATAGACCATGGGTACCATTTTATATTGGCCTTAAAGCTACACTATGTAATTTATTTTAGTGAATACAATGTTATTTTGACCAGTCTGTGTGGTAGAGCATGTTAATATAATATAACTGCGGTGGTCGTATTTGATCTCCCTGCTCCTCTATTGAGAATTGTAAATATCCTGTGGATATATACCGGTCACTACCGGTTGACATATAGTACTGCCTGAAGGTCAAAATGATATATCTCACCTGAGCAAGCAGGTGTTATACACTGTAAAATCTGTAATGAATGACCCCTAATAGTGCCGTTCACACTGAGCACTATAACTATAACGATAACTATAACTATATCGTTCACCATTGCATTTTTTATAGTTGTGGTGTGAGCTCTGCCATCCACTTGACTAGAATGATTTGTAAAACTATATATTTTTATAGTTATAGTTATAGTGCTCAGTGTGAATGGCCCTTATGGAGCCCATTTTGTACACTTTCATAGTTAATCACTTTAACTCTGACATCCCTAGGTGTGCACTCTCTGAGTTACAGATGGAAAACAAATTTATAGTACATGTGTATTTGAGATTTTAGCATGTAAGGTAGACATGTTTGCAAGTGGCTTGGTTTCACTTAAAATAATGTTTTGGTGACAGCTACAATAACTTCTGCAGGCCAGGGTGCCCGCCGTTCAGAGGCTATTCGAAAGATGGCTTAAAAACATTGGCTACAACTTCAAACTACGTTTTAGTTCTTAGAAAGACACTCGCAACATGTGTGAGCTTGTATTTTGGCTACTTTCGAATTTTGGGTTCAAAATTCTAAAATGTACTGTGTAGTACAATAGTCTTATTCCAATATATTAGCCTGTATGGCATTAGAATAGAACAGTGGATCATGTATAAAGTACTACTTGATGCTCAATATGTTTTACACACTAAACAACTTAAAAACACATCAACATGCTTGTTATCCGCCTTGTCTTGGCTGGCTTTACAAAGTGTACACAAGGGAAGCCACCAACAATGACAGGCTGTTTCTGTCACCTCAACAGATTTAGCCTGACCACAGGATTTGTCAGTAGTGTGTCCTTGCCCAATAATTACATACAGTATATCTTCCGACAGATGACCTTGCTTGCCTATAGCTGGCTGCAGTGTGTCCCTTTGCAAATCGAGGCGAACTTTGGCCGAAGCTTATTGTAACATTTCATGTTGGTGAGAGAGCATCTGTTGTCTATTGTCTAAAGGTAATTATAGGCTTCGACTAGCAATCAGGACGGCCACCGGTGTGTCTGTGTGTGGCCGGTAACACAGACTACTTTGAGGAACGACTAAATGATAGTCTCCCTCCCGAAAGACCTCACAGATGTGTTGTCCTGAAGAGAAAAGAGCACTTCCTCAAAGACTAATACAGAACGGTGTGATTTCAAGTCTTGCAAGGTACAATGCTTTCCAGCCGGTGGACAGGCGATAATAGCTTTTACACAGGCAGTCCAGTTTTATTTTTCAGTCTAAGGGACATTCAACTCCTCTTTTGGCTATAGGTCTCCAATAAAAAAGGCCTATCCTCACAATGCAAACATGTCATTTACACCTGGGATATTTTCGAACAAACAAAAGCCCCAAGAAAAACAAGTTATTCATTTGGGACCGGTGTTGATTATGTTTGATGAGGGAGGGGGAGGGGGCAGTTAGTTTACCTGCAGAGCAAACCATCTATCAGTCTGAAAAGGCTCCCTGTCCCTCCACGTACAGTAATCATTTTATAAGAGGCAGGGTGACTTTTATGGAGGAAATGAGGGAAGAGAAAAAAATCTTTGATGTTTACTGACGGATTTAACTCCTGCAGTCTTTTGCTTTTCCTGCTGCTCTCCCTTTTCCTTTTTTCAGACTTTTAAACCCACAGTGAAGGATGAAGTGTACTTTTCACACGCAGGTGTGCTTGGAAGGCTGTGGAGGAGGGGAAAAAAGAGTGAGGGGAAAAGAAAAAAAGTACTTAAAAATAGTTTGAGTTATATAATTTTAATTTTTTTCTCCGTAGTCTGTGACGTGTGCAAGTAAAGCCCCGGCGGCTAAAGTAAGTTCCATATTTCAGCTATTTTTTAGCCATATTTAGCATTTTCTGCCTTTCTGAATGTTACTCATTAGGTGTGAAGGGGCTGGGGGTAGATGTGATGATACTGAACACGCCCTGCCACTTGTTCAGTAAGCTGCACCCACCAGACGGGCAATTTAGCAGGAGTAGAGCTGGCAGCATCCATAATTGCCATTATGCAGTTTGTCCCAGCTGCCCCTGTCTATGTGTCTTTGTGAGGACTTGTTGGGCTTGGATCCTGCCACGTCTACACAGCCAGCTGAGACAGAAGAGAGGGAGAGATGAGGGGGGGAGAGAGAGAGGGAGAGAGAGAGAGAGAGGAGGAGAGAGAGGAAAGCATGAATGACCTATAGGGGAGAGTGAATCAGAGTCAAGAGGGAGAGATAAAGTGGAAGTGAGAGAAAGAGAGGGAGAGCAACTGAAAGCAACAGCGAGAGATGAGACACAGAGTGAGGGAAGTAGAAAGAGAGAGGGAGAGAGAGAACAGAAAAAGAGAGGGAGGGAGGGAGGGAGGGAGGGAGGCAGAAAGAGTCTCCCAGTGTAATTACACCTCCCTCTCCTCTCTTCTCTCCATCACTTCCTGCATGCTGCATGGGTTCAGTCTGTGACTATTAGCAGCACCCTTCCTTCCAGCCGGGCCAGAATGGAAAACGCCACGTTGCATCGCACTTATTTTTCCTCCCCTCCCTTGTCTCATCCAGATGTTCTTCTCGTCAGCACTGTTCTGCACTGTGGGAACAGACAGGAGCAATCGACCACCGAAAAACAATGATTGTGATGACTGGCATCCACTCAGGGGCTGATTTGCAGGACCCCTCTATCTGGGTTTGATTGCTACTGCTTGTCGGTGTGGCAGGTGTGTCTTTTTTTGTGCTGTGGGTTGTGTGTGTGTACAGTATGTGTGTGTGTGTCACTGGCAAATGAATGACAGCAGGGATGAGGTAGCTGTTCCTCTCCTCCCTGTCATTTTTCCCTAGGTTCCTCAGATACCTCCCTGCATGGAACAAAATGTTTTCACATCTTCTCTAGCGCTAGAATCCTGTAAACCACGTGGACCCACATTGAAACTATAACTTCAATCAGCACTAGATTATTGTTAATTTACTGAACTGGGGTTTTCATTTAATGTTCACTCGTCAAGTGGAAGTGCAGACATTTCACCTTATTTACTTACTTATCATTCTGGACAGTAAGAGCCACATTAAAGCAAGGTCATACAGCCATCTCTTAAATCCAATATAATCATTATGTTTAACACCCTGTTTCGTGGGACCTACCAAAATCTGCCACTGAGCAGTTCCACGTGACCAACTGGAAGAGAAGTTGCCTGGGAAGGGAAGATCCAACCTTCACTTTGCTTGCCTAGTTTTATTTTGAGTTTTAAATGTTTTAGTTTTTCAGAATTCAAACCAAGATAACTCAGAGATATCTTTCCTATACCCTCTGTGTTACATCTACCTTGTCTTGGTAGGTCCTGCATGCCAATGACAGGTAATATAGCTCTGTATCAGAGCAGCTAACAGTGACAGATGCACATTGTGTTTGTAGCAACAGCAAGTTCAGACAACTAGTGACATATACAGCCTGTTGCTGTCCTGAGCTCACAGACAGTAAATTAGACATGCATACATGTGCATAATGTATAATAAAGGAGCTGTCTTATATTGAGCATGTTTTATCCAAAGCCATGGTAGTCCAGTTTGTTATATAACAATAACAGATCCTAACTGCATTGGTTTGGCAAAATTGTACATTTGTAACAAAGGAAAATTGTCAGCCAATCGATATTTTATGTTTAGCTAATTATCATTAAAATGTATGATGTGAGAATGGAGCCTGAATTCCACTTCAGTACACCCTTATCAGGTGGTCAATAAGCATAAACTGATAGTTCATTCATCTGTGAAGATCAGATGACCCATTGAAACTACTAAAATATTAAAAAACCAAAGCCAATGAGAACGGCTCTGGTCTGGCTCCATCAGAGGTGCATGTGGATGGAAGCATAGATAGAGTTAATCTCTAGGCCCAGCCCACCCGAGGAGGGAGGGGGGAGGGAGGGCAGAGGTAGGGGGGCTGGAGACTCACTTGTCCGTCCCACTGCAAATGTCTTGTGTGTGAAGTTGTTTAGGAGTTAGTTTATCCCGGGCCCCTGCTAGAGCTCACATCTCCTTCAGTTCCTCTGCTCTCTGTGACTGAAAGGTAAGGCCACTGTGCTTCTCATTGCATCCATTGATTGATTGTTTGATTGAGCACTTTATTGAAAATGTATTCAAAAGGATAAAAACACAAGAAAGGCCGAAGTCTTGTTTCCATTGTGGTCCATTGTTTTGTCTCTGTGTGTACACAGCAAAATCCAATTGTACTCTGAGAGTGAACAAATGTTACCGGTCCATTTGGTCACATTTGCTCACTCTCAGAGTTACAAATGGATAAATTAACACTGATGATTTTATTGTGTGTATGTGTATTTGAGATTTAGCATGTAAAGTATTTAGTGTATACATATACAAGTTTGCAAGTGGCTTGGTTTCACTTGATAGAATGATAAGGTGACAAGCAATAACTTTTGTTCAGGCCAGATTTATGTTTTTGACTAGAACATATGCTAAACAGTAAAGAAACATACAACGTTGCAATTTTTCGTATCATTACATTTGTAAAAAAAAAAGTGCATGCTTTTTAAAGTAGTTATACTTTGAGAAATAACCTTAATTATTTGACTGATTATGTCATTATTGATGGATTAACTTTAGCTTGTTTGGCAAATGACATGAAAAATTCACCTGTTTGTGCTGAAGTTCTAACACGATCATCTAAAAGTGATGTAAAGATGGCAGGGAAGCACTTTTTCTGTGTTCAGACAACAGTTGCTGGTACATACAGTACCAAAATTAACTAGCAATGACTTTCACAATTTTATCAGCCAAAGTAATGTTTTTATAATGACAAGAGGTCCCAGAAATCATTGTAGGTCACTGTACCTGCCAAAGTGACTGGCATTGGACTAACTAACTCTGAGCCATAGATATACATTTCCATAGTTTGTCTGGTGACATACAGTACTATACGGTTGAGAGCTACAATCCAAGCTCTTACTGGTCCACTCTCCTTTAGAATGCATGTACAGTAAGGGAATCTGACCATTTTGGTGTTGCAAACAAGATGATGAAAATTATTTGTCAGTACTGCAACTGGACAATGTGGAGGTATTGTGTGCCACATAAGCAATGGGAGGAGGGGACTGAGACCAAGTTAGGAAAGAGAGGAAGGGAGGGGAGAGAGAGAAGGGGGAGGGGGACTGGATTCAACCAAGAGGAAAAGGGACTATTTCTCAGACATATCACTCCTTCCATCCATCCAAACACTCCATCACTCCCAATTACTGCCCTGGAATGGAATGCGAGTTGCCATGGTGATTTGTTACCAGCTGTTTGAATGCTTTGTGAGGTCCTGCAGATGTCAGTGGCTTTTGCCGCTGGACTGTCAAGACTTCAGGCCATGGCATATTTACCGACTGACAAGAGAGAAAGGGGGAGACACACAGAGAAACAAAGGGAGAGATAGAGAACAAAACAAAGCTGCGGGGGTTTGTTTGGTGATAAACATTATTAGTGTATTCAGTGACATCTTGCTCTAATCAAAGCAGATTCCATTCCATTCCACCTACAAACTCCAATTATTTTCTAAGTGGTTGACTGAATGACATGACTGTATACCAGTGAATTCTTTAACCACCCTATAAACTTTGTTGACTGGTGATCCGCAGGGTTCTATACTTGTTCTCCTACTTTTCCCCCATTTTACAATGTTGTGAGCTTGGAGATCTGCTATTTTCAGCGAATGTTGCCACTTATTGTGGCTAGAGCTCATGTGGAAAAGAGAGACAAGTTCTGTTGTACATAGAATTCTCTCTCTCTCTCAAAAAAAAAGGTTTTCCCATCCTTGGTACCTTTTAGGAAGTTTGGAACCATCTTTCACTGCCTGTCTCATACATTGTTCTCTCTTGGCAAGCCCAAGTGAGCTGCAGTTCACATGAATCCAGTATGGAAAGTATGCTGAACGATGACTCATTGTCGAGGTGGCAGGACTGAAGTCGGACAGGGCAAGAATGGTGACAGGGGAACCGGGGACGCTGGGAAATGGCCTGCCTGGCACCCTGAGCTCTATAATCCAGGAAGGAAGGATTGTACTCCGATCTTGGCTGCTCTGAGGTTTTGTCATGGACATACAAAAACGTGAACTTAGGGGGGGGGGGACTTGCGGAATGAGAATGAATTGAGAGCAAACACTCAGAGATATGGCCATGCATACACTTTTGAGTCAGCAAAGTGAGAGAGAGAGTCCCTGGACTGCAGCCCTGCTGAGCAGGAGGTGTAAATTCACAGCTGGATGGAAGGCCGGGGGGAAGGGTGTGAGATGCAGGACGGATGGCAGACAGGACAGGGGTATGGTTAAAATGTTCTGCCTGCCTCAGATATGCCTTCTTATCCATCCCTGTGTGGCTCTGTGGGCAGTCCAGTATCCTATCACCAGCACCACTAGGGTTAGAAGATTACACTCATTGTGATGCTCGATGGGAAACACCATTTGGCTTAAAACTGGTGCCAAATGGTGTTTGGACATCCAGCAAATGTCAAATGTGTGATTTAAGTACATTTGAAATCGGAAAATTCCAGTCAAAGCCCACCTATAAAGGGTGATTTAGACCTAGCTTCACGCCAGTGTCGCACACCGAAAATAGCCCATTAACAAGCTCACAACGGCGTTGTGAGCATGTAGATCGGCTATGTTCAGTGCGTGACAACGTGCAACCAAGTATAAATCAAGGGTTTGATGCTGGCTCACTGTCTTGAGAGGTTTGCTCACAGTGCACAAAGAAGAGAAGGTTGAGGCCCCAGTTAAGCACAAAAAGACTGGGATAGGTCAGTGTGGATGACAAAGGCACTTTTATTCCCAAGTAACCTTACACCACGCACACATATTGTGACGATGACAATGCATGCATTTGACTGATGAAGGGCATGCCTGGTAGATTGCATTAGAGAAATGCACGGTGACAATTTCGAAAAGTGAATTGCAACGTAAACTTGTCCAGACAAACAAGCGTATTCTGTGTACAGTATACACAGTGTTGTTTTGGCTGCTGAGGGATGAGAAAGAAATGCTAACTTGGGCAGAAGAGGGGGCATGGCGAACACACATTATCCAATTACAGAGGGAACTGGCACGCAGCGCACTATTCTGTTTACTGCCTGAAGCCAAAGGATCACAATCCAGCTTAGGAAGCCAAAGGACTGACAGAAAAATACATTCTCCCTATTGGGAGGTGGGGGGATGGGGGGAAACAAAGAGGTCAGGTGACACACATAACTCAGATTACATACTGTAGTGTAGATCCACTGCAACTCGCTCACTTTTCTTAACCTTCGCTGACGCTCAAGGAGCGAGCTTATATCTCTCTCTTTTCTCCCCTTTTTAATGTCTGTCCTGACTTGCTTTGTGCATATAATACTTGAGTTTGAATGACAGGAGGGAATTGTTAGGCTGTCTCTCAAAACTACCCTTTGTCCAGCTTTTACTCGGGGAATCCCCATAGAATGAGTTCAGGTTACAGGTATATCATTACAAGAGTGCGAGGCGTAGTTTGGATTGAAGGGCTTGCTATTCAGAGTAGGAAAGAAGCATGCATTCCACGATGGCCTATGGCTTGTTATGGACTGAGTTTGTGGAATGAGCACTCTGAAAATCACTCTGCTCGCTACCCAGGCTTGAATAAGCAGATAATAAGCAGTGCTTTCTATGCCGGTAGGGTTTAGTAGTTGCTATGGGTCAGAAACTTGTGGGATTCGTCTCCACAGACATTTACACAAATTACAATGAAATAAAGAGTAATCTATCCTGCATCAGTAGGGTTTTTCAGACGATTCACCATGGCAAATCAAGTGCTAGCAGATCACAACGCAACATGTTGTGAGCTTGTAGATATGCTTTAAGAGATTTGGTGGAGAGGAGATAAAGGATGGGGCCTAATACAGAATCCTAGTAGTATTCTAGTACCTAGAAGTATATAGGGTTTAAGACAGTGGTTCAAAACATTTGATATAAAATGATGAAAACGATGATGAAAAATGATGTGTGTGAGCCATCCCTCTGACCCTGCCATGGTGTGTCAACATGTCTAATACTTAAGCAGTGTTTCACCGTTCCCTCAGCAAGCCTCCAATGATCTCAATGGGAGCAGAATCGTGTGTAATTGAAAGTGACAGGAAGCACACAGCATGATGCACAAAAAGAGGCTATTCCCTGTGTCTCTATATTAAGTTGTTTTGGGTTTATTTTTTATAGCCCCTGCACACATATGGTGTTTGCCTATCGTATTTGCTGGGGGGACTCTGTGAATCTGAGCAGACAGATTGCAGCCCACCGTGTCTCCTGGAGCAAGTGTTTTCTTTTTTTTTCTTTTCTTGTTTTTTCCAACCCACCTGTTATGTCACCGGGGGAACAGCAAGAATCTTGTATTCCCATTCCCTCTGAAGTCAACTGGAAATGAAAGAAAAGAGGAGGGGAACAGAAACAGTGAGAGATATAGGGATGCAGAAAGCAATTGAGGGATGATAGAGAAGAGAATGTGATAGGGAGAGCAAAACAGAGCGATAGAGAGGAGGAGGGAGATGGGGAAAGCTAGATAGAGAAAGTTTAAGAGATAAAGTATAGGAAAAAAAGAGGTTGGGCCGCCGATCCGTGCCGGAGTTGTTTTTCTCGTGCATCAGGGATTTTACACCCCACAGCTGCTTGCTTACCCAACAAACGTCCCAAATTAAATACCTTTGAGGAGGGGAAAACAGGGATCCTTTATGAGTCTGAAGTTTCCCTTATACCTCTGCCCTGTTTGATTATGAGAGACGCTTTCCAAATAAAACAATTTGTTTTACTATTGCGTCACCCCGTCCGGCCCCTTCCTCCTTCCTGTCGTGCCGAGCACCGTTAGCTTTTCGGTTTGGAGGTGAATCGTCTAAAAGGTGAATGTGTGAAAGAAAAAAAGCCAAAAAAAGTCATTAGACTGCCCTCCTCCAAATCAAACACTGAACTGACAGTTTTGGAGGTGAGGCCATGTTTTTCTTAATACTTTTAAAATGTGCAACCAAATTTCACATTGATTGCTCTGCCTTGCACCCACCCACCACAAACCCCCACCTCTCATCCTCTCTCAGTCTGACATGCTACTTAGTTATACTTAGTTGTTTGTTAGGAGGAGGTTTTCCCAAGATTTTCTGTCAGCAAAACACCTCTTTTTTTTCTTATTTCCTTTTTCAGCTCCCCCCTTTTTTCAAAGGTGGAGAGAACGTTCCTTGTGCTGGCTTACTTTTAGACGTCACTGTCTGTGTGCTCTGCCAGGCTGGCTGTACTTTTCCACGTCTGAGCCCAGTCAAGGCTTCACGGCCTAGCTGACCTACACTATGTGCAGTGCACAAACACTGAACACCATTTGTCAAAGTCTCTTCTGCAGTCTGTATCAGTGCAGAGGCTAATGTATATGTCTATGCGCGTCGCTGTGTTGAAAATACCTGATTTTCAACCGGACAGTCATTTGGGCACACGACACAATACAGGTACTACAATAACGTGCACTGTAAATGCACGCCAATAGTGTGCATTAGTACACTGAGTGAGGTAACACTGTCATTCACCTGATGT
>NC_137622.1:27200594-27303094 GCF_963280865.1 Gymnoscopelus braueri
TTTGAGCCATGCAGCTGCTTAAAGAGATGACTCAATTGTTTAATGGGACCTATGAGAATTAAATAGTGAAATAGTGAAAAAATAGTCAAATGAGAAACAAGTGTATCACACTTGGTCATTATGTCAAAACAAGCGTTAAGTGATAATAAGCATGACATGTGCTTCAGCTCGTATTTTGCATCTTGTCCCATCTCTCACTCTCACTGGCCTCTAATTGCTGCCATGCAGCTCTGTATTTATTTTTTACCGAAACGTTCTTAAAATAATAACTCCCCTCGGTGTTAAAGTTAGCTTTGGTGTTAGCGCAAGCTTTCATGTGAACGCTTTTTACCGTTTCCTGCTCCAGAGGTCCAGAGGGACCAGAGATACCACAGGCCTTAAATTTAGCCGTGTGTTAGTCCTGTAGCGAGTCCGGAAGCCCATTAGCTTCGTTTTTTTCTCATGGCCTCACCACATGTGCGACCAGCTGCTTGTTATTGTTGGACACTAAGTTCTCGTTGCTGCCTCCTCCTCTCCCAGACCTTGCTTGGCCTGTAGGGAGGAGCCCCTCTTTAGTGGTGCCATTTTCTTTTCTTTTTTTCTGTTCTGAGGAAACCAAGGATATTCAAGAGGTTAGGCGTAAGTGGACGTCATTTGAGAAATGGGGGCAGAAATAGCCCTGCAAAGGATCACGTTGTGTTCGGCTCGCATAATCTTAGGACCTACTGAATTTGATAGGTGATTGACAATATGTACTGTATGTTTGAGGTGAGATGTATACAATCTGTGCTGTAGTATGTTTTGAGGTGAGATGTATACAATTTATACTGTACTTTGAGGTGAGATGTATACAGTACAATATGTACCATATGTTTGAGGTGAGATGTAAACAGTATGTACTGTATGTTTGTGCTGATATGTATACAATCTGTACTGTAGTATGTTTGTGCTGATATGTATACAACACGTACTGTATGTTTTGACCCTCTCTATCCTGCGGTTGACTTTGTTCTTACCCAGGAGCCCGAGGTGGGAGCCAACCCAGTTCAGATTGAGACCGGAGAGGAGTTTGACGAGGCCATCGACGTTGCGGAGGATGTTGCTGCTGCTGAGAGTGAGTAATTGCACGAATGCACGCTAACACATATGTGCGCGCACACACAAATATACTGTATGTACACACACACACACACACACACACACACACACACACACACACACACACACACACACACACACACACACACACACACACACACACACACACACACACACACACACACACACACACACACACACACACACACACACACACACACACACACATGCGTGCATGCACATTTTATGTAACCAGGCATAAAATGTGTCTGTTTGTTATCTTCCACAGATATACAAACAAGTGCACCCTGACAACGTTTGATTTAGCTCTGTCTCACTCCTCTGTCTTCCCCTCCAGGGCCCCTGGGCAGTGAGGCACTGCTGGGGTTTTTAAGACACCTCAGACTGGCAAGGCAAAAAGCCATAATGATAGATTTTGGGAGGAGAGGGCTGTAATTAAATGTTCCACCCTGCTGTATGAATCAGTAAAATCCAGGCTTTAAATGGCAGGGGCGCAGCCACATGTCTTTAAAAAGAGAAAGAGGGACAGAGAGAGAGAGACAGAGAGAGAGAGAGAGGGAGAGAGAAAGAGAGGGAGGGAGGGAGGGAGAGAGAATGAATACACACACACACACACACACACACACACACACACACACACACACACACACACACGCGACATTGCAAGGTATGTCAAGTCAAGTCAGAACAAGATGTTCTCATCTCTGTATAGAGACGACGATTTGTCGCAGAATACAAATACAGTATTTAGGTGTACACGTACTGTAGATTCAAGTCTCAGCTTCAAAACCCACACAAATGGGGCCTGTAATAAAGGACAGTTCAGTTTGGCAAATTTCAGGTTTCCCAGAAACAGCCTATCAACTTGAGGCAGCAAAGATATACTTCCCACGTGTTCTCTCCCACATCACCTGCAGTACTGTCTGAAAAGTTGGTCTAATGGACACCCTGCAGCCTTATAACTAATGGAATCATTATACAAACAAGCACTTACAACTTTAGACAATAAGTCGTTCAGCTTGCCTCGTTGCCATTATACTAAAGAAGTATAATTGCTTAGCTTGGAAAACCCCATCAAATACGAAAACTGTCTGCCTATGATAAGATTATGCATGGTTTAGCTCACCTTTAAATCTACAACAGAACAGAGCTACTATAGGCTAGAGGTACAGCATGGGGGATTGCAGAAAACAAAAAAAGAGAAAACTGCATTTAGCCTGGCTGTGATTTCTTTCAGGGCATCACATCAATGAAAAAACACAATTAACTAGAGTCCTCTTCATATTATTAATTCAAGTGTAATGTTAAAGTCATGGCAACAAATTGTTTTATACACTGGCAAGCAACCCCATGGCTGAGTGGCATACCACACAGGCTCTAATGCCTTTTATTCACCTTTAACATGACTGTACTCGTACTCATTCTGTACCTGTATCATCTGCTATTGGATTTTGTTCGCTCAAGTTGGTTAACTATTTGATTTTTACCACCAATTTAGTTAGTTTTAACCATTGTATATATTGTATTATTTGTGTTATTATGTAAGGCTGCCTAACAACATCAGGCAAAGGCATTGCCGATGAAAACTAGCCGTGGGTGCCTTTACATTTGTTTCAATGTTGATTCATGTACATCGGCCCTTTTCAAATAAAAAAATTAATCACACATTCTAAATGGTTGTGATGGACAAACAAGATAATGGAATTGTTCTCCGTGGATTACCTTTATTTCAGACGCCTGCCTGAACCACCACTGCAAGAAGGGCAAAGTGTGTGAGGTAGATGACAGCAACTCCCCCATGTGTGTATGCCAGGACCCCATGACCTGCCCCGAAGCTGTCGGAGAGTTTGAGCACGTGAGTTCCATCACATGTAGCCTCTCTTGTCCAGCATGTCTTGCGTTCATCATACCATTTAACCCTCACAAATGTACAAATGTATACCAAAATGGACATTTGATTTAAATTTCTACTCTCTCAAATGTTTACATTTTACTGTGTTTCATTTACATGTAGCACATCTTGCCTTGCATTTTGCCCAAAATGTAAAAACACTTGCATAATCTCTCAAGGATCATCATAGCGAGTTATGAACAGTATACTGTAGTCGAGATGATCAACTTACGCATATGGCTTGGGCTGATACGCCAGCCCTCGCCTGCATCGCCTCAGGCAACGATGAATTCTCATTTGTTTATCACATACCCCATGACCATTCACAAAGACAAAACAATTGCATTTGACTGAAATAAAAAGATTAACATTACTGTCAATGAGGAACTGCCCAGGCGAATGAAATAGCGGTTCCCGACTCCCGATGGGATTTCAAGGTTCAAGATATCTTTATTTTTACACTCCAGTGTCAACTCAGCCGTGAATTTGACCAAACCATCCATATCCAAATACTCGATAATACAAACAATTCTTACTTCTGCAGCATTGTCACTCGCTGTGACAGTTCAGTGCATGCCGCCACGGTGGCACTTTTTTATAGCTTGCGGTGATTAGACAGCTGCTGTATATCAGCGGTTCTCAATCTTTTCTACATCATGGCCCACTTGAAAAGCGAATGTTTTAGCCAATCATTTGGGTGGCCCCACTTGCAGTTTCCTCGCGGCCCACCAGAGGGCCCCGGCCCACAGGTTGAGAATCACTGTTTGTATACAAAGCTAGATAGAAATATGAAAATCTCAGCTCTGTTCCTCCCTGCCTGACTCACTGGCTGTCTGTCTCCTCTCCGTCCCTCTGTCCTTTCCTTCTTCTTCAGGTCTGTGGAACTGACAACAAGACCTATGACTCCAACTGTCACTTCTTTGCCACCAAGTGCGCCCTGGAGGGAACCAAGAAGGGACACAAGCTGCACCTCGACTACATTGGACCCTGCAAACGTACGCACGCACGCACGCACGCACGCACGCACACACATTTTAACCATTTATTTATGTCCACATAAAGGAGAATACATACAGGGACACACATATTATAGGTGCTGGAGGGTTACATTCACAAAATCATGGCGTATGTTTTCATGATACAATAGGCATGTCACTCAGTACTCTACGGGTATAAGTAACAGCGTCTCCGCCATATATGGCGACTGCCAATTATAGCAGAGATAGCACAATACTTTGCCAGCCTTTTTGCCTCCTTTTTGGGCATCTTAAGTTGTTGAAGCCCTCTAACAACTAGTCTGTGGGTATGTCCCAGGCTGCCGAATATAAAAACAAATAGTCTGCACCTATAACCCAGCTCTGAGCTGGTATGTAGGAGTGGTTCGTATTTAATGACCTTGGTCATAAAGGCCTCCTCTAGGCTAAGGTCAAAGGTCCAGGTTAGTCTCTAATACAGACACTTCCCTGGACTCTTCATCAACCACAACAACATCTGGTGTATTAGCTGTCAAAGATGTAAATATGTCACACACACACACACACACACACAGGGGACATTTCATTGGGAGGTTTCTGGAATGAGACAGTTATGGGACGATCAGTGAAAGTAAGCGTCCCCACAGCTATCCTGCAAAGTACTACAGGTTTTTCCTAGGGAATTTAAGTTCAGCACACTGTCTCAGACACCGTTTCCCTGTGTATACAATGTGTGTTGAAGATATTTAGACAAGGCAAGGCCATTTGTTTATATATTAGCACATTTCAACAACAAGGTAATTCAAAGTGCTTTAAACATTAAGACACAGCGCATTAAGACACATGTGCAAGATATGTAAAGATAATTGAATACAATTAAAAATAAGAATAGGTTAAAATACAGCAGGAAAAAACAAACAAGAGGATACTGTCGTATATTGGTCCATTGATCAGGCGGAAACAACACTATTCCATAACTATTCCCTGAGTGCAAGAAGAACAAGGATCCAGTTTGAAAGAGGGTAACAGATGCCTTCACCTTAGCCATCACCTTGCATAAGGACAATAGTATTATAATCAGCCGCTTGGTAACAAAAGACTTGGCCCAGAGACTTGTTTTGGTTCACACTTAAAGCTAGGAGCTTCTGCTCCAGGACAAAGACCAGGATCTTAAAGGGTTGACTGATCAACACATCAATAGCAGAGACATGCATCTATATTCAAATCTAAGGGTTTGCCATCCTGCTGTCTCATCCTTTTGCTACTATTCCATGTTTTAGTTGTGGCTCTGGGGACATAAAGCTAACCTGTCCCAGATGACCTGACGTCTGGATGGTTCATGATGTATCACAAGATCAGAAATGTATTTTGTCCCAAAACCATTCAATGCTTTATAAACCAACAATAGTATTTTGAAATCAATTCTGTGACAGACAGGGAGCCAGTGTAAAGGTCTGAGCACTGGAGTGATGTATTTAGAGAGACTATCCCAGCCATCTCACCTCCTCAAATTGCATTAGTTCTAAATTCACTGCTAACATTGCACTCTCTCTAGCTGACATTTTTCTACCTTAGTGATTGACGGGCAGCTATGTCAGTGAGGCTGTAGCCATACTGCCTGCCTGCCTGGCAGGCGTCTACGGAGAGGTTGAACAACACGTTTCAGCGTGCAGGCTGCATTTTTCCATCACTTGTTCAAACTGAACAAGTCTCTTGAGATGAGCCTTATTGTGTGGTGAAGATGAGGCCTTAGGCTAGTAGGGTTCAAATGGAGATCAAGGTGGTTTTCTGTATTGCATACAGAAAACTATTCATATTCAGACTTTTATGCCTTCACTTTTCATCTCAGGCTGTTGAAAAGGCTAAGAAGTCGACGACAGGTTACTTTGTGTTTCAATCACAGCTGACGTTGTATTTCAGTTTCATGTAGTTCAGTTGGCAGTTCATTCTAACCTGTGTTTCCATCAAATTGGATACATATAAATATATAAATAAGACTTGAAATGTTCAATTTACATTTGAGCCATGTAGAACAACATTTAGAACATGCGATTTATAATTAATACAAATGTACGATAAGCTTCAATACCTAGATAACAAACATTAAAAGCACTGCCATCCTTGCCATAATGCCTCCTGTGATCCAAGAAACGGAAATGTGCCAGGCTCAGTACCAATAATAGGCACCAGACCAGAGCCAAGAAGAACGATAGAAGGAGTTTTTTTTTGCTCTAACATGCTTTCTTATTCCCAAATGTGTCTGTCAACAGTCATTGAGCCCTGCGAGGAGGTCGAGCTTAGCGAGTTCCCCCTGCGCATGAGGGACTGGCTGAAGAATGTGCTGGTGACCCTGTATGAGCGCGATGAGGAGAACAACCTGCTCACCGAGAAGCAGAAGCTCAGGGTCAGTAGGTCTAATTATATGTGTCCTGATGAAGGTCTGAACAGGCCGAAGCGTTGACGAGCAATATAAATTACCAAGTGGAGCTTTTTGCAACTTTACTAGTGTGCAGACTCTATTCTTTTTTTCAGTAGGTCTAATTACCACACAGTGGTGTTTTTTATTAATTAATTAATTAAATACTTCTAATTTAACTTCTAATCACCGTATCCCTTTAACTTCATGCTGTCGATGTAAAGAGAGAGTGGTGACATGTCCCTTTAACTTCATGCTGTCGATGTTAAGAGAGAGTGGTGAGATGTCCACTAATTATTACCACTAATTATTACCACTTACCACTAATTATTCCTAATCCAATAATTTCATAACCGGCAGCGGTCTCCTACCGGAGCCGCAGCCTACCGGTCCGCTGGTCATCAAGTTATTGGCTTAGGAATGCGACAAAAGCAAAACAATATCCATGAATTCAAGTCTCCATGGGGTGACTAATCGATAGGAAAAAAAAATCTTTTTGGGGTGAACTATCCCTTTAACTGTAGTTAGTTTGCTGAGCTGTCCATGCTGACACACCTACATGAAACAAGCTGTCTGTTGTGAACAGGGACTATTATCAATACTTTTTTGTTGTTGTTGCTTTGAATGTGTGTATGTAAACATAATAGTCATTACATGTACGTGTGTGTGCATGTCCAATCCTTTAGGTTAAGAAGATCTTTGAGAATGAGAAGAGGCTGCAGGCTGGTGAGCACTCTCTGGACCTTCTGGCCCATGACTTCGAGAAGAACTACGCCATGTACATCTTCCCCGTCCACTGGCAGTTCGGTCAGCTCGACCAGCACCCCGTCGATGGGTACGTTACTGCAGGGAAATCTGTTATTCAGGGAAATACTCATTATCCACAATGTCTCATTTCACAAGTTTCCAAATGTTTAAAATCCTTTGAAAATAGCAGATCTACAAGCTCACAACGCGTCGCTTTGTGAGCTTGTAGATCGGCTATTTTCAAATAGCCAAAGTATATATAGGTCTGAAGTGGTTAATGTATGTTTTTTTTCTATAATAATTTAAATCTACAATGTAACTAGTAAATAAGGTTTTCAGATAATTGTAATGGAGTAAAAGTACAATATTGTCCTCTGAGATGTAGTGGAGTAGAAGTAAAAGTATTGAAAATGGGAAATACTGCAGTAAAGTAAAAAATACCTAAAAATTGTACTTAAGTACAGTACTTGAGTACATGTACTTAGTTCCACCACTGTATTTGACAAGTCAAGTGTGCATGTCCCGTGCAAAATACTAATAGCTGAATTTGTGTAACAGCTACCTTACCCACTCGGAGCTGTCCCCCCTGCGTGCTCCTCTCATCCCCATGGAGCACTGCACCACTCAATTCTTTGACCAGTGTGATGCTGATAGCGACAAATACATTGCTCTGGAGGAGTGGGCCAACTGCTTTGGCATCAAGGAGCGTAAGTATAAATCCCATCCACCGCTGGGAGCTTTGTATCAGCATGGGTTGTAGGCTATAGTCTCTAGTCTCTGCAGGACATCACTCTTTCTCAAAGTGTTCAGCATCTGCCGTGTCAGAGCTAAATCTAGTGTTATTGGAGCATCCTGGTGTCTCATCCAGTTGGTACACATATACCACATACAGTTAGGTCACCCGCATTGAAAAAACAAACATCTATCGCTCATCCAAAGGGAAATCCCCCTGACCAAGGGACCAACGTGAAATTTACTTATGTTTATGCTAATCATAGACCTACATTTCTGCATAATTCAAAAATCCTATTGCAAAAAGCATTGAAAATCTGGTGAAGGAACCCCCTGCAAACTAAACAGTAATGCTCTATTCTATGGGCTCAAGTCAGACTCATGACCTGTGTCATTCCTTTCATGTTTTTCTTTAAGTGTTCAATCCAACACAGCAAAAAATCCCTGATATAATGATAAGAAAATTCTGTAATTTTATGCTGTTTGAGGTAAATGCCAGCAATCCTGTACATTGATTTCATGACAATTCTGGTCAATCATGCTCATGAGTGTTGCACCTGCTTTGTGTTTACAGAGGATGTGGACAAGGACATGGTCATCTAAGCTCCAGTGACCATCAACAGTACGAGAACACCTAGTCGCAACTAGAGGGACAAAGGTGCTGATCCCTAAATTAAAATCACAGTAACGGTGCTAATTGCTAAAGAAAAAACAAATTGTGTTTTTATAACGACCTTACCTACCTATACCACTAAAAAGATTAAAAGAAAAGATGTGCACAGTCTGTCTACTAACTATCACAAAATCGTGATCATGCAACTTCCAGTTTTTTGTTTTGTTTTTGTTTTTGTTTTTAAAAACAAATAAGCCTCTGAAATCAGATAGAATAGAGTAAAGACCATTGATGGGAGATGTAAATGTATTCTCTTTGTGGAACGGGTGCAAACAGTGATTATTGTCATTATTGTTTTATATATGTGGTTTTTTATACTCTGGGGCTAGAATTTGACATCAATTTGACAGTTTATTTTGGCGACACAAATTTGTAAAAATCAAAAATAAAGTTTCTAAATAAATGACCCTTTGCTTGCTTTCTAAAAAAAACATGTTAGTTTTTGCACTCTTTTGGTGGTGGACTCATTTGTTTTTGTCTTTTTTGTACTTTGTTTTAGTACATTCATTGATATTTTGACTACTGCTTTAAAGTTGTTGTTTTTTCACTGTCGCATACAGATTCCATGTCACAAACAAGGATATACAGTACTTTTATTGATATTTGGAACAATACAAATGATATATTGTTTGAAAATCTATGAGGAAAGAATCTTGCAGGCTGAGAAAACTTTCTTGCTCTTAACTTGTTTTAGTGACATTCTTTTGTCATCATCGAAAGCACAATAGAACTCTTTCCACTAATAAAATACTGAAATATCTGAATAATTTCTGCATGCATTCATATCTCCATTTTGCCCATTCAAAGGAATTTCTATAGACGATGCTTACTGGCACTATTAGATAAAGAGAGGTCTCTTCAACATGAGTGACTATGTAGACACCACAGAAGAGATTTTCAACATGTTGCACAGCAAACATATACTCATATCTTGCTTTCTTGTGCTTCTAAAAAAAATCATATTTATACATTTTCTCCCTGTGAAGCACAGCTGACCTGTGAAACACGATAGTATACAAATTTCTATACATAAAGTTAGACTTTACTTGGCCTAAATAACAAGATATTTACCAACACACATGAAAAATGTGTAGATTCAGTAAAGTATGTAAGTGCTATAGACAATGCAATATGAATCAATAGGACTAACCAGCATGTTCTGAAGGTGTTTGTGCATTGATAATTCCTATAGAAACTGTCTTTTACACACTTGAAATCTTCTAGTACACTACACACCCTTAAGTTTACTTTAAACCAGCTCCCAAGACTGTTTCCGGGATATTAAGTTATTATTTAATTTCAGCCAAAGCTTGCTTTATGAGGCATTGCCATTATTGGCCTACATACATTTTAGATCAAACACAGGGTCAACTTTTTTGGACTATATATACGGCATATACCACTTGCTTTGTACAAACTTATTTGTGAGGAACATCGGTCCCAAGGGTGACTGACTGCTGGGAAAGAAAGACAGAGCACCCAGTTACCATCTCTACCCGTTCAGCCAGACACTAGTGTCAGGAATTTGGAACAACTGTAGAGCCTCATCCACAAAGGCTGGGAAAAGCACCTCCCCAACCCCCACCCCCTATCCTCTCTGCTCAGCTCTCCACCACATGAGGGAAAGAACATTCTCTACTCCCTCCTTTGCTTTGCTCTCTCTCTCTCTCTCTCTCTCTCTCTCTCTCTCTGTGCTCTGAAAAAGCTGATTGCTGTGTGTGTGTGTGTGTGTGTGTGTGTGTGTGTGTGTGTGTGTGTGTGTGTGTGTGTGTGTGTGTGTGTGTGTGTGTGTGTGTGTGTGTGTGTGTGTGTGTGTGTGTGTGTGAGTGTGCATATGCTTATGCGTGCGTGCATGTGTGCATGCGTTGGGTTCTCACAGTTACAAGGGTCTTCTAAGTGATCTAGAAGAATCCATACAATACTATCCTGAATTTCACTGGAAGCATTTCTTGATATCACACATCTTTCTACAGTGAGGTTCAGTTGAGACGTTTAGATGGCCTATACATGGATATGGTGACCTTTGCACCTCAGCTGAAGACGTTTTAAACTTCCAAGTACAGAGCAAAGAGGTATAATATAACGGTCCAGAGACCAAGGGAGCACATTCAAATGGAGGGAAGATTAGAATAACCATGTGTTCTCTTCTGTCCCAGAACCAGAAGTCTATTCTATTCGATTCTTCTCTATTCCATTATATGCTGTTACAGCTTAATTACTGTTCAATTAAAGTGCTGAGGCTGAGTTCTAATCAGAGAATCATCATCAGAGAATCTGATGACTCATCTGCTCAAAAACAGATGCTTCTTTCTTCTTCTTTTTTTATCAAGGTTATGTCTCCCTCTGGTGGGTGATTGTTGTTGGTACGTTTTCACCATATTGTGGATGTATTTATTATTGAAAGAATCGACTTTTTTTTATTTTTAGTATCTATACCACAATGAAGAAATACTCTGTTACAAGCAAAAGTCTGGTGTTCAAAATTTACTTGAGTAAGAGTACAAAAGTATTGGCATCAAAATAAAGAACCAAAAATAAAATACCTCCTACCTACCTTCAATTTCGAATGCAACATAATGTAGCACCCTTAGCCTATCTGTAAAATAAAAGGAAGAGGAAGCAGGACCACATTGGAAACAAGTGTTTCATTAAGCTTTTATTTGTTTATCCTGGGTTTAAGTTATACTGTGATTTCTTTTACCTAAATCAAATCAAATCAAATCATAGCTAAACAGTAACCACCTTCGATCTTCAAAATACTCTAAACCACATTTGTGACTAATGTAACGAACAGCATCATCCTCTGTAAGAGCAGGGTCATGCACAGACATTTTGAAGGGCAGGGACACAAGCACAAGCAAACAATCAAACAAACAAACAAACAAGAGTGCAGAGGAGGGATGAGGGGAACATTTTGAGAAGGATACAGAAGTCCAAAGAGGAGGTTTATGGATGTTGAGAGAAAGGAGGTGGCTCAGCTGGAGTGACCGGCAGATGCAGAGAACAGAAAAGGAAACAGATGATCCACTGATGGCGACCATGCATGGGCATTATCTGGAAGAGGAAAAAGAAGAAGACCCTCACCCCATCACACAACACATATTATTATGAGTATTACTTATAATAATAATAATAATAATAATAATAATTATTATTATTATTATTGTTATTATTATTATTGCTGTTGCCACATGGCCGGTATCCATAATCACACTCTATGTTCATGACATGAGACCATAGCATGAGACCTGTTTCACCTTTATAAGTAATAAGATTCTAAAGAAACCACACAGTGTTATAATCTTCTCTTTCTTTCTCTCTCTCTCTCTCTCTCTCTCTCTCCCTCTCTCTCCCACACACACACACACACACACACACGCACACACACACACACACACACACACACACACACACACTGGGAGGTCATGGTCATGTATTGGCCTATCTTAATGTCATTGTTAAACTCTCGATGATGATTTAATCTAACAGGCGTATTAAAGTAGCCGTAGGCCTATAGTTGTTGTTGTTCAATCAATGAGTTCATAAATAATTAGGCTATATCAGATAGTGTTTCATTGAAATGCTGAAATAGCCGGGGGATCACAGCCAGCCAGTGGTGTAAAGTAACTAAGTACATTTACTCAAGTACTGTACTTAGGTAGGTATTTTTACTTTACTTGAGTATTTCCAATTTTCTGTACTTTTACTTCTACTCCACTACATCTCAGAGGCTAATATTGTACTTTTACTCCTACTACAATTATTGAACACGTTAGTTACCAGTTACTTTGTAGATTTAGATTATTATCACCAAACATACATTAACCACTTCAGCCCTATTTAGGCTACATTTCAGCCATTTGAAAATAGCTGATCTACAAGCTCACAATGCTGCAAGGCATTGTGAGCTTGTAGAGCGGCTATTTTCAAAGGATTTTTACACATTTTATATTTGAAAAGTTGTGAAATGGGACATTCTGCATAATGAGTACTTTCTACTTTAGCGTACATTTTGATACCAACTTGTGTACTTTTACTCAAGCAAATTTTGAATTCCGGACTTTTACTTGTAACAGTACATTGCAGCAATGATACAAAAACTTAAGTTACAAAAAAAAAAGAGTACTTTTTCCACCACTGCAGGCTATCGAGCGACCCCCCCCCCCCTCCATTGAGTTCAATGGACCGGTGGCGCCATCTTGTGAGGTTTTCAGCTACTACTTACAATGGTGTTACGTCACGTTCTCTCGGTATGCGTTTACGCTCAGTCGTACGTACGACGGTGCCTCGCGCCCCCCAAAAATAGCAGATCTACAAGCTCACAATGCGTGGCAGAAGCCAGTCGTAGTGAGCTCGTAGATCAACTATTTTAAACCACGCAGCACCGTCGTACGACGGATTACAAACACGCCCGTAGGCGGGTAGAGAGGAGAGCAGCCAGGCAGGAGGGGGCGGGCCATAGAGTTATAAGGGGCCGGCCTTTGCAAGGGAGTGCAGTTCATTGGTGGGTGTTTTTCGGTTCGGCTGTAATGATTGGCCAGTTGGGGATGGGGTGCGGGGTTGCCATGACCGCTAATTAATTATAAGTAACTTTGGGCTTGTTTTTCTGTAAAGTTGCTTGCTTATGGGGCTTGTTTCCTGATGTTGTTTAAACCAGTGGTTCTTAAAACATTTTCATGTCAAGGACCCCCAAAATGAATATGTATTTGTCTGCGGACACCCATATGAAAATATGTTGTGCCAGGGACCCCCCATTCCATACCAGATGTGTGTTATTTAAATGTTTCAAAAATGTTCCAAAATTACCCTTTTTTTTATTTGTATATAGATTTTTTTGTTTTCTTTTTTTGGATTGTGTTGGCTTCAGCCATTTTCAAATATCCGTAGCCACTAGCCAGAGCCATTCAAGGCTCTGGCCGTAGCCTAATAGTCGCTTCTTTACGGCTTGTTTTCATAGACCCGGTAGCTTGTTCTCTCACAGAATCTGGCAACACTGGATGGGGGTGGGATCATAGAGGGGTGGGATCCAAGTTCGGTTGTTCCACCATGGGTGTGCGAGGCTGAGAGCAGTGTTGCCATGTCGGCTTATTATAAGCGACTTTGGGCTTCTTTTTCTCCCAAGATGCTAGTTAAAAAATCGTAGTTGCGTAGTTTTTGGGCTTGTTTCTAAAGTGTACTTGCTTTATTTAGGCTTGCTTCCCCCCAAAAAAAGAATTATTATTTAAACCAGTGGTTCTCAAATATTTCCTGAAAATGTTTTGAGCCAGGGAGCATTTGTGTAGTTAGAATGTTTCAATAATATTCCAAATACTCCACATTTTATTCCAAGAGTGTTTGAAAATAGCAGCTAAATAGCGGCTATTTTCAAATATCTGATTTAAAAGTGCTCATATAGTCATATCTGGCTTGGTCGCTTCCTTTGGGCTCGTTTGCCTAGACCTGGTTGCTTATTTCTCTCACACAAGACATGGCAGCACTGGCTGAGAGACCGGCAAGCAGCACAGCACGTTGTGAAGCCGCTAGCTAGTCTAGTCACTAAAGTCGACCTGACCGCCTGACTGGAGCGGACTGACTGAGGGAAGGTGATTCACAAGAAATCACTAATCTCTAAAAAAAGAAGAAAAGAAACCCCATCATCTGTGTGATTTATCTGACCCTCTGGTGAGTGAACAGACACCCTTTATTCCCTCTCTGGACGTGTTTCTGGTGGTTAACAGTTAAGTGTGCCTTCGTCTATATCGTGGAGCGATTGGGTGAAGTAGTAAAATGTACTTTATAAGTATACGCCTTAGTGTACTGCGTGTGAATGTGAACATATAAGTTACCGTTAAGGGTAAATAACTTGGATGTTTTGAGTCCACATTGTCTATCGGCCGGGGCCCTCCCGTCCCACTACTACTACTACTACTACTCTGGTCTGGTCCTCCTACAGACACAATGTTACTTTATTATCTCACGAGTCTTTCATTCGACGAAATGACACCTTTTCCACGTGCGTGGACACCTTTTATACATAAATATGTAACGAAGGAGTTATTATTTCGTTACTCGTGCAAGTTAAACAACCATTCTGGTTGTTGATGCTCGTTTCAGTCAGTGTGACTTTGGCTGACTTGCCTTTTCAGATGACATGGTAGTAATAATGTGTTTATTACATGTAACGTTAGTCTTTTTCTTGTACCATTTTCTTTAACGTAGTGTGCTTGGGCAACTGCCTTGATGTGTTACGAACATTAGCTTAGGTGAGCTAATCTAGCCTGCTAGCTCTAGCTGTTGGACAGGCTGTGTGTGTGTGTGACTGCATGGGGACACGTGCTGCTGGATCTGGGTGTCCTAGTTTGGGCCGTCCATTCATTCCAGCTGCAGCAGCTACATCCTTAGCCAGTCAGTGAGATAGCTAGGGCTTAAAACGTTGTCATTTTGTTGAAACCCACACTAATAAGAGCCATTGATCACCAGGCATCCAGGATGCCTGGTGATCAATGGCTCTTATTAGTGTGTGTGTGTGTGGGGCATGGCGTGGCCTTTTGTCTCCATGGCTGCCCTCCCTGCATGCTTTTCCTCTTGGCCTCATCCATTCCTGACATGGCTGCGTGCTGGATTACAAGTTGCCTCATTTGCCTTTAGTTGAAATGTCTATTAAAAGGAACTAATCCCAAAACGGATAAGTTGTTCAGTTGGTAAGGCTAGGCGAAAGAGATTTATTTTCAACATACACGCGTTCTCCTAGGCTTGTATGTCATTACATGTTTCGACGAATTGAATGCACAGGACCCCAATGGAAACAAGCCACAGTGCTTTCTTGGGTTTAATCCTTTTATCATCCTTATGTATAGAACTGTGCTTTCTGTGCTTTTTTTTTGGCAAACTGTTCATAAAGTATTCAATCAATCAATGGTAGGTTGCCTCACCCCAATGAACTGATCTATTCCAAAAATGAGTGTCTTCTTATCGTGGTGGTAGGTAGGTAGGTAGGTAGGGAGCTAGCTTGTTGTGTGTTGGTTGCTAAGTGTGCCAATGCAGCAGATGGCCATGTAAGTGTTGTGAACAGGTGTGGCTAAACAGTCCATTAACTGGCCTAAAAGGTCCAGTTGTCTGGCACTGGGGTCCTGTACAGAGATGTGATTATTTTCTGAGGTACTCAATAGTTTTCTATGGCTGGGCAGTGGGTGATATGATGATTCATGGATGATGTTCATTATTGTTCGTTATATCGGCATTGGGAGTGTTATCAATTGTAGTTTGAAAAAAGTGGAAAATCTTGTTACTTGTTGTTACATTTTTGCAGCCCAGTAGGGTCCTCCTATTTATTGTGCAATTGTAGTTTGGTTGCGCCACCTCAACTGCAGTTTGTGAGACATGGTTATATTGTGGGTTGAGATTTTGGGGAAGGTAATGTCATGTGTCATCCTAACGTGTATAAGATGGTAAAGGCTTTGTCAAATGTGTTGTGGTTTTCTCTCCAAGGTATAGATTACACAGGACTGGGGGGAAATATAATCAACATACATGTACAACTTATTATTTTCAGTTTCAGCATATTGGAGATTTTCAGTTTGAAAGTCAATTTGATTAGACAGTAATGCAGATATTTGTAGGTTGATTTGACACCTGGTCAATCATGGCCAGAACAAGACATCTTGTGATGTTGAAGTAGGGATGTAGTCTGTATACATTTTCAGCAGTTAAATTCTAGGCTGTTCCTGTAACCACATTCTTTTGGGGGGGATGTTCTTAAGAAAGTGGATGTTGGTTAAGGTTGTGCTCAAGAACATAGTTGATAATTAACTCACTGGGCTCGTATTAGTCTGTTATTCAAGAATGTGGAAATATCACCACCATACTTGTTAACATACACTACTACACAATGTATTTCACAGTATCTAATATTTTGCATATTGGCCAATAGATTTAAGTCTGGTCCGTTGAATGAGATTCAACAGTTTTGATTTTATGTGGCCTGACTGAACTGGTAGGTCATTTTGAGACATGCTGGCAAGTTAAAAGTAGCGCACAACAGCAACATATTCCGAAAGCAACGCATTTGCTTACTGATGGCACTAAATCCATCTTGTATCGCATTAGTAATAACAATCGCATTAGTATTAAGTATCGCATTAGTAATAACAATATGATAACATGATTACCATTATTAATTATGCTTGTTTATAAACAGATCCTGGCACCAGGCTTAGTTGAGAATCTGCATTTCGTAGCGCTGCAATGTGGAGCATTCTGTAGGTCACTCTGATATTACGGTAGTGCGTGTTTATAGTACAACGGGCATGCATTACAGCAGCTTGTGAGTTCTTGTATCTACACATTGAACACGAAAAATGGAAAACTATGCAAAAAGTGTGATCAAAAGACAAGGGATTGACTCATTTGAGCCACTGGTAACAACGTGGAAAACACTATAGTGGATTGTGATCAAATTGACGTAGACTCAGAGTGATGATGAATGTCGGATATTATTACTCGATGGATGGATAATGGATAGATCTAAAAGCCTATCAAACGGCAGAAATAAATGCAACAACGAAGGCAGACTGCTTTTTTTGGGGTGCATGTCATAAAACACACCCATTTCCTACCGAGATATAATGTTTACATTGAGCTACTAGCGGATATGGGGAAAACGAGTGGAACAGATGGACATGAAACAAGTCTGAAAGTGAAATCGCATTATCCTTCAAAGAAATTGTTGATAAAGAATGTTGTGTAGAACGTCGTCTATTATATGGGCGTGGTTTGGATATCTAATAAGTGACACAACATGCAACACAGTATAATATGCCATTTGTTGGTGCAAACAAACTAAGACGGGAAAGCCAACAAATGTTTTCCATCATTTACCATCCCAGCTACCGCACCAAGAGTATGAAAATGCGGTCCTAACTAAGTTGACGTCAGTCCGGCTTCGAGATTTGACCAACTTGCGTCAGTGGGGCTGTGCCAAAACGACACACAATCCTGTCGTCTTTTGCCACCATTGCCCCTTTGGAAAGCTATTGAGAAGGAGCAAGGACATAATGAACGATGTTCAATACTTTATAACGAAAGACATGATGCCCCTGTGCACAGTGGAGAAAGGCAGATTAAATTACTGGAACGGATTAAAGTTCTGGACTGAACCAAAACTGAATTTCACTTAAAGTATAACATGATTTTACTTTACCAATTAACCACATTTCATACAGGCTGGTGGATTTAGTCCAAAATCACTATTGTCTATTTCAATATCCATTTACCTTTTTTTTTCATAATGGAAAAGATTTTCTGAGCAGTGACTGGTACCTAAAATGAGTGTTTGAGTAGTTACTTAACTATTTGGATAGTGTTAAATTTAGCCCACATTTTGGTTATTTAGCAGAGACTCTTATCGAGAGCTGATTGAGCCGGTCATGCAAGAGTGATGTATACCACAGTTTTTTTTTTCATACACTCCTGGCTGACCTAGTTTGTCCCTTGTTGGCAGATTTTCTTTCCAGCTGACCAAAGAAATGGTGATGGAGAAGCCAAGTGCCCAGCTGGTCGGGCGGGAGTTTGTCCGACAGTATTACACACTACTCAACCAGGCCCCTGACTACCTGCACAGGTGAGATCATGTAACATGAAGCATCACAATTTTGTATCAGGCCTCTAACCACTTGAACCCCAGCATCCCCATTCTGGGTGGAACATT
This sequence comes from Gymnoscopelus braueri, assembly GCF_963280865.1. NCBI lineage: Eukaryota > Metazoa > Chordata > Actinopteri > Myctophiformes > Myctophidae > Gymnoscopelus > Gymnoscopelus braueri. The sequence goes on from NC_137622.1 coordinate 27,218,811, forward strand.
GATGCATTGTGTGCTTGTAGATCGGCTATTTTCGGCGAAGAGATTTGGTGTAGAGGTAAAAAAAAAAAAAAAAAAAGCACACAAAGTGACGAGCAACCCAGGTCTGTTTCACTAAGTATAGATGGTTTAAGAGGTTAAATTGGCTGCCTGGTTCTCAAAGTGTAGCCTATTTTAATTGCTCCATCACTTGTACATCATGACCGGCAGATTAACCCCAAAAGACAATAAGTGTGTATACAAGTCAATTGGCTCTGTGCATAACTGTAGTAACAACTTTTCAGAAGGTGCCATATCCGTTTCCTGTTCCAGTTCATTTTCCCATAGCTTAGTGAGATTGTCTCGGCAACAAGTTTGAACCGTAAAAACACACGACACCTTCACATGCCTATCCATTTCAAATCAGCTGTGGAGCCAATCAAACAAAGCTGTGGGAATTGTTTTTGAACAGGAAACGGGTTTGCTACCACCTTCTGAAAACCTGGGACTACAGTTATGCACAGAGCCTATTGTGGATATACTGTAGTGTATACTATAACAATTTGGTTACTTCTGCTAAAGTGCTAACCACTGGACTCTCATGAACCTTGTTTTTTATAGGTTTTATGGCAAGAACTCATCCTATGTGCACGGAGGCCTGGACAATAATGGCAAACCTGTGGAGCCTGTCTACGGACAATCTGTGAGTTTGAATTCACACAAACAGTAGATGAGCTAATCTCCATACAGTTGGACAACGCTTAAGTTCTACCCACACACACCCAACACAGGGTTTATACACAAAGAGAATGAATCACATGCCATAACAGCACATTGGCGTTGCCATTAGACCTAAATTTGACCATCCCTTGTAAATCATCACCCAATACATTAGATAACACCTCATTTCACTATGTGGCTTTTCTTAGGTTGTGACACTGTCAGAGTTTATGACCCACTGTTGTGTCCCAACCCTTGGAATTTTGTGTAATATTCTCCGCTGCTCTTTTGAGTTTTTTATCGTGTGGCTCTGCGGGAGCCGCGAAGTTAGCCGTCTATAATTGGTTCGTTTTGTGTGTGTGTCTGCCTGTAGGTGTTTTCACATTTATACTTATATTTAACTTACATTTTATGATATAGTATAACTGAATGGAGCTTGGATTGAACCAAATTTGGATTCATATGTCATAGATGACTGACATCACAGGCTCACCACATTAAGTTCCCACGCCATTCCCATGTATTTCCCAAGGTTCACATGATTTGATTTTTTGTCCTCCTCCTTCCGTTCCAGGAGATCCACAAGAAGGTGATGGCCCTGAGTTTCCGAGAGTGTCACACCAAGATCAGGCACGTGGATGCCCATGCCACGCTAAACGAGGGCGTGGTGGTGCAAGTGATGGGAGAGCTTTCCAACAACATGCAGCCTATGAGGAAGTTCATGCAAACCTTCGTGCTGGCACCTGAGGTGGGTGGTTGTTGTGGTTTGACAGTTAATCCCAAAGCACGATACTCACATTTTAGACATTCTGCCCATAATATGGGCAGAATTACAATATTATTGTGATCCAGAGTGACTTGGAAGAAGTACAACCCTTGAACTCCTTACCTCATTTGCTAGATCACCAGCATCACAAGTAACCACAACTAGGTGAGCGTGCTCAGGCAAGAAAGATTCCTGTGCTTAAAAAAAAAGTTTACATAAGAGCATGTGCTAGTAACATAATCGAGAGTCAACAATTCGGAAGTTAAATCTATTCATGTTTCTCGCAGGGTATTGTTCAAACATTCTGTTACACAAAGGTTTATGAGGTTTTTTGTTTTATATTTTCTGCCACAATACTGTTCCAGGTGTACTTGATGATAAAATCGTAAGCCTCGTCTGGTAGTTTCACTTTGGATTTATTTGTTTAAAATCTTACCACATTCAAGTCAAAGAAAGGTTCCCAATTTTGAGTAAATACGTTCTGATTAGTGTATCTTGACCTGGGTTGAAAAATGTTCTTGTAGCTCTTTGCATAGTAGTACTAAAGTAGTAATATAAATCCACACCTGGTGCATTGAAATGTGGACGCGCGGGCATTTTAACCTATTCAATCCGGGAACGCATCTACAAATGACTTCTAAATCCTAACAGTTTTCTGAAAACCGTATGTTGCTATAATATCTCTCTTAGGGATTTTCATGTCAAGGACCCCCAAAATAATATGCATTTGGTGGCTGATCCCCATCTCAAAATATCTTTTTCCAGGGACCCCCCAGAAGCAAAGATTTGAGATACAAATGTTCGCTTAAAAATATATATATATTCAAAGATTTCCACACATTTTCATGATTTTTCTAAAATAGCAGATCTACAAGCTCATAGCGCGCTATGAGCTTGTAGATTTGCCATTTTTGAATAGCCAAAGTATAAAATAATGGCTATAGCTGGATTGAATGGGTTAATGTTAATAATGCAGTGTGACAATCATTTGATTCACTGGGATTCACACATTCAACTTGTGATTTACGCGCATTCAAATAATCGAGCCTGCTTATTAATTGAGTGAAAGGATGGCAGACAGACATGTTAATGGTTGTTTTACTAGTTTGCTAATTATTTTTTCAAATTGCTCCAGGACTCACTGTATAGCCCATCAAGAGCGAATGGTTTATATAAGGGGTCCCCAATGTTTTTTTGCACCAAGGACCACTTTTCCTGAAGTATCACTTTCCTGTAGTTGAGGAGTTGCGCACAATGGATTTCAATAGGCTGTTAATGTCTTTTGCTTTGAAGTAGGGTAGGTAGGTACCAAAACAGTGAGAGAGGTGGTAGTGTGATATTGCACTGTGTTGCTGTTCTACAGATACACAATGGTCATTCATATTCTATATTTATGTCCACGTTGCGGACCACCAGTGAATTGATCTAAGGTTGACCACTGGTTTATATTATAAATCCACACAATACTTGCTTATTGAGTATTTGCAGTTAATCAACTGTTTTAAATGTCTTTTGTCAAATGGAATGTAGCAAAAACCGTAATGTGTTTTGTAATTGAATCCGGAATAAAATGCTGCGTTTTAGTATAAAACAAAACGGAACGGAACATGATAAATGTTTTACAATGTTAAGAATCCTAATCAACTCGTGTTTGTCTCTGCAGGGCACCGTAGCAAACAAGTTCTACGTTCACAATGATGTGTTCCGTTACCAAGATGAGGTGTTTGGAGATTCGGACTCGGAACCCCCTGAAGGTGAGATCCACTTACTGTGATTTAAAACTGGCCAGCGGTGCCCCAACAATGTCACAACAGTTAAGACCTCAGCCTTCAGGTGCACAAACAATTACAAAACAAACAAAAAACTCTCTGACCAACAATTCCAAGGCAAGATTGCCTTGTTTGTCCCTTCAGTTGACATCTGGTCAAGCAGATTATGAAATTGTTTTTAAAACCAAAAAGCCAAATTCCAGAACAGTAGCACTATTCCGGCTGTATATTTGTACCTGGGTGGTTGTGTTGGTATATTCTTTAACTACTTCAATCTTATTACTTAGTTGACTCCATTGTTGGTCCATTCCTTATTTACCCTCTACCCCGAATCTCTTAGCTGAAAATAACCAATCTGTGACGCGTTGTAAGCTTGTAGATCGTCTATTTTCAAGTAATATTTGGGCCAGAATAGGGACGCTATGGTTCGTAGTTATTAGTTAATATATTGGATTAACGTTCACAAAGTAAAGTCGGGGAGTAAACTCAACCACATATAGATCTGTGTAAATGAACCATGCCCTTGTGGTGGTGCGTTGCAGAGTCTGAGGACGAGGTAGAGGAGTTGGAGGAGATTGTGCCTTCTCCTGATGTGGCCCAGGATGACTCTGCAACCTTCTACGAACAGACACCCTGGTATGTTGGGAAACTTTCATGTTGTTGGAAGTTTTTTTTTCTTCCCGCAGTGCCATAAAAAGGTTTTATTGTCACTATCGGCAGCATTCTGCCTGTAATGGTACATGACAGTCAAAATAACGGTTGCAGACATGACTGTCCTCTCTTAATCTCTGGTCATCCTGGTCCTCTGCAGCTCAGAACCAGTTGTCCCAGGTGAGGAGGAAGAGGAGGAGGATGAAGAGGAGGAGGAGGAGGAGGTGGTCGTGGCGGCCAGCCCTGAGCCCGAGGTGGAGGTGGAGAAGGAGGCGGAGCCCACTGCCATAGAGCTGAAGGCGGTGGACACCCTGCTGGAACCCCAGCCAGAGCCACTCGCAGCTGAGGAGCCCACAGAGAAGAGCCCCGCCCCTGTCCCCGCCCCCGCTGCAGACCCCGCCCCCACAGCCTCACCTGATCCCGCCCCCGCTGCCTCTGCTCCAGAGGAAAACAGGGTATATGGTTTTCTGCTTTATGGCCCCTGTTTTATGTCTTGCACCATTATGTTTTATATCCAGTTTGCATCTAGAAATAATGTATGCAGATTGTATGCGATTACAAACACAGGACCGATCTCTTAACATGTAAAGGGGGACAAATATGATTTCATAGTTTTATCTACAGAATAATCTGCCTTTTTATAGTTGATGTATAAGGCTGTTTTACATGCGTTAGTTTATTTTGTTGGCTTGAGCACAGCTCATCAAAACGCATCCATTTTGCACAGTTGTATGCAACGCGCTTGAGCTTTGTATGAATGTATAACTAGTGTGTGTGTGTGGCGTCCAGTTCTGACTTGTTTCCTGTCACCTGCAGCCGTTCTCATGGGCGTCAGTCACCAGTAAGAACCTTCCTCCCAGCGGGGCGGTTCCAGTGTCAGGAATCTCACCTCATGTCATTAAAGTCACTCCAACAGCACCGGTAGGTTGACAACAGCCAGCTCAGTACAAAACCAAATCTACTAAAGTTGGCATTGATTCTTAACCACTTGATCCATTCCACACCCAAAGGATGACCTTGATATCTTTATTTGGTGTGTTGGTATTTTACATGTTGGTTCTTGAATGTTCAGGTATTTGAAACCAGTTGAGAACCACTGCTTCAGAGAATGTATAATGGACCTGTTTAGATCAACAGTACATCAGATTTCTATTTGCTATAAAGCCTATTTGTATATAGTAATGCCTGAGATTATGAGTTGTCCATCTACACTCAGTATATACTAAGCCTAATGATGAGGCTTTGGAGCCTTAGCCTCAGTAGTGGCAAGTCCTCAGTGGTTTCAGCTAGTTTGTGTTGTATTTATCAATTTCCAGAATAGATTGTTGCAATTTTTTGTTGAAATAATAGAAATGGGCCATGTCAGGTGAAACTCATCTGCCTTCCCATCCCAGTTGCAGCTAAGAAACATACTACATACATTAACACATTGACCGCCAGAGGTTAATCTCATAATGTACTCACCAGTGCCAACGTTTTATTTTGTTTTTTTCACGTCGCCATAGATCTTGTTAAAATCCTTAAGATTGAGCCGTACATTGGGCCTGTTTACATCGGCGACATCTCACTGTATCTCCCAGTGAAAACCACGTGACAAACGGGGCATCCATGTTGTAGTTAGAGCGGATTACGTTAAACAGTGATATGCGAGGAGAAAAAACTACAGGAAGAGAATTGAGTTTCAGTGTGCGCTTTAGAATGGGAGCCGGCGTGATCGTCAAAACCGGATCCCAAATAATTCTGTTTCCGGTGGTGTTACAATGAAATGTGCCGTACTAGAAAAGTTTTTTTTTTCGAAAAAAATGAAAAAGCACCACAGCCCGTAGGCTACGGGATCGGCGCTTTACCGTTGGATTTAACGGCCCGTAGAACTACGGGCCCGGCGGTCAATGTGTTAAAGAGTTCTGTTTTATTTTGTCAAGTTGATCAAAAGGGAGGATGGCTGATTTTAAGCAGTTATACCTGGCCTGAGTCGAACTGTAATTGAAAGTGCTGCGTGTGTGTGTGGCTGCACACCTGTTGTGCATGGAGTCAATTCAATGCACAACAGGATAAATCAGTCATCTCCACAAACATTCAGGGAGAGCCACTGTCCGGATGGAACACCATCTGCTCTCGCCTGTGAAATTAATTTGTAGCTACAGGATCTTGACATCCAGTACCACAGCATGGCAAGCAGCGTATGTGATTCTTGTCAAATGAAAATAACTTTGTGATCAAGAAACCGTGGCTGTCGTCTGTCCAACTGGCGAGCCTGTCACGTTCAGTTAATCAAAAGGGGAGAATCATGAAAATCTTACGTGAGGATTTGTCATTTCAGGCCAGAGTGGAGGTGAAGTCAGAGGCCCAGTCAACAACAAACAGACCACAGAGAGACCAGAGACCAAGAGAACAGAGACCTGGAGGTCCTCCAACTGTACACAGAGGCCCCAGGCCAGGTACACACTGCAGCACACACTGGTTGACACATGGGTAAAATTAACTTTACTGTTCCAAGAGCTTATTTCCTCCACACGGACCACCTACGTGCCTGTGTTGGTCGGTTGAATAACCGTGGTCTCTGTTTCAGTGCGGGAAGGCGAACAGGGAGAGGCAGAGGTGCGAAGGGTGATCAGGTACCCCGATGCCCACCAACTGTTTGTAGGAAACGTCCCTCACGATGTGGACAAGGCTGAGCTCAAGGAGTTCTTTGAACGTAAGTATAGTTCTTATTTGCCTAGTGCTGAACATAAAAAAAAGACACTGATGTTGGGGACAGTGGTGTAAGAATGTACAATGACATTCAAAGGCAGGGCCTTTTTTAAATGCTGGTTATTCAAATAATGTGAAAAAACAGCACTTATGTTTATGACATTCTCATGAACAATCAATATGTTTTATAAACATTGTAAGAAAGGTGTTTGAACATCTACATTTACCCCACCGCTTACGTTCAGTTGAGCAGTATTGTGATGTCAGGAGTGGAGGAAGTCCACTCTGCTAAATGGTAGTCAACAGACAGCAGAGAGAGAGAGCGGTTACCAGGCTTAACAAAATAGGCCTACAAATGATTGGTTGTTATCAGTATAACTTATTTTCAAGCAATGGGGAGACCTCTATAGCCATGATTATGGGAATATAGAGCTATTAAACACTTATTTTAACAAATAAATGTTACTTGCACCCCCTTTTTTAAACTGTGTTTTCCCTTTTGCATATTTTTAAAAGGCCACAATATATTTGATAGAAAATAGAAAGTACAATGCACAGTCAATAATCTTGATATGATTCGGTTTCACAAGCATAAAGTGTTCCACAGCTTTTTGGACCCATTAAGAGTAGTTAATATCACAGAAAGAGCCATTGATTTCATTACATTGGCTGTAGCATGCGGACAAACCTTAAACATTTGTTTATGCCCCGCATGTGACGTGTGATGACCTTCATTGCAGAGTATGGCACAGTCCTGGAGCTCAGGATCAACAGCGGTGGGAAGCTGCCTAACTTTGGCTTCGTAGTGTTCGATGACTCGGAACCTGTACAGAAGATCCTCAGCAACAGGGTAAGAATAATACAGATGTTGGATGGATGGTGCTTTTGTTTTTTATGCATCTTCTTTAGACCCAACTGGAGCAGCACAACTATTCGCAAAATAAACAGAATTGTAATGTTAACCATGAATCTCAATATTGTATGTGATGACAGTACTAGGGTTCCTACCCGAAGACGTTAATCCTTCCTAGGTTGTACAGATATTATGCAAGAATTTATACAAATGTATTTTAATTTTAAGTCGATTCTGTCTCAAATCTTAAAGTGACGGGCACAATTTTAATGTCTTTAGTTTCAAAGCCGAATGCTCAGTAGAAAGGGACGGCCAATTTACCAGTCATATATATATATATATATATATATATATATATATATATATATATATATATATATATATATATATATATATATATATATATATATATATATATATATATATATATATATATATACACACACAGGCAACATCAATTTGAGATTTGTATTTTAGGAATTCATCAGGCAGGTAAAAGACTCAACGTTCCTCAATGTTGTGGTAACTGTTGGATAAAAATGTTTCTGCTCTACTTGTATGAACTGAGACCTCAACACGTTGAAAAGGCTATGGCACTGTGTGTTTCTATACCCTCCTCACCGCATGTCTCCTCACTTCGCTCCTTCAGCCCATAAAGTTCCGTGGTGATGTGCGTCTCAATGTGGAGGAGAAGAAGACTCGTTCCGCAAGGGAGGGAGACAGGAGGGACATACGGCCCAGGGGTCCAGGTGGCCCGGGGGGTCCCAGAGAGAGGATAGGGGGAGGACCGCGAGGCCCACCGACCCGTGGAGGCATGGCACAGAAACCTAGCTTCGGCTCTGGACGGGGAGCAGGCCCCAGCGAGGGTCGATACTCTGGCCCCCGTCAGTGAGGCACCGTCTGTGGGCTTGGCAAGGCTCTCCGATCTGAGCTGACTTATTTTTGAAATGGATTCGATTACTTCTTATGGTTTCTTTTGTCTGGTATGGTGGGGAACCAATTGGGCCAGGTTTGAATAAGAGGGGGAAATCTGATATCTAGACAAAATCTGTCTACATATTGTTAAGTTGAATTATGTTTACACTTGGAATTATCATGCGTCATGTATCCAGATTGTCTAGAAATTAGGAGGAAGCCACGTTGATACAAACGAGTTGAACTCTGACCATCTGCGATGCTGTGGCCATGTCCTGTTTGTTCCTCCACACCCCGCCCTCCTACAGACAGGCTTAAAGGAGACCCTGTGAATAAGTATGCTGAAAGGATTTCTGTTAGTAATTGAGCCCAGGTTGTAGTCGAGAGCCCTCCGCCAGCGCCAAGTCCTCGCCAGCTCCTGCTGAAGTCGCCAGCCACTCAACATCTCTGTAACGAAGTTGGCTGCCCCACCCCCTTCCTCCTCCTCTTCTTCTTCCGTACGCATGATTTATACTTGGTTGCGCACCGAAAATACAAGCTCAAAACGTGTGGCAGTGCGACACTAGTACGCAACTAGGGGTGCAACAGTCAATAGAGGAAAAAAAGGCAAATAGCCGATCTACAAGTTCACAATGCAATGCGACGCATTGTGAGCTTGTAGATGGGCTATTGTCGCTGCTTTTGAGGGACACTGTACGACAAAGTATTAAAGAAATATATAATAATAATGTATATTGAAAAACAATCTTCTCAATCGTTAAGAAAATAATTGATAGATGCAGCCCTAAACGCAACCAAGTATAAATCAGGCTTAATCCACAGCTTTTCATTTCCAATCCCAGGATTCTAGAATGTCACTCCCACCTCCTTGTCTCTTGTCTTCTTCCTCCACACCCACCTTCCCCCACACACACAATCTGGACATTTCTTTCTGTTTCCATTCTTTTGGGGTCTTTGTTCTATTCTCCATGCTGAACTTGAATTTGTTAAGAAACAAACAAACTCAAAAACACGCAAACACATAAGGGTAAGAAAAATACTACTACTTGAATTGGGGATTTAAAAACCCAGACGTTAGGTTCTCGCGTTCTCTCCCTGTTTCTTAAAGGAACGTGTACTTTTACTGCTTGGGCAATCCTGTGTATTGCTGCCACCATTGTATCTAGCGATCGATCTGTCTATCTTTTTATTCTGTCAGGTCAAGAAGCGAAGCTGTTGTGGTTTTTATGAGTAATGTCGGCTTATATGTGGAATCTTGGATGTCTGAATGCATTTTACGGAGCATGTATCAAAGTCCCATTAGCCTTCTCCTACCAATGCACTTCGTCATTTGTCATGTAAAAGAAGCAAGTAAGATGATATCAAGCTCACCCGCTGATGAGAGAACTAAATAAAAACGTGATTTATTATTTTAAATGTTGTCTCTTTTGATCATTGTTCTTTAATGTGCAACTGTTAATTAAGTTGGTTGATGTCAGACCATCCAAATTTTGACAATATTTTGGAAGTTGCCTTAAAGGGTGTTGAACGCAACTCCAAGTACAAAGTACAAGTACGTTTAAATGAATGGATTGGATGAACACAGCACGTGACGTGTTACAATGGATATTACAATGTATTGTAATACGTGCTATATTGCAATCACAAATGTGGGCTATAAGCCACTGGAAGGCAGACCAGGGGTGTATAATATTCAAATGGTCTTGAATGGATGAGAAATTACCTGTCTGCTACCGTTTTCACAAAAGCACTCATTCTTCAACTTGTTCTATGGTGAATGTTGGTTGTCATGCACAGAGTGCTCGGGAGATCTATGATAAGTGTGTTCCATTTAAATGATTAGCATTGATTTCTACCCTCTCATCCTTGGCACTATACCGCAGTATTCTGTCGCGTTATGAAGAAGTGCCTTTCAGCTGTTCATTTGTCTTGGAGCGCAAAACGCGCTGCTTCCTTTAGCAAGCTGGCCTGCAGCGATTGTTGCATTCCTGACAGCCTGTGCAAATAGTAATAGTATGGTCCCAAACCATTGTTTTACTTTCTCACACTGTCACAGTACATAAAACATTTTTGTGTACACATTTATATAATTGGAAGAACTTTAAAAATAATATATTTGTATGTTTTTGTTAACATGAATTGCAGAGTTGTATAATGGAAAGGAACAAAGTTATCATTTAAATCGGATAGATTTAACACTTACACTGTTTTAAGATATTCTTTGGGGTTTAACTATGCTAAATATTGCTAGTCATCCCTTTGTTTATATGTGTGTGTGTGTGTGTGTGTATGTATGTATGTATGTATGTATGTATATATATATATATATATATATGTATATATATACACACACACTCGCACGTTTATGAGAGGGAGAACCTTAAGAGATCAGGGATATTCCAACAAATATTAATGTCTGAAAATGAAATGAGCTTCCTCTCTCCCCCTGTACCCGTCGTTGCTGGGGTTATTGTTTAATGTTTAACGCATCGCTTTGCAAATAGCCAGTCCATATATGGGCATATGTGCGCACCTGCCCCAGACGCATACATACATACATACACACACGCACCTTTCACACTTAACAACATAATCATTCTAAATTGGTCCCAAGTTTATTTCCTGTTGCAGTGTTTGTGACTATCAGCAGCTGCCGGCTAATATAAACTGTTCCCTAGCAACGTCATCCCACTGACACAATGTAATATTGATTTGTGATATCGTCTCTGTCGGACGGAAACCTTGTATGTCCAAAACCTTTTTTGTATTTTAAAAACATGTAAAAGTTGATTTACAAGCTCACTCACTTGTGAGCTTGTAGATCGGCTATTTTCACTACTTTTGTGCGACCCGCTTGTATGATGAAGTAGTAGGGCATTAGTTTACGACAAAACTTTGAAATATGGAGATACGAGGTTCCTGCCCGACAGCAACAATGATACGCATTGTATTGAGGGGGGAACACATTCTGACAGGAATACAACATTTGGCAGACCTATTAGACCCATATGCATTATATTGGAGGGGGAACACATTCTGAAGGGGATAAGTACCTTGGCACAACACCGGATTCAGATGCAGACGACTGTTGCTAGCAGTGGTGGAAAAAGTACTCACATTTTTTACCTAAGTAAAAGTATCAATACGGCAACGTAGAAATACTCTGTTATAAGTTAAAGTGTGGAATTAAAAATGTACTTGAGTAATGGTACAAAAGTATTGGCATCAAAATGTACTTAAAGTACCAAAAGTACAAAAGTATTGGCATCAAAATGTACTTGAAGTACCAAAAGTAAAAGTACTCATTATGCAGAATGTCCCAGGTCCCAGGTTTCAAATGTATAAAATGTATACAAATCTTTTGAAAGTAGCAGATCTACAAGCCTAGCTTGTAGATCGGCTATTTTCAAATGGCCGAAATGCTTATAGGGCTGAAGGGGTTAATGTATGTTTTTTAATAATCAAAATCTATAAAGTAACTAATAACTCAAATAATGTCAAATAATTGTAGTGGCGTAAAAGTGTAACATTTGCCTCTGAGATGTAGTGGATTAGAAGAAAAAGTACTGAACATTTGAAATAGTCCAGTAAAGTAAAAAATACCTCACAATTGTACTTGAGTAAATGTACTTAGTTACTTACTTTACACCACTGCTGTTGCTAGGCGCATTATGGTCTATGTAAAACCACCCAATTAGGAGAGATTTGTGCTGCCAGCTCCATTAAGGCCCAGTTGGCAAAGCTCACCAATACATCAATGTTAATAATGGGTATAGGTAAAATCATAATACAGAATCAATAAGCGTTGTGGAAACATTATTCACAATGCAAAGTGCTACAGTCACTGCCAGGAGAGGGGGTTTCCTCCTTGGGCAGTTGATTATGTTTTCAGTGGTGGAAAGTAACTAAGTACATTTACCCAAGTACTGTACTTAAGTAAAATTGAGGAATTTTCACTTTACTTGAGTATTTCCAATTTTCAATACTTTTACTTCTACTCCATTACATCTCAGAGGCAAATATTGTACTCCACTACAATATTTGAAAACTTTAGTTACTAATTACTTTGTACATTTTGATTATTATTACAAAACATACATTAACCACTTCAGCCCTATATACATTTCGGCCATTTAAAAATAGCCGATCTATAAGCTCACACGGCACCATTGTGAGCTTGTAGATCTGCTATTTTCAAAGGATTTTCATACATTTTATAAATTTGAAAACCTGTGAAATGGGACATTCTTCATAATGACTACTTTCTACTTTTGGTACTTTTGAGTACATTTTGATACCAAGTTTACTTTTTCCACCACTGTATGTTTTGTATTGACAACAATGCATGACATATGTGCTCATGTATCTGTCAAAAGGATAGAACACAAAAAAGCTTGAGAGCTTTTTTATATTATGGTCCTTTGAGTGGAAGAAGTAGTGTCTTGCCAACAAATAGGCTAGTGTTTTAATATTTTGAATAGCCATTAATACAGTACAATATGTATGATGTATATACTAGGCTATGACGTTGTAGGGTTTACCGGAATAATTGACAGAATCCAGTATTCTTCATGGCCAAGCTATGTCAGTTACAGAAATGTACAATTTATTTACAATGTCAACATGTCTCGAAAACCTGACGTGAAATGAAACTGGACAATTTTCCTGGTCATAACAAGAGAAATTGTATCATGGTTTAAAATAAAAAATATTTTTTGAGTTAAGCTTACAATTAGGAAAAGATTCAGGTTGTGGTTGATTATTGATTTAATACGTTATTAACAAAAATGGCAAAAATGGCATTTATAAAATTGCTGTAGGCCCTACTCAAATGTTGATGTCCTCACGTGTATAGTAATAGAAATGTGTGCTTACGTGCGTGCTTGTGTGAAATGTGTGCTTGCGCGCATGCACACGTACGCACATGCACGTGTGCGCACGTGTGTGTGTGTGTCAATTGTCAAAGAGGTCATTAATATTCAGTGCGAGTACAGCCATCCCGGTGTGACCACCAGACTCATATTAGTATTCCGGATTGTCACCTGCTGCCCAACATGGCTCCCAGTGTGTTCGGCTCCAGCTGGCAGCAAGCCTCGAAGCGTATGGACCTCCTGGCCAGAACACAGACACACGCACACAACCAGGGGCCCAATTTCCATTTCAAAGGTGGGAGGGACACAGTTAGAAGACACAAAAAAATGATCAGAACACATCATCTTGAATGCTCCCGCTGTGTATTTATTAAACAAACGAACAACGTTTCGACCTAAGACGTCTTCATCAGGTTCACATCAGTACACAGTGCAGGGACAAGGTCTTTTGTTTTTCAGATGCCCTGACCCGAGGTAGAACAAAACACTACAACCTTGATGTTTTCAATATCCCCTTCCCCTCATGAAATGGATGGATATCGCATTAAAACATTTTATACAGCAAAATACAGCAAATAGTGATTACATTGATAAATATTGACTCTAGAAATGGGGGTACCTACTTAATCTCATGTAAGCTTTCACGTATAGTTCAAATTTGTCTCCTTTTTAAAAGAAAGCTACTTTTACCTTAAAGGACCATGCAGCATTTTTGACATTTGGCTCTTTTGTCAGTCTGATGGTTTTCAAAATATACCTTAAAGTATGAGCACCATGTAATTTACCTTGCAAAAATGTTGACACATGTCTCTCAAATACCCCCTAGTATGTCAAATATATTTTTTTTTATCATATTTTTTGGAAAACAATCATCTAATCTAGCGAAATTTACCACACTTAATCAAAATGCTATTCTGATGATGTTGTTCTCATTTACATTTCTTACTTCAGGTCCACTGTGCCATGATGTAGGCTAAAAAAATTGCACGTTCATTTTGAGGGGGGGGGGGGGTGATAATGTCATCAGTCTTCTGAAATTTGGGGGGGGTTTGCTGATGTTTGAATTGGTTTGAATGAGAGTGAGAGAGTTTTAACGGGGGAACTGGGAGGTTGAGCCAAGAAATAAAGCCTAATTTATATTTTGTTATACGACCACATCGATTTTCAACTGAAAAAAATAAACACACATAGCATCAGTTATTTTTGGCAAGCTACATAGGCATATGACAAAGTATTAATTAGTCCCTGCCTTGGATACACACTCCACGCTTAGCTGAAGGCTTTTCTAGAGCAATCCACCATGTGGGAAGAGACACTAGCTCTTTCAGATGATTGACAGAGAACACTGACAAATAAATTATGGAACTTTTTAAAGGATGGCAGGTAAATTATCACTGGTTGACACGATATGACAGTTTCACTGATTGGAGTGTATATACATTTCAGAGCTATAAAAAAAGGGATTGCATCTTCAAACAAAAAAACTGACAGGCTTAAAATTGTGTGTGTGTGTGTGTGTGTGTGTGTGTGTGTGTGTGTGTGTGGGCAGGTCATTTCAATTTCAGCTCGGTCAATTAGGAAGCATGAAAACCTGAAAAATCATGGGTGATAGTTGTGTGCATGCATGCGAGAGATAAGGGATGCATGTATATAGACCTAATTAAATATTTTCCATTTGTTTGATTTCAAAAAAATTCAAACCCATCTCATGGTGAGGAACATATAGGCCTACTTACGCTATCACATAGATTTCATTGTCACCTTAATCAGTGGTTCTCAAACATTTTCATATCAAGGACCCCCAAATTGTGATGTATTTGGCTGCAGACCCCCACCTAAAAATATTTTGTGTCAGGGACCCCCAAAACAGACTTGTGTTAAAGAAAAAAGAAAAATCTTTCAGACATTTAATTTAAAAAATATATATTTTTCGAAATATAAAAAAACACTGCCAATCTACAAGCTCACAACAAAGCAACAACGTTAAACTGATTTTGATGCTATATTAACTCATTTTGCTGAGGACCCCCTGATACCCCCCCAAGCACCCCTGGGGGTCCGCAGACGCCGCTTTGAGAACCACTGACTTATATCACATTAGCATGGTTTGAGTGGTCGTTCAGTTTTACACACAATGTTGCTCTCATACAAGTCACATTTCTACTGTGTGCTCACTTGATCTAATACTGCGGTTTATCTCCAGTACAAATACACAGGATTAGGTGCAGGTCAGGATTAATGCATGAAGGTGTACTGCTACAAGGTGAACCCATAAGACCGGGAAAGCATCTGTCATTTTTTATTTTAGCCACTTTAACCATTATTTTATACTTTGGCTATTCAAAAATAGCAGAGTGCCGCGCTTTGAGCTTGTAGATCTGCTATTTTTGAAAAATCAGAAAAATTTGGGCAAATTTGTCCCACTTGAAAATCTCAAAAGCGTTCGCAGCCCACCTATCTGACCACTTAACACGGCAGCCTATGGGGGGGGGGAATTATTTGGGGTCCCACTTGCAATACTCTCGTGGCCCACCAGGGGTCCCCGGTCCACAGGTTGGGAATCGCTGCTCTAGATGGCTGTCAATGGATATCGTTGCTGTCTGGCAGAAACCTCATATGTCCAAAACTGTTCCTTTTTTAATTTGTATCTATTTTACATTTTAAAATTGTGAACTTTTTTGAAAATTAAGACCATACGTCACAATGCTCACAATTGTGAGCTTGTCGATCTGCTATTTTCACTACTTTTGTGCGACACGCTTGTATGATGAAGTAGGGAATTAATTTATGAAATATTTATGAAACATGCAGATACGAGGTCTCTGCCCGACAGCAACGATATGGTAGTCCACTAATGCAGGGTGGAGACCAACTTGTTCCCACTCCGTACTTGGCATTAGGGGGTGATGGAGAATACTGGAGATTTCTCTTGCTCAGTGGGACAGAAGATTGTGTCTGAGCCTTCATGTTCCACTGGACCTACAGTATATGTCCCCTGAGGACATGTGACGTCTCTACTGTAATCTAGTCCCTGTGTGTGTGTGTGTGTGTGTGTGTGTGTGTGTGTGTGTGTGTGTGTGTGTGTGTGTGTGTGTGTGTGTGTGTGTGTGTGTGTGTGTGTGTGTGTGTGTGTGTGTGTGTGTAGGCGCGTGCTTGTGTGTGCATTACTTGAGACAGGGCACAGGTTGACTGAACTGCAGTCCAATTTGTGGCTTTTCATGCACCACACACCACACATCCCAAAATATCACACATCACAGACTTCTTTGGAGGTATCTGTGAGTGTGTATGCGCACGCAATCTTGTGTGTGTGTGTGTGTGTGTGTGTGTGTGTGTGTGTGTGTGTGTGTGTGTGTGTGTGTGTGTGTGTGTGTGTGTGTGTGTGTGTGTGTGTGTGTGCACCCTGACCACTAGTCTAGTTAGATCAATTTCCTCTTTCTACATGACTGCACCCTGGGATGGAGTTTTAAGGATTTTGGAACAGTAGCATAGTTTTTATACGGTACCCATTAAACTGTGGTTTCATTCCATTTTCTCGATATCAAGGAGGAAGATAATTGACACTAGCCTGAGCTGACTAAAGCAACCAGCCATAGCCGTCAAAAGCAGCTTTCTCCAATCCATCGTTACACGACTCAACTGCTGCTTCTCATTGTTTTGATGGGAAGGTCACGCTGATAAATAGACCAATGAGAAATTCTCTCAAGTGACATCTACATTACATTACACCAGTGGGGGGAAGAAACTAAGTACATTTACCCAAGTACTGTATTTAAGTAACATTTTAGAGTTTTTTTCTTCTTATTTTTTACTTGAGTATGTCCATTTTTCAATGCTTTATACTTCTACTCCACTACATCTCAGAGGTAACATAGGTATTTCTTACTCCACGACAATTATCTGAAAACTTTAGTCACAGTTGCAGTGAGCAGACCGGGGGCTCCATGTTGCTGATGGACACATGGTCACACACATATGGTATAATTTCAGTGATTTGTTTTGTTTTGTTTGTTTTGCTATCACAGTTGGAACGCTGACCACCACATCAAAGAAAACATCACAAGTGCACTCAATGCAAATTGCTGGGGGTCCATCACACCACCTCCGTCATCATCATCATCATCATTGGTAGAAGCAGCAGTGGTTGGAATACAAGGCAGACTTATTGGATTTCCCCGGAGAAATGGAGTAAAGGCAGAGCTGATTGCTTAGGGAGTCATCCTAGTGGCTGCATTACTCTCAATTAGGAACCTTTTACCTCAGTCACAAACTCCTTAATCTGGGGAGTGGTGGCAGTAATGAAACGTCACAACAAACACAGTATATCGTTGCTGTAGGGTGGAAACCTTGTATGTCCAAAATCGTACTTTTCAGGAAATGGAAAAAAAATTACCTGTGTTCCAATGGATCCAGTATGGTTATTCACCATCTCTTGTTAGTAGTTCATTGGTTAAATATTTATAAAACCCACAGACAGACTTGAAACCTGGCATCCTTGTTTTGGGCATGTTATTATAGGCGAACGATTCAACAATTTGTCAATATTTTCCCAAAATAACAGAAGTAGACGTTCTACAAGCTTACACCTCGTCACATCACAATGCCTTGCATGTACATTGAATATTTTCACTACTTTTCATGACAAAGAATGAAATAGAGAATGTATTTATGAAGGAGAAAAAACAACAACATTAAAAGATTACATATGGAGATACAAGGTTTCTACCTGACAGCAATGATATAGAGCAGAGCTGAACTGAACAGTATATGTGATTGTGCATGTGTGTGTGGGGAGTGTGTGTGTGTGTGTGCATGTGTGTGTGTGTGTGTGTGCGCGTGCGCGTGTGCGTGCGTGTGTGTGTGTGTGTGTGTGTGTGCGTGTGCGTGTGTGTGTGTGTGTGTGTGTGTGTGTGAGAGAGTAAGACTGGTATTGCTTACTGAGGCAGAACGTGTAACATGTAAAACTATCAAGAGGTCACCATCCAAAGCTGCCAGTGGCTTATGCTAGTAACATGGTGTACCATTTACATGAGCCAACATGCTGTAGCAGGGCAATTACTACTGTATATAATGAACTGCCACCAATGCAAGCATATTTAACACATAGTAACACTCCTCTCAGGGGACTCTGCGTATAGCCAGAGAATGATTACAACCTATGGCAAGGATTTATTAATTTACAATTTTAATATTAGTTTTTCCTTATGATTCACAGATCCTTGAATGAAGCAACAGAAAGCAGCGAATCCAACTTTGACAACCGTGACAATGTTCAAAAACAGGTAAAGAGATTTTTTTGTTGTTCAGAAAACCTTTAATTGTTATTAGAATTAGTATTATGACATATTTCAATAAATATTTAGATATATACAGATACAGCAGAAACAGTACATTCTATTTTTTTCTTCTTCAAATTGCTTCACTTTTGTTGTACAAGCCAAAAATATCTGCCATTGTATTTATATTCATGCAAAATATTGAGTGTTTTTCAGATTAATGAAAAATAAAAAGGATTTGCTGAACTTTATTCTTTTTTAAAATCCTGCTTTGAAGTGCACTCTGGGATTATGAATATCGTAAATCTGCAAATTAAAACAGGTGCACTTTGTGCCAATACACAATAGAAGCAAGTAAAGCAAAATTAAGGCCATTCCAACTTGTGCAAACAAAATAAACCAAACAAAAAAAAGATAAATGAATAAGAAGAACGTTCCCTTTTGTTCACAGCAGTTCATGAGTTGACTGTGTTTCCATGTCATGTCATCTTCAGCGGAAAGAGTCACCTACCTCGGAGTGGTGGGTTGTACATCATACATAACAATTAAAATACGAGAAACCAACAAATATAAAAAGAAAACCCCAAACCAATGGATTTGTTAATCATCAACAAATCATACCATGCTACTTCAAAAAATCGACACTTTGAACATAAAATCGTAGAAACTTCCAAAATATGTCCATACATGTTCAGTTCAGTTTGTACGCTTCACATTGCACACTAACGCTATGAATCCACGGTCTATCTTGCAGTATGAATTCCCCATCCCCATTATAGGCGATAATGATGAATACAATGGTGACAGTCAATGAAACTCCAAAAATGTAAAGCTGAATCTGACACCAATGTCCGCTGAGCGGATGAGTCATTTATAGATGGCGGTTGAATGAATGCATGATATGCTTAGGTCCTCGTTTGTTTGCATATTCAACCCCATATGGCACAAGAAGATATGTGTATGCTTTTACACAGAGTGACTGGTGTTATTTATTTTTTGGCAAAGGCTAACAGAATGGAAGCGCTTTTTTGTGACTTTGTCTGCAATGTTTATGGCACAGAGTAGTATGATGAATCATCAATATTGGAGTCCTGCACTTAAAGACAAATCCCATCAAGTGCCTTGTAGGTCATATAGGAGCAAAATAAGTTTTAAAGCCCATGCCAGGAACGGTGTGTTTGAAAAGAAATGCATAGTTTGGAGGGCACAGGGTGAATCGATGTCATTTGTACAATTTGTATTCATGTTGGAATGTGAATTAGCTTTTCAGGAGCAGACATACAGTATATGAACAGCATAGCCCTTCGGATCAATTGCACATGCTACTAGTGAACCGATGAAAAATATCAAAGTTTGTTGACATGTCCTGTCTTAGATAGAATAGATGAAATGCAAACTATTTAATGTACCTTAATATTCCCTTTAAAATATTGATGTCACTCATTGCAAAGAGTATTCTCTTGCACTGCCTACAAGTCAAAAAAGAAAAGGACTGTGATAGTGTGTAGTCACTGAAGAATGACCTGGCGTGTTCTCTAAACCAGTATGCAGACTGTGTGTCCTGCTTGTAATGCAATACTATCTGGGATAGGACAAGGAGAAAAGCAGGAGGAAAATGCAGGAAAAAAATCCCAAACATCTTCATATAGCAATGTACACCCAACACAACAAAAAAGCAAGATGAATGTGCTGTTTCCATAAACAAGTCAATGAGGATAACTTATGCATTCTCTAACATAATCCATTATCTTTGTGGCAAAAGTTTCCCACAAAACTTGCAGCCTCTTTCTCAAGTTATCCAAAACCACATGACAGACCAGACAAGGTAAATGGCAACTACATCAAAAATACTACCAAGAAAAAGCTTGTTTGGTTTTGTAAGAGAAAACAAACTGGACATTTTAACTGAGTGTACAAATGCAACCAAATGGACCCGTAAGGGTTTTTTAAATTAGCACATTAATACTTATTTATAGTATAGTATGAATGTGTTAAAGTCAAACATGAATACTTATATATTATAATATGACTTTACTTAATATTTGTTCAATCAAATTAACAATATGGATTTTACAGTGTACTGTCACATTCACTCTGTGTATTTCTCTGTGTGGCAACACCTTGGACTGAATAAACCTTTTAAAAGTGACATCACGTCGACAGCCGGGATCAAAATGACCACGCGTGCAGAAAGAGAAGGCGGCGGAGCTTGTACTGGTATGTACTGCACTAGGCCTTCTCTGTCACTGTGTTGATCTGATGACACAGCAGATCAGAGGGTGAAGGTGAAGGTGTGATGGTATCTACTGCACTAGGCCTGTTCTGTCACTGTGTTGAAATGATGAAACAGCAGATGCGAGTTGAAGAGGTCACCTCATTCTCAGGGCTTGCTGCTGATCTCTCACTGTACAGCAGAAGTGTGCAAGGGCTGTTCACATAGTATGTACCAAATAATTGGGGACAGTGGCGTCATGCCCGTTGAAACTGAGGGGTGCACCTAGTATTAAAAAAGTACTTATGATAAAAGAACCGAACTGAGTGCTCTTTAAGTGGACCAAAAAGTGGACCAACAGAAAATAGTTTTTTTTTTGCTTTGTTCATATTGTCAGTTCATTTGAGAGAGGACTTGGTTGTCTTTCTGGTCAACTTCACCTCTAATGGGGCCTCAGTCCTCTTTCTGTTCACACACTATAGTTCATTTTAAGGGTTGGCACAGGCGATCTGTCTATGGCAAGCCTAGACTAAAATGGCAAAGGGTGAAGTGAACCTGGAGCACTTTGCGTTCACAATGCACAGGTTAAGCGAACCACAATGCGCACTAGAAGTGAACTGTATTCAGACCATCTCCCAAGATAGTCTGAGTGTCATTTTCAATACATAACAGCACAAATAATTGCAGTGAAAATCTCTAAATATGCAGTATTTACCTAATATAAATTGTGAGCTTACTGAGCTACAAGAAATGGATTAAATGAAGTTTTCCCTCCAAAGTCTTTGAATATACAGTATATTTCAAATGTCATGCAGATGTCAGCATATGTCAGCAGAAAATTGGATCATAATTTATTTTTATTTTATTTTTTGTCTGGGGAAAC
Organism: Gymnoscopelus braueri; assembly: GCF_963280865.1. NCBI lineage: Eukaryota > Metazoa > Chordata > Actinopteri > Myctophiformes > Myctophidae > Gymnoscopelus > Gymnoscopelus braueri. The sequence continues at coordinate 27,240,394 of NC_137622.1, forward strand.
AGCTTGCCCTCCACTCTAATTGTGCCCCCTCAGAATTTTGGCTTGTATGACATGATAGGGACTTTGTTTCACCATGAGCACTCGGATGAGTAAATATAAAGAAAAGGTGGTGCATGGAGGCCGAAGAAGCTCTAAAGGAAGAGGAAAACATAATCATTGCATATATTAACCATTGCATAGAGAAGTCTGGTGCAAAGCAATGATGAATTTCAATTATCTCTACTCAATGAAACGCTGGCCTGGTGGCGGCACGGTCATCTGAAATGGGCGATGGGGAAATGAGCGGACAAACAGCGCAAACGTGATGGCGCTGATCTCTGTAAGGATGTGCGTGGTTAGGCTCATTCCAGTTCCTTCATAAACTATCACAGGTACAGTTTCTTTCTGAGCTACATCAACGCATGTAAAAATGTCGTCGAATGGGAGTGACAGTTAATTAAGGTACAGTAGGTGTTTCTTATCTTTATAATTTACTACATATATTCCTCTCAGCTGCGGGAGCGGCAGGTTGGCTTCACAGGGATAGGTATGGGGGAGGAGGTGGGGGCGGGGTTTGGGGTTGGCCGGGGGTTGTCACATTAAGAGGGTCAAGCAAGGAAGCGGTAATAAACAATGTAAACAGATTCATGTGTCAAGTACAGTGTCCATGAGCACAACAAGGAAACGACAAGGACCTGCTCCGCTCCATCCTGGGGGATGGATGGACTCACTTTTTCTAAATCAGTAGAACTCAAAGAGTAGTTGTACGCGCCGTCTTAAGAAACAAAACAACGGAAGCATTTGAGGAGTTTGAGATCCGGTTCCCACTGATCACATGGGACAGTGTTGACGACGTCCCACAGGTCCTGTGAGGCTGAAAGCTGCAGCAGATCGTTGCACAGCCATGGTGACAGTGTTTCCAATTGGCACATAAAGTAATGGAACAATAATGCAATAAGTTATTAAATCAATTAAGGACAGGAAAGAGGACCAACGTTGACCACAGCTCATATAAAGTAACCTTTTTCACCATTCACACCTGTCACATTTCCTGCATCAACAAGTCTGTCTTTGCCCACTGTTTTCTTTTTTTTCTCCTTTCCATCCGACATGTGATCGACAGCGGCCACATTGACCGCATGAAATCTCAGAGTTTCTGGTTTCAGCAGTTAGAGGTTTCAAGGCGAGGGTGGGTGGGTGGGGGTTGGACAGGGGAGAAAAGCATCGACAAGCTCGCAATACACATTGAAGCAAATCTAGATATATAGGACTCGTGATCCTTGCATCACTTTAATTTATGGAAGCCCCGGAAAAAAGCTGTTGATCCTTTCTTTAAAAATCCCTCTGTTTTTTCCCCATATACCCGCCTCGTTCAACAAAGTGTTGAGATATTTTTTCCCCCATTTATGATATATATATATATATATGAATATATTACAGTGCTGTAGATCCTCACAACCCCCACTCCACCCCCAACTCCCCCCCCCCCCCCCCCCCCCCACAGCTTTATCTGTAGAATGCAACATTTAGTCTTCGATTTAGTCTTCGAGTTGTTAACGAAAAAAAAAAAAAACACAAGACCCCTTTTTATGAGAGCCTCTCCTCGTCGGTCCAGCTGTCGGTCACCGGCTCCGCAGTTTTTGGGTTATGAAAAGTCAGTGAAAAGTCTTCGTGTTTACGTTTTAATTTTTCATCTTTTTGTAAATACAGTATATTGCCACATTCATATTTCATGCATTTTACTGCATTGCTATTAAACTGGTCCGGATTATTTAGGAGAAGTGTGTGAGGGGGGTGGAGAGGCTGGGTGTTGGGTGGGTACAGTGGAAGGGAGAAGGGGAAAAAAGCACATACGCTAAATAAATAAATAAATAGAGGACTATTGATGAATTCATATGTCCCGGGAATCAAACTTCAAAACAACTAAGGTGGAGGTCGGGCCAGGAAGAAGATGAGAGAGGGAGGAAGGGGCGTATAGGGTGATGACAAGAGATTAAGACAGTAGGTAAGAAGGAGGAGGAAGGGGTCGGGGTCAATGATGTCTCCTATTAGAACTCTTTCTTTCTTCCCTTCCTTGCTTTCTTCCTTTCTCCCCATCTGCCTTGCTTCCTTCCTTGCTTCCTCTCCTTCACTCACTGTGTCCTCTCCTTCTTCTTAAGTCATACAGTGGACTTCCGTTCTGCGTATGATCTTATAGGTTGTCCAGTACAAAATGTTAAAGATAAGGAAGACGAGCGGGAAGCCCACGCGGGCCACGGTGTCGATGCGCTTGGCGCGGCCGACGAAGAGGTTCTTCATCTCCTCCACGGTCTTCTCGCCGGGGCCAAGGGGCTGGGGGCCGGGGGCCGGGGCGTTGTTGTTGTTGCCCTTGATGGCCATGCCGTCCTTGGCCTGCAGGCACGCCGGGCCCGTGCCGTAGCCGGCGAAACTGAAGCGGCCCTCGCCTGTCTCATCCTCCTGCAACACAGGCCAATACTCATTCTGTTAGGAAATCAACCAGAGAGAAATCAACCAGAGACGTTATGATGTTGCCGTGTGTGTGTGTGTGTGTGTGTGTGTGTGTGTGTGTGTGTGTGTGTGTGTGTGTGTGTGTGTGTGTGTGTGTGTGTGTGTGTTGAATGGGTATGTATGTGTGTGTTCTTTCTTTATGGCCATGTCCTGTCTATATTGTGTGTGTGCGTGTGCGAGAGTAAGACTGGTATTGCTTACTGAGGCAGAACGTGTAACATGTAAAACTATCAAGAGGTCACCATCCAAAGCTGCCAGTGGCTTATGCTAGTAACATGGTGTACAATCATGTACCATTTACATGAGCCAACATGCTGTATCAAGGCAATTACTACTGTATATAATGAACTGCCACCAATGCAAGCATATTTAACACATAGTAACACTCCTCTCAGGGGACTCTGCTTATAGCCAGAGAATGAATACAACCTATGGCAAGGATTTATTAAATTACAATTTTAATATATGTTTTTCCTTATGATTACACAGATCCTTGAATGAAGCAACAGAATGCAGCGAATCCAACTTTGACAACCGTGACAATGTTCAAAAACAGGTAAAGAGATTTTTTTTTGTTCAGAAAACCTTTAATTGTTATTAGAATTAGTATTATGACATATTTCAATAAATATTTAGATATATACAGATACAGCAGAAACAGTACATTCTATTATTTTTTCTTCAAATTGCTTCACTTTTGTTGTACAAGCCAAAAATATCTGCCATTGTATTTATATTCATGCAAAATATTGAGTGTTTTTCAGATTAATGAAAAATAAAAAGGATTTGCTGAACTTTATTCTTTTTTTAAATCCTGCTTTGAAGTGCACTCTGGGATTATGAATATCGTAAATCTGCAAATTAAAACAGGTGCACTTTGTGCCAATACACAATAGAAGCAAGTAAAGCAAAATTAAGGCCATTCCAACTTGTGCAAACAAAATAAACCAAACAAAAAAAAGATAAATGAATAAGAAGAACGTTCCCTTTTGTTCACAGCAGTTCATGAGTTGACTGTGTTTCCATGTCATGTCATCTTCAGCGGAAAGAGTCACCTACCTCGGAGTGGTGGGTTGTACATCATACATAACAATTAAAATACGAGAAACCAACAAATATAAAAAGAAAACCCCAAACCAATGGATTTGTTAATCATCAACAAATCATACCATGCTACTTCAAAAAATCTATACTTTGAACATAAAATCGTAGAAACTTCCAAAATATGTCCATACATGTTCAGTTCAGTTTGTACGCTTTTTTGTGACTTTGTCTGCAATGTTTATGGCACAGAGTAGTATGATGAATCATCAATATTGGAGTCCTGCACTTAAATCCCCATCAAGTGCCTTGTAGGTCATATAGGAGCAAAATAAGTTTTAAAGCCCATGCCAGGAACGGTGTGTTTGAAAAGAAATGCATAGTTTGGAGGGCACAGGGTGAATCGATGTCATTTGTACAATTTGTATTCATGTTGGAATGTGAATTTGCTTTTCCGGAGCAGACATACAGTATATGAACAGCATAGCCCTTCGGATCAATTGCACATGCTACTAGTGAACCGATGAAAAATATCAAAGTTTGTTGACATGTCCTGTCTTAGATAGAATAGATGAAATGCAAACTATTTAATGTACCTTAATATTCCCATTAAAATATTGATGTCACTCATTACAAAGAGTATTCTCTTGCACTGCCTACAAGTCAAAAAAGAAAAGGACTGTGATAGTGTGTAGTCACTGAAGAATGACCTGGCGTGTTCTCTAAACCAGTATGCAGACTGTGTGTCCTGCTTGTAATGCAATACTATCTGGGATAGGACAAGGAGAAAAGCAGGAGGAAAATGCAGAAAAAAAATCCCAAACATCTTCATATAGCAATGTACACTAACCCAACACAACAAAAAAAGCAAGATGAATGTGCTGTTTCCATAAACAAGTCAATGAGGATAACTTATGCATTCTCTAACATAATCCATTATCTTTGTGGCAAAAGTTTCCCACAAAACTTGCAGCTTCTTTCTCAAGTTATCCAAAACCACATGACAGACCAGACAAGGTAAATGGCAACTACATCAAAAATACTACCAAGAAAAAGCTTGTTTGGTTTTGTAAGAGAAAACAAACTGGACATTTTAACTGAGTGTACAAATGCAACCAAATGGACCCATAAGGGTTTTTTAAATTAGCACATTAATACTTATTTATAGTATAGTATGAATTTGTTAAAGTCAAACATGAATACTTATATATTATAATATGACTTTACTTAATATTTGTTCAATCAAATTAACAATATGGATTTTACAGTGTACTGTCACATTCACTCTGTTTATTTCTCTGCCTCTGGTCAAGTGTGGCAACACCTTGGACTGAATAAACCTTTTAAAAGTGACATCATGTCGACAGGCGGAATCAAAATGACCACGCGTGCAGAAAGAGAAGGCGGCGGAGCTTGTACTGGTATGCACTGCGCTAGGCCTTCTCTGTCACTGTGTTGATCTGATGACACAGCAGATCAGAGGGTGAAGGTGAAGGTGTGATGGTATCTACTGCACTAGGCCTGCTCTGTCACTGTGTTGAAATGATGAAACAGCAGATGCGAGTTGAAGAGGTCAACTCATTCTCAGGGCTTGCTGCTGATCTCTCACTGTACAGCAGAAGTGTGCAAGGGCTGTTCACATAGTATGTACCAAATAATTGGGGACAGTGGCGTCATGCCCGTTGAAACTGAGGGGTGCACCTAGTATTAAAAAAGTACTTATGATAAAAGAACCGAACTGAGTGCTCTTTAAGTGGACCAAAAAGTGGACCAACAGAAAATAGTTATTTTTTGCTTTGTTCATATTGTCAGTTCATTTGAGAGAGGACTTGGTTGTCTTTCTGGTCAACTTCACCTCTAATGGGGCCTCAGTCCTCTTTCTGTTCACACACTATAGTTCATTTTAAGGGTTGGCACAGGCAATCTGTCTATGGCAAGCCTAGAGTAAAATGGCAAAGTGTGAAGTGAACCTGGAGCACTTTGCGTTCACAATGCACAGGTTAAGCGAACCACAATGCGCACTAGAAGTGAACTGTATTCAGACCATCTCCCAAGATAGTCTGAGTGTCATTTTCAATACATAACAGCACAAATAATTGCAGTGAAAATCTCTAAATATGCAGTATTTACCTAATATAAATTGTGAGCTTACTGAGCTACAAGAAATGGATTAAATGAAGTTTTCCCTCCAAAGTCTTTGAATATACAGTATATTTCAAATGTCATGCAGATGTCAGCATATGTCAGCAGAAAATTGCATCATAATTTATTTTTATTTTATTTTTTGTCTGGGGAAACAGCTTGCCCTCCACTCTAATTGTGCCCCCTCCGAATTTTGGCTTGTATGACATGATAGGGACTTTGTTTCACCATGAGCACTCGGATGAGTAAATATAAAGAAAAGGTGGTGCATGGAGGCCGAAGAAGCTCTAAAGGAAGAGGAAAACATAATCATTGCATATATTAACCATTGCATAGAGAAGCCTGGTGCAAAGCAATGATGAATTTCAATTATCCCTACTCAATGAAACACTGGCCTGGTGGCGGCACGGTCATCTGAAATGGGCGATGGGGAAATGAGCGGACAAACAGCGCAAACGTGATGGCGCTGATCTCTGTAAGGATGTGCGTGGTTAGGCTCATTCCAGTTCCTTCATAAACTATCACAGGTACAGTTTCTTTCTGAGCTACATCAACGCATGTAAAAATGTCGTCGAATGGGAGTGACAGTTAATTAAGGTACAGTAGGTGTTTCTTATCTTTATAATTTACTACATATATTCCTCTCAGCTGCGGGAGCGGCAGGTTGGCTTCACAGGGATAGGAATGGGGGAGGAGGTGGGGGCGGGGTTTGGGGTTGGCCGGGGGTTGTCACATTAAGAGGGTCAAGCAAGGAAGCGGTAATAAACAATGTAAACAGATTCATGTTTCAAGTACAGTGTCCATGAGCACAACAAGGAAGCGACAAGGACCTGCTCCGCTCCATCCTGGGGGATGGATGGACTCACTTTTTCTAAATCAGTAGAACTCAAAGAGTAGTTGTACGCGCCGTCTTAAAGGAGAATTCCGGACATTTTAAGTGTTATCTTTGATGTGTCGATACTCACTCACCGAGGTATGAAGTGGCGATGCGTTTTTCCAGCGATCCCCCTGTCTGTGAGTCTGGTCGACCCCCACCATTGGAATAGTGGGAGGCGCGTGGCTCAGTGAAAATCGCCTAATTCCACAGCTCCAAACTTCTTTTTTTTCCACAAATCCTCCTCATGGTGTCTCCTGATACTTTCACATGCACTGTTTATCACTCACGAGCTGGCGTTCATGGTCAGCGACGTGAATGTTTTCCTCTCGTGTGAAATCTCGCGTCTCGCAAGATTTCCCGAGGAGCGCAGTGAGCCGAGGACGGGAAATTCCAATGGTGGGGGTCGACCAGACTCACAGACAGGGGGATCGCTGGAAAAACGCATCGCCACTTCATACCTCGGTGAGTGAGTATCGACACATCAAAGATAACACTTAAAATGTCCGGAATTCTCCTTTAAGAAACAAAACAACAGAAGCATTTGAGGAGTTTGAGATCCGGTTCCCACTGATCACATGGGACAGTGTTGACGACGTCCCACAGGTCCTGTGAGGCTGAAAGCTGCAGCAGATCATTGCACAGCCATGGTGACAGTGTGTCCAATTGGCACATAAAGTAATGGAACAATAATGCAATAAGTTATTAAATCAATTAAGGACAGGAAAGAGGACCAACGTTGACCACAGCTTATATAAAGTAACCTTTTTCACCATTCACACCTGTCACATTTCCTGCATCAACAAGTCTGTCTTTGCCCACTGTTTTCTTTTTTTTCTCCTTTCCATCCGACATGTGATCGACAGCGGCCACATTGACCGCATGAAATCTCAGAGTTTCTGGTTTCAGCAGTTAGAGGTTTCAAGGCGAGGGTGGGTGGGTGGGGGTTGGACAGGGGAGAAAAGCATCGACAAGCTCGCAATACACATTGAAGCAAATCTAGATATATAGGACTCGTGATCCTTGCATCACTTTAATTTATGGAAGCCCCGGAAAAAAGCTGTTGATCCTTTCTTTAAAAATCCCTCTGTTTTTTCCCCATATACCCGCCTCGTTCAACAAAGTGTTGAGATATTTTTTCCCCCATTTATGATATATATATATATGAATATATTACAGTGCTGTAGATCCTCACAACCCCCACTCCACCCCCAACTCCCCCCCCCCCCCCCCACAGCTTTATCTGTAGAATGCAACATTTAGTCTTCGAGTTGTTAACGAAAAAAAAAAAAAACACAAGACCCCTTTTTATGAGATCCTCTCCTCGTCGGTCCAGCTGTCGGTCACCGGCTCCGCAGTTTTTGGGTTATGAAAAGTCAGTGAAAAGTCTTCGTGTTTACGTTTTCATTTTTCATCTTTTTGTAAATACAGTATATTGCCACATTCATATTTCATGCATTTTACTGCATTGCTATTGCACTGGTCCGGATTATTTAGGAGAAGTGTGTGGGGGGGGTGGAGAGGCTGGGTGTTGGGTGGGTACAGTGGAAGGGAGAAGGGGAAAAAAGCACATACGCTAAATAAATAAATAAATAGAGGACTATTGATGAATTCATATGTCCCGGGAATCAAACTTCAAAACAACTAAGGTGGAGGTCGGGCCAGGAAGAAGATGAGAGAGGGAGGAAGGGGCGTATACGGTGATGACAAGAGAATAAGACAGTAGGTAAGAAGGAGGAGGAAGGGGTGGGGGTCAATGATGTCTCCTATTAGAACTCTTTCTTTCTTCCCTTCCTTGCTTTCTTCCTTTCTCCCCATCTGCCTTGCTTCCTTCCTTGCTTCCTCTCCTTCACTCACTGTGTCCTCTCCTTCTTCTTAAGTCATATAGTGGACTTCCGTTCTGCGTATGATCTTATAGGTTGTCCAGTAGAAAATGTTAAAGATAAGGAAGACGAGCGGGAAGGCCACGCGGGCCACGGTGTCGATGCGCTTGGCGCGGCTGACGAAGAGCTTCTTCATCTCCTCCACGGTCTTCTCGCCGGGGCCAGGGGGCTGGGGCCCCGGGGCCGGGGCGTTGTTGTTGTTGCCCTTGATGGCCATGCCGTCCTTGGCCTGCAGGCACGCCGGGCCCGTGCCGTAGCCGGCGAAACTGAAGCGGCCCTCGCCTGTCTCATCCTCCTGCAACACAGGCCAATACTCATTCTGTTAGGAAATCAACCAGAGAGAAATCAACCAGAGACGTTATGATGTTGCCGTGTGTGTGTGTGTGTGTGTGTGTGTGTGTGTGTGTGTGTGTGTGTGTGTGTGTGTGTGTGTGTGTGTGTGTGTGTGTGTGTGTGTGTGTGTGTGTGTGTTGAATGGGTATGTATGTGTGTGTTCTTTCTTTATGGCCATGTCCTGTCTATATTGTGTGTGTGCGTGTGCGAGAGTAAGACTGGTATTGCTTACTGAGGCAGAACGTGTAACATGTAAAACTATCAAGAGGTCACCATCCAAAGCTGCCAGTGGCTTATGCTAGTAACATGGTGTACAATCATGTACCATTTACATGAGCCAATGCTGTATCAAGGCAATTACTACTGTATATAATGAACTGCCACCAATGCAAGCATATTTAACACATAGTAACACTCCTCTCAGGGGACTCTGCTTATAGCCAGAGAATGAATACAACCTATGGCAAGGATTTATTAATTTACAATTTTAATATATGTTTTTCCTTATGATTACACAGATCCTTGAATGAAGCAACAGAATGCAGCGAATCCAACTTTGACAACCGTGACAATGTTCAAAAACAGGTAAAGAGATTTTTTTTTGTTCAGAAAACCTTTAATTGTTATTAGAATTAGTATTATGACATATTTCAATAAATATTTAGATATATACAGATACAGCAGAAACAGTACATTCTATAATTTTTCTTCAAATTGCTTCACTTTCGTTGTACAAGCCAAAAATATCTGCCATTGTATTTATATTCATGCAAAATATTGAGTGTTTTTCAGATTAATGAAAAATAAAAAGGATTTGCTGAACTTCATTCTTTTTTTAAATCCTGCTTTGAAGTGCACTCTGGGATTATGAATATCGTAAATCTGCAAATTAAAACAGGTGCACTTTGTGCCAATACACAATAGAAGCAAGTAAAGCAAAATTAAGGCCATTCCAACTTGTGCAAACAAAATAAACCAAACAAAAAAAAGATAAATGAATAAGAAGAACGTTCCCTTTTGTTCACAGCAGTTCATGAGTTGACTGTGTTTCCATGTCATGTCATCTTCAGCGGAAAGAGTCACCTACCTCGGAGTGGTGGGTTGTACATCATACATAACAATTAAAATACGAGAAAACAACAAAAAGAAAACCCCAAACCAATGGATTTGTTAATCATCAACAAATCATACCATGCTACTTCAAAAAATCTACACTTTGAACATAAAATCGTAGAAACTTCCAAAATATGTCCATACATGTTCAGTTCAGTTTGTACGCTTCACATTGCACACTAACGCTATGAATCCACGGTCTATCTTGCAGTATGAATTCCCCATCCCCATTATAGGCGATAATGATGAATACAATGGTGACAGTCAATGAAACTCCAAAAATGTAAAGCTGAATCTGACACCAATGTCCGCTGAGCGGATGAGACATTTATAGATGGCGGTTGAATGAATGCATGATATGCTTAGGTCCTCGTTTGTTTGCATATTCAACCCCATATGGCACAAGAAGATATGTGTATGCTTTTACACAGAGTGACTGGTGTTATTTATTTTTTGGCAAAGGCTAACAGAATGGAAGCGCTTTTTTGTGACTTTGTCTGCAATGTTTATGGCACAGAGTAGTATGATGAATCATCAATATTGGAGTCCTGCACTTAAAGACAAATCCCATCAAGTGCCTTGTAGGTCATATAGGAGCAAAATAAGTTTTAAAGCCCATGCCAGGAACGGTGTGTTTGAAAAGAAATGCATAGTTTGGAGGGCACAGGGTGAATCGATGTCATTTGTACAATTTGTATTCATGTTGGAATGTGAATTAGCTTTTCAGGAGCAGACATACAGTATATGAACAGCATAGCCCTTCGGATCAATTGCACATGCTACTAGTGAACCGATGAAAAATATCAAAGTTTGTTGACATGTCCTGTCTTAGATAGAATAGATGAAATGCAAACTATTTAATGTACCTTAATATTCCCTTTAAAATATTGATGTCACTCATTGCAAAGAGTATTCTCTTGCACTGCCTACAAGTCAAAAAAGAAAAGGACTGTGATAGTGTGTAGTCACTGAAGAATGACCTGGCGTGTTCTCTAAACCAGTATGCAGACTGTGTGTCCTGCTTGTAATGCAATACTATCTGGGATAGGACAAGGAGAAAAGCAGGAGGAAAATGCAGGAAAAAAATCCCAAACATCTTCATATAGCAATGTACACCCAACACAACAAAAAAGCAAGATGAATGTGCTGTTTCCATAAACAAGTCAATGAGGATAACTTATGCATTCTCTAACATAATCCATTATCTTTGTGGCAAAGGTTTCCCACAAAACTTGCAGCCTCTTTCTCAAGTTATCCAAAACCACATGACAGACCAGACAAGGTAAATGGCAACTACATCAAAAATACTACCAAGAAAAAGCTTGTTTGGTTTTGTAAGAGAAAACAAACTGGACATTTTAACTGAGTGTACAAATGCAACCAAATGGACCCGTAAGGGTTTTTTAAATTAGCACATTAATACTTATTTATAGTATAGTATGAATGTGTTAAAGTCAAACATGAATACTTATATATTATAATATGACTTTACTTAATATCTGTTCAATCAAATTAACAATATGGATTTCACAGTGTACTGTCACATTCACTCTGTGTATTTCTCTGCCTCTGGTCAAGTGTGGCAACACCTTGGACTGAATAAACCTTTTAAAAGTGACATCACGTCGACAGCCGGGATCAAAATGACCACGCGTGCAGAAAGAGAAGGCGGCGGAGCTTGTACTGGTATGTACTGCACTAGGCCTTCTCTGTCACTGTGTTGATCTGATGACACAGCAGATCAGAGGGTGAAGGTGAAGGTGTGATGGTATCTACTGCACTAGGCCTGTTCTGTCACTGTGTTGAAATGATGAAACAGCAGATGCGAGTTGAAGAGGTCAACTCATTCTCAGGGCTTGCTGCTGATCTCTCACTGTACAGCAGAAGTGTGCAAGGGCTGTTCACATAGCATGTACCAAATGATTGGGGACAGTGGCGTCATGCCCGTTGAAACTGAGGGGTGCACCTAGTATTAAAAAATAACTTATGATAAAAGAACCGAACTGAGTGCTCTTTAAGTGGACCAAAAAGTGGACCAACAGAAAATAGTTTTTTTTTTGCTTTGTTCATATTGTCAGTTCATTTGAGAGAGGACTTGGTTGTCTTTCTGGTCAACTTCACCTCTAATGGGGCCTCAGTCCTCTTTCTGTTCACACACTATAGTTCATTTTAAGGGTTGGCACAGGCGATCTGTCTATGGCAAGCCTAGACTAAAATGGCAAAGGGTGAAGTGAACCTGGAGCACTTTGCGTTCACAATGCACAGGTTAAGCGAACCACAATGCGCACTAGAAGTGAACTGTATTCAGACCATCTCCCAAGATAGTCTGAGTGTCATTTTCAATACATAACAGCACAAATAATTGCAGTGAAAATCTCTAAATATGCAGTATTTACCTAATATAAATTGTGAGCTTACTGAGCTACAAGAAATGGATTAAATGAAGTTTTCCCTCCAAAGTCTTTGAATATACAGTATATTTCAAATGTCATGCAGATGTCAGCATATGTCAGCAGAAAATTGGATCATAATTTATTTTAATTTTATTTTTTGTCTGGGGAAACAGCTTGCCCTCCACTCTAATTGTGCCCCCTCAGAATTTTGGCTTGTATGACATGATAGGGACTTTGTTTCACCATGCGCACTCGGATGAGTAAATATAAAGAAAAGGTGGTGCATGGAGGCCGAAAAAGCTCTAAAGGAAGAGGAAAAACATAATCATTGCATATATTAACCATTGCATAGAGAAGCCTGGTGCAAAGCAATGATGAATTTCAATTATCTCTACTCAATGAAACGCTGGCCTGGTGGCGGCACGGTCATCTGAAATGGGCGATGGGGAAATGAGCGGACAAACAGCGCAAACGTGATGGCGCTGATCTCTGTAAGGATGTGCGTGGTTAGGCTCATTCCAGTTCCTTCATAAACTATCACAGGTACAGTTTCTTTCTGAGCTACATCAACGCATGTAAAAATGTCGTCGAATGGGAGTGACAGTTAATTAAGGTACAGTAGGTGTTTCTTATCTTTATAATTTACTACATATATTCCTCTCAGCTGCGGGAGCGGCAGGTTGGCTTCACAGGGATAGGTATGGGGGAGGCGGTGGGGGCGGGGTTTGGGGTTGGCCGGGGGTTGTCACATTAAGAGGGTCAAGCAAGGAAGCGGTAATAAACAATGTAAACAGATTCATGTGTCAAGTACAGTGTCCATGAGCACAACAAGGAAACGACAAGGACCTGCTCCGCTCCATCCTGGGGGATGGATGGACTCACTTTTTCTAAATCAGTAGAACTCAAAGAGTAGTTGTACGCGCCGTCTTAAGAAACAAAACAACGGAAGCATTTGAGGAGTTTGAGATCCGGTTCCCACTGATCACATGGGACAGTGTTGACGACGTCCCACAGGTCCTGTGAGGCTGAAAGCTGCAGCAGATCGTTGCACAGCCATGGTGACAGTGTTTCCAATTGGCACATAAAGTAATGGCAAAATAATGCAATAAGTTATTAAATCAATTAAGGACAGGAAAGAGGACCAACGTTGACCACAGCTTATATAAAGTAACCTTTTTCACCATTCACACCTGTCACATTTCCTGCATCAACAAGTCTGTCTTTGCCCACTGTTTTCTTTTTTTTTCTCCTTTCCATCCGACATGTGATCGACAGCGGCCACATTGACCGCATGAAATCTCAGAGTTTCTGGTTTCAGCAGTTAGAGGTTTCAAGGCGAGGGTGGGTGGGGGTTGGACAGGGGAGAAAAGCATCGACAAGTGCTCGCAATACACATTGAAGCAAATCTAGATATATAGGACTCGTGATCCTTGCATCACTTTAATTTATGGAAGCCCCTGAAAAAAGCTGTTGATCCTTTCTTTAAAATCCCTCAGTTTTTTTCCCATATACCCGCCTCGTTCAACAAAGTGTTGAGATATTTTTTTCCCCATTTATGATATATATATATATGAATATATTACAGTGCTGTAGATCCTCACAACCCCCACTCCACCCCCAACTCCCCCCCCCCACAGCTTTATCTGTAGAATGCAACATTTACGGCGGTTACACACCGGCGAATATGCGAATATACGCAAAATTCGGACTCGTTCTGAATAATTACAAGACGCTTTTTTCGCTCCGCGAAACTGGTGTGGAGGTTTAAAAAAAAAAACGTATTATTCGCATGAAAAAAATCGCCCCGGTGTGTAAGGACCTTTAGTCTTCGAGTTGTTAACGAAAAAAAACAAAACACAAGACCCCTTTTTATGAGAGCCTCTCCTCGTCGGTCCAGCTGTCGGTCACCGGCTTTTTGGGTTATGAAAAGTCAGTGAAAAGTCTTCGTGTTTACGTTTTCATTTTTCATCTTTTTGTAAATACAGTATATTGCCACATTCATATTTCATGCATTTTACTGCATTGCTATTGCACTGGTCCGGATTATTTAGGAGAAGTGTGGGGGGGGGAGTGGAGAGGCTTGGTGTTGGGTGGGTACAGTGGAAGGGAGAAGGGGAAAAAAGCACATACGCTAAATAAATAAATAAATAAATAGATAAATAAATAAATAGAGGACTATTGATGAATTCATATGTCCCGGGAATCAAACGTCAAAACAACTAAGGTGGAGGTCGGGCCAGGAAGAAGATGAGAGAGGGAGGAAGGGGCGTATAGGGTGATGACAAGAGAATAAGACAGTAGGTAAGAAGGAGGAGGAAGGGGTGGGGGTCAATGATGTCTCCTATTAGAACTCTTTCTTTCTTCCCTTCCTTGCTTTCTTCCTTCCTCCCCATCTGCCTTGCTTCCTTCCTTGCTTCCTCTCCTTCACTCACTGTGTCCTCTCCTTCTTCTTAAGTCATATTGTGGACATCCTCGCTGCGTATGATCTTATAGGTGATCCAGTAGAAAATGTTAAAGATAAGGAAGACGAGCGGGAAGGCCACGCGGGACACGGTGTCGATGCGCTTGGCGCGGCCGACGAAGAGCTTCTTCATCTCCTCCACGGTCTTCTCGCCGGGGCCAAGGGCCCCGGGGCCCGGGGCCGGGGCGTTGTTGTTGTTGCCCTTGATGGCCATGCCGTCCTTGGCCTGCAGGCACGCCGGGCCCATGCCGTAGCCGGCGAAACTGAAGCGGCCCTCGCCTGTCTCATCCTCCTGCAACACAGGCCAATACTCATTCTGTTAGGAAATCAACCAGAGAGAAATCAACCAGAGACCTTATGATGTTGCCGTGTGTGTGTGTGTGTGTGTGTGTGTGTGTTCTTTCTTTATGGCCATGTCCTGTCTATATTTCTTCTTTGTGAATATGTGTTCTGTTTGAGTGAATCTGTCAACACAATATTTACATTGGGGACTTAATTTCTTTAAAAGGAAAATTCTGGTGTTTAAAAAAAACTACCATTTTACATAATTTCCTCTCCTCTTACATTGCATTTTCCAACATTTTCTGTAGCTATTGTTTTGTTGTTTAGGGTTCCTTTTCTAAAGTTATAGGTAAGGACTGATGATGTCATCAACATGTGCCAACAGGACAAATGACATAAACATGGTACCAAGCTTGGAGTTTCCCACACATAACGGAAGTTACGAATGTAACTATGGTTCTGTGAATTCCTGGATGACTGCCAGTAGGCAGTTACAGTAGTGAATAATGCCTCTCGCGCTCCGCGCAGGTCGAGTATTTATATAAACAAAGTCATGTGACGCGTAGGCTACCTGTGCGTCCGCCGTCCCGGCTACATAAGCACATGATAGCCTGCGCGCGGCCTCTAAGAATCTTCTCGCCCTGAAAGATTCCGAGTGACCAGTATTACTGGCAGTCATCCAGGAATTCACAGAACCATAGTTACATTCGTAACTTCCGTTCTGTTTCATTCCCTCCTGACTGCCAGTAGGCAGTTACAGTAGTGGATGACTTATACCACAAGTGTCACGAGGAATTGCACCCACCTCCTAGTCTGCCGTAGCAGCCAGCGGCAGGATAGCTGACGCCAGTGAGGATCCAGGGGCCACGTCAAGGCGATAGAACCTCGAGAATGTGCAAGGCGCTGTCCAAGATGCCGCCGCACAGACGTCCGTCAGTGACACCCCCTTCATCGCCGCCCAGGACGTGGCTACGCCCCTGGTAGAATGGCAGATGACATTTGAAGGGGCAGGTTTACCGGCTACTTCATAAGCCTTTTTAATTGTGTCAACTACCCAGTGGGATAGCCGCTGTTTAGACAGTGCACATCCCCTATTCTTTCCGCCGTAGCAGACAAATAGCTGCTCTGAGCGTCTAATACTCTGCGTTGCCTGAGTATACAGTCGCAACGCACGGACTGGACACAGTAAGTGGGCCCTTTCCTCCACCTCGGATGTAAACGGGGGAGGATGGAATGCCGCCAACTCTATGGCCTGATTAGTATGATTGGGGGGCAATACTTTAGGTAGGAATGAGACATTCGGCCAAAGTGTAACCCCAGAGTCGTTCGCCTTCCAATGAAGGCATACTGGACTAATAGAAAGTGCGTGGAGCTCACTCACACGCTTGGCTGTCGTGACTGCTAACAGAAACGCAGTCTTAATGGATAAAGAGCTCAAGGACGACCCCGCCATAGGCTCAAAGGGCGCCCGGCTCAATGCCTGCAGGACCAGAGGTAGGTCACAAGTTGCAGCACGCCCCACCCTAGGGGGGCGTAACCTCTTGGCACCACGCAGAAACTGTGTCACCCAGTAATGCGCACCAACTGACCTGCCATCAATATGGCTATGATTAAAGGATATAGCGGCCGTGTGTACCCTCAACGTGGAGGCCGCACGGCCGGCATCAAGTAGACACTGTAAATAATGTAATACATGTTGTACAGGGCAAGAGACTGGGTCTAGACCCCTGTCGCTGCACCATGATGAGAACGCAGCCCAGCAATTAGAGTACACCAACCTTGTGGAAGGGGCTCTTGCATTCCGCAAAGTCTCACATATTGAGGGGTCAAGCACACTCAAGAGTGACTGATCCCTCTCAATGGCCATACCCAAAGCTGAAGGAGGCTCGGTGATGGATGCCATACCTTCCCGTCCAGCTGGGACAGGAGGTCTATCCTCACTGGAAGCTGCCAAGGATCCCCGTCCAATAGACTGAGGAGCGTTGAATACCATAATCTCGAGGGCCACCTGGGAGCCACCATGAGAACTCTGTGATCTGACAATCTCACCCTGTGAAGCACAGGCAACAACAGGGGGATCGGAGGAAACGCATACAGGAGCGCTCTCTGCCAGATGTTGGCGAGAGCGTCCATCCCAAGCGGGGCACTGTTCTCTGCCAGGCTGAACCACAGAGGACAATGAGTTGTGCCCTTTGAGGCAAACAGATCTACACGGGCTACCCCGTACCGATCCCAAATCAACTGTACCACCTGGGGGTGCAATCTCCACTCCCCAGAGGGCAGTCTCTGACGAGACAGATAATCTGCCACAGAGTTTACTCTGCCTGGCAGGTGCATTGCCCTCATCGAGGAAAATAGAGGATAAGCCCATGTCCACAGTCGCTGGGCTTCCCTCAGGGACTCCAGAGACCTGGTCCCTCCTAGATGGTTGACATGAAACACCACTGAGGTGCTGTCTGTCCGAATGAGCACATGCTTCCCCCTGAGAAAGGGTAAGAAGTGCTTCAGCGCCAAGGAAACAGTCCGGAGTTCTAGCACATTGATATGGCGTCCTCTCCACCGAGAGCACCATACCCCCTGGACTGACCTCTTCTGCCATACCGCGCCCCAACCTTGAAGCGAGGCATCTGTTGTCACTACCTCTCGTCTCGCCGGGACTGAGCCGAGAGGAACCCCATGCAGCAGGAATGCATTGTCCCGCCACCGGCGGAGATAACCAAGGCACCTGCGAGTGACTCTGACCTTGACCCCCCTGTGTAGGCAGGGGTCCATGCGGAGGCCATTGAACCACCTCTGTAGTGGGCGTAGATGTAACAGCCCCAGAGGAGTGATCGCTGAGACTGAGGTCAGCATGCCAAGCAGTCTGAGCCATGTTAGGACAGTCAACATTGCCCCCAGGCGGAAAGACCGCAGGAGGTTGTGTATCTTTTCCACCCTCTGTGTAGTCGGTCGTGCCTGCATCGATACCGATGCTAGGGACATGCCGATGAAGGTGGTCTGTTGTGTCGGAACCAACGAGCTCTTCTCGAGGTTCACCGACATGCCCAGTGCCTCGATGTGAGCGAGGACCCTGGATGTCACCTGTTCCGCCTCCCTGAAAGAGGGGGCGCAGATGAGCCAATCGTCGAGGTAGGGAAGTATCTTCACTCCTGACAGGCATAGCGATGTTAAGGCTGCCCTCATACACCTTGTGAAGATGCGGGGAGCTAGAGACAGGCCGAACGGCAGAACGGCAAACTGGTAGACTTGGCCTTGAAAGGCAAAGCGGAGGTATTTTCTGTGCTCTGGGTGTATAGGCACATGAAAATACGCGTCCCTGAGATCTATTGAGGTGAACCACTCCCCCTGTGTGATCGTCTGCAGGACGTCGACTGTGCGAAGCATCCGAAACGGAAGGACCTTGAGGTACACGTTCAACCTTCTTAGGTCTAGTATAGGCCTGAGAGACCCGTCTTTCTTTGGGATGAGAAAGTAAGTTGAGTAGAACCCCTCGTTCTGTGAACGTGGGTGAACTACTGTTACGGCTCGTTTGTCCAAGAGCTTGGCCACCTCTTGGGCCAAACACTGGGCCTTCACGGGGTCTGTGACCGAGGTCACCCTGACCCCTGAAGGTGGTGGGGGTCGGCGGCGGAACTGCAACCTGTAACCTTGAGACATTGTTGTCAAGACCCATGCATCCTTGGCATGGTCTGCCCAATAATTCAGGTGCTGCTGTGAAAATCTTCCCGCCGCCGGCCCCCGACCCTCAGGCTGTGCCTGGAGGGTTATTTGGGGGCTTGGGGGGACGCTGGTTATGCCATTGCCCACGCTGGGGCTGGCGAGGTGGGCGCCGCCCACCTCTGGACTGATGTTGCCATCTGCCTGCAGCCACCTGGTCCCGTTGCCAGGGCTGCGGTTGAGGACTCAGGTAGCCCGAACGTCGCGGGTCCCGCGCGCCACGTGGCTTATAGGGTCAAACGGGGGGGGGCCATCATGCCTCTACCCCGTTGACCCCAGGCTTCTGAAGCCTGTCGTGACTGCTGCCTACGTTCTAGTGCTTTGTCTGCCTCTGGCCCAAACAACTGGCCCGGCACAACAGGGAGCTTCCGTAGCGCCTTTCTGCATTCGTCAGACATAGGCGCCTGAGCAAGCCACACCTGACGTCGTGTCACGACCAGGGTGGACATCAAACGGCCAAGTTCACTTGACATTAAGCCGAAGGTCTCAAGAGCCACATCGTTAATGTCGCCCAACTCACTCCCTGGTTGCCCGCTCTCTAAGATCTTGGACTGGGCGAGGAGGAGCACAGAGAGAGAGTTCCCCATACGGGCCATGCAGGCAGCGGAATCATATGCCTTTGACAGAAGGCCATCAGTGACCCGGCACTGCGAGCTGGGACAGCGGGCTGTGTTCTTCAGAGCCTCATCCGGAGGGAGAACCAGCGCCGCAATGCACTGGTCCACAGGAGGTATGTGAACCAGTCCATGTTTTTCTGCCTCACTCATGGAGGCCAGGGCTCTTGCATCCTTGCCTCGGTGGGCAGGTGCGCCTGGATCAGCCCAACACTGCTTCAGCTGACTTAAGTAGTGAGGCGAGGGTGGGACAGCAAAGGGTGGAGCCGCAGCAACCCGTCGGAAGAACGGGTTACTCACAACCTGAGCGGCCGGTGGCTCATCCAAACCGACCTTAGCCAGGGCAGCACGCAGCGTTGCACGCAACGTGCAGGGCCCATCTCCTAGCTCAGTGCTTCCCGAGCTCCTGCGGGAAGTCTCTGAGCCATCCTCAGCCTGCACACTCCCAGGCTGGGGAGTACCCTGAGACCCCCGTTCGGGGGAAGGGTCGTACCTGGGGCTATAACCCCCGTCATGGAACTCAGAGTCTGAAGCTCTAGTTGACAGGACGTCAGCATTGTCTTCCTCCGATTCCCAGGCCGCCTGGTGTGGGGGAGGTGCTGGAGCCAGGCGAGGCAGTGGCTGCACCATTGCCTTAAGGCGTTCTATTTCAGCTCGCAAATCGTCCATTTCATGGCGATATGGAGCTGTGCCAGTTGCCGCCGACTTCCTCGGGGCAGGGTCACCGCGCTCACCGCAAGACCCGCGTTTGCGCTTCGACTTCCCACCGGAAGAGACCCCAGAGGGTGGAAGGTCTCCCCCCTTGTACAGGAGGTTCTCCACCTCACGCAGCCTGGCCTGTCTCACAGAGAGTGGCAGGATGCTACAATTCATGCATGCCTGGTCAGTCAGAGCTTCCTTAAGATGACCGATACCCAAGCATGATGGACACAATTCATGGCCGTCCTTGACCTGAAGGTGAACCTTGCAGGACGAACACACCATATCAAGTCGGTTGTGTAGCCAGGCAATACCAGCAAGAGCTGTACAATTACAGAACGCGTTAGTAACCTCCAGCAACAACCACAAAGTGTAGCTAATCAGACAGGCTAAAGTAGCTTGCTGTTAGCTTATCAGGCTAGGAAATCTGAACACTAACCAGAACGTCCAGCAGATTTGATACTCACCTTCAACAGTTTAGAACAGCTTAAATGTCAATCAGGTGTTTAACCAGGCAATCCTAGCGAGAACTGTGCAGCCACAGTAAGCGTCAGGAACTTCCAGTAACTTTTAATTAATTGATTATTATTATTATTTTCAATCAATTTTATTTTTATTTTATTAATTTAACTTTTTAATTAATTTAACCTTTAATTAATCAACAAGCTATTATAGCCAGGTAAATCAGGCGAGTGCACAGCACGCGACCGACACCCAGTGTGGAGGAATCACTCTCACAACACTCTGTGTAAGACAGTGTGTGTGTAGCTGGTGAGCGAGCCACGCTCGAAAATCCTCCCGATAGATAAAGAAAAGAGAGGAGGAGATAGTTTGACAACCACAGCCTTAAGAGGGCAATAAATTGCGCTCTCGACAACTGTCACAGGCAGGATGTCAACTCACCAAACAACACGTAGTGTCTTTCTCTCTTTGGACCTGCAAAACAAAGAACCGATGCACGGATTCTCCAGAGCAATACTTACCCGCGATGCACGCCAGGTAGCGAGAAGTTCAAAGAGGCCGCGCGCAGGCTATCATGTGCTTATGTAGCCGGGACGGCGGACGCACAGGTAGCCTACGCGTCACATGACTTTGTTTATATAAATACTCGACCTGCGCGGAGCGCGAGAGGCATTATTCACTACTGTAACTGCCTACTGGCAGTCAGGAGGGAATGAAACAGAAACTATGTTTGGAAAATAGATTTAGCCAACAGCTTTCCTTTCCAGAGCAAAATCGGCCCACTGTGAAGAGAAGTTTTAATATTATTCGTCATTTTTGGTCGGATGGTATTTTTTTCCAAACTAAAACATCTAATGAACAGATCAAGGTAATCCAACTTTTAATTACCCACCATCAAATGTCCAATTGTGGCACCCATGGTTTCTGCCATAATTAGCAATTTTATGTTTTTTGTTGTTGGCACATGTCTCTTGAAGAGCACCTTCTCTTTGATCCCTACTGCCCCTCCTACTACCAGTGTGACACTTTGACTCTGCACTTCCTGCTGTTTGAAAATTGTGAGATTTGTGTGTTATTTAGATGCCTTGTTTGTATGTTACAATTTACACAATTTAGGCATTTAGCAGACACTCTTATCCAGAGCGACTTACACAAAGCAAGGTAATCACATACATGTTGCTTAATTGTTGTCCCAAGTAGCACATCCTTACTCTGTAATAGAGTGCTACAGTTTGCAGTCTTAAAACCCAGTAGTGACTGTCATGAACTCACACAGACACATGAGTTCTCTTTGGCTTGTCTGCCATTTACTGGGTTAATCAACAATATAGTTACAGCTGGTCAGGCTTATATATCCCTGCCTAGGCTACTGCAAGGGTGTATTAAATGAACACTAATTACATTCAGCACATCTCCCTCCTTTTGGAGTAACTTTCTTTTTCTCTAAATAAAGTTGCTTTACTCAAAACATGAAACATAGGTTAACCTTAATTCACACAATAGGCTGTTAAATGTTAAACAATTTAGGCATTTAGCAGACACTCTTATCCAGAGCGACTTACACAAAGCAAGGTAATCACATACATGTTGCTTAATTGTTGTCCCAAGTAGCACATCCTTACTCTGTAATAGAGTGCTACAGTTTGCAGTCTTAAAACCCAGTAGTGACTGTCATGAACTCACACAGACACATGAGTTCTCTTTGGCTTGTCTGCCATTTACTGGGTTAATCAACAATATAGTTACAGCTGGTCAGGCTTATATATCCCTGCCTAGGCTACTGCAAGGGTGTATTAAATGAACACTAATTACATTCAGCACATCTCCCTCCTTTTGGAGTAACTTTCTTTTTCTCTAAATAAAGTTGCTTTACTCAAAACATGAAACATAGGTTAACCTTAATTCACACAATAGGCTGTTAAATGTTAAACAATTTAGGCATTTAGCAGACACTCTTATCCAGAGCGACTTACACAAAGCAAGGTAATCACATACATGTTGCTTAATTGTTGTCCCAAGTAGCACATCCTTACTCTGTAATAGAGTGCTACAGTTTGCAGTCTTAAAACCCAGTAGTGACTGTCATGAACTCACACAGACACATGAGTTCTCTTTGGCTTGTCTGCCATTTACTGGGTTAATCAACAATATAGTTACAGCTGGTCAGGCTTATATATCCCTGCCTAGGCTACTGCAAGGGTGTATTAAATGAACACTAATTACATTCAGCACATCTCCCTCCTTTTGGAGTAACTTTCTTTTTCTCTAAATAAAGTTGCTTTACTCAAAACATGAAACATAGGTTGACCTTAATTCACACAATAGGCTGTTAAATGTTAAACAGTAACATACAAGCATTATTTTCTTGTTCACATTAATCAAACCAAAATATCACAATAAACATATGCATGTTTTCTCAATCAAATCAAATTGCAAACAGTTCAACTTGTCATAGAATATTCACAGTCTATCTGTATCTGTTCGGTTTCACTATGGTGCGTCCATAGCGGGTCGTCATCTTGGGTGACGTTGCTGTGGCTGGCGATGCAGGTGTATCTGGCACCCATGCAGCTGGGCTTGGTGGTGGTTCCAACTCAGGAGGGGCCTGAGCTGGGCACTCTTTTTCAACATCATGCTCTTGTTGGGTTTGGTGTGAGTCAGGTGTTGCTTGGAGGTGTCTCCTGTTCCTCCGGAACTCTCCCTGCTCTGTTGCTATGATGTATGATCTGGGCTGCCTCTTGCCTCAAGGTTCCCTTAGTTTTCCAACTTTTCTCTTTATCCGTCCTCACCAGCACAGGGTCACCAGTGCGCAGTGGTGGTAAGGCTCTGGTTCCATGGCGACGGTTATAGAAGAATCGGTAGGCGTCCTTCGCTTGGGCGTCCCGTTGAGCCACAGCCTTCAGGTCAGGCCACTGTGGTTCAAGATTCTTCTCTAGTGTCGGGAGCGTCGTTCGGAGTTGGCGTCCCATTAGTAGCTGTGAGGGGCTACAGCCTGTGGCTGCTATAGGAGTCGCTCTGTAGTTCAGCAGTGCAAGGAACGGATCATCCTGTTTCGGGATCTTCTTTGCCGTTTGGACAGCTCTTTCCGCCTCCCCATTAGCTTGTGGGAAGTGCGGGCTTGATGTTTGGTGATCAAAACCATACTCCCGAAGGTCCGGAACTCTGCAGAAGTGAACTGCGGCCCATTGTCCGTCGACAACTCCTCCGCGATCCCGTGACGGGCAAATATACTTTTCAGCTTGCAGATCACGGCTCTGCTGTGCGTGTCTGGCATATGAGCAATCTCTATGAATCTTGAAAAGTAGTCCACGACGACCAGGTACTGACGCCGGTCCACTTCACAGAGATCTGCTGCTATGTGTTGCCATGGCCTTGACGGGAGTGTTGTTGTCATCAATGGTTCTTTTCGCTGTGCTGGTTGCACACTTTGGCAGTACTTGCAGTACTTGACTTTAGTTTTGATCTCAGCACTGATTCCAGGCCACCACAATGAGAGTCTGGAACGCTCTCTGCTCTTTGTTAGGCCTTGGTGACCTTTGTGGATCTTGTCGATCATTTCACTCCTCATGCTCAGAGGAATCACAATTCTCGGTCCATGGAGTAGCAAGCCTTTTGACTCGCTCAGAAGGCCCTGTTGGTTGAAGTACGGTTTCGCCTTCACTGGCACAGACTTAATATGCCTCGGCCATCCATGTCTGGTGAATTTCAGCACTGTCTGGATTTCTTCATCCACTGCTGCTGCTTGTCTGATTTCTTGCAGCTTCTGCTGTGACGCAGGTCGGTGTGCCTCCACTGAAGCAACGTAGGCCTCTACGTCTTCCTCCAAGTCTGTCGGTTCCCCACCATTGATAGGGTGTCTTGACAGCGTATCAGCAATGAGTAGTGTCTTGCCTGGGGTGTACTCAGCTCTTGGATTAAATCTTAACATCCTGATCAACAGGCGCTGGCAGCGCAGTGGCACCTCGTCCAGGTTCTTGTGATTTATCAGGGGCACTAATGGTTTGTGGTCTGTCAAGACTTTGAACGAATCCAAACCACACAGGTAACGGTAGAATTTTTCTACACGCCCACACTGATGCCAGGCATTCCTTTTCTATTTGGGCGTACCTTTGTTCTGCTGAGGAGAGGGTGCGTGAACAGAAGGCCACTGGTAGCACCTTGTCACCATGCTGCTGAAGCAGCACTCCTCCAATTCCATAACTGCTAGCATCAGCGCTCACGACTGTAGGCAAGGAGACATCATAGAACGCCAAGGCAGGAGCAGTTGTCAACAGTTCCTTGACTTTCTTGAACGCCTTGTCTTGATTTGGCCCCCACGACCAGACTGCATCTGATCGGAGAAGGTTGTTGAGCGGCTGCAGTATGGTGGATCCATTTGGTATGTATCTGCACAGGTAATTAATCATGCCGAGGATTCTTCTCAGTCCTGCAATGTCCTGTGGCACTTCCAGGTCCTGTATTGCTTTGATCTTTCCTGGGTCCGGCCTGACCCCATCCTGGCTGATCTTGTGCCCCACAAAGATCAGTTCGCTTTGATGCAGGCAACACTTGTCTTTGTTTAATTTCAGACCTGATGCACTTATGACTCTGTAGACCTCTGCTAGCCTCTGGTCATGTTCCTCACTTGTGTGTCCATAGACGAGAATGTCGTCCATGTAGCATGACACCCCTTCTAGATCTCTCAGCACTTCCAGCATTTTTCACTGAAATATTTTGGGTGCACTTGTTATACCGAATGGCAACCTTCTGAAACAGTACCTCTTGAAGGGCGTTACAAAGGTTGTTAGTTTCATGCTTTCTTCATCCAGTGGTATCTGCCAGAAACCACTGGCGGCATCGAGACTGGAAAACACCCTAGCTCCTACTAACTTTGGGATGATGTCATCCAATGTAGGCAGTACAAATTTCTCTCGTACTACAGATTTGTTTAGGTGCTTCAAATCAACGCAGATGCGGATATTTCCATTCTTCTTTACTACTGGCACCATTGGTGCACACCACAGTGTAGGCTCTGTGATCTCCTGTATCACTCCTAATTCTTCCATTCGCTCCAGCTCTTTTTTCACTTTTGGGAGCAACGGAATGGGAATTCTCCGTGCCACGTGGACACTGTATGGCTCTGCTGTGTCTTTCAGCATAATCTTGACTGGGTCCCCATTCAAGAGTCCAATTGAGCCAAAGACATCCTGGTTGACTTCCTCTAGCCTCTTAATCAGGCCCATTTTGATGGCTGCGCCACGCCCGAGGAGATTGTCAATCATTGTCCCTCTAACTACAAAGATGTGGATCTGATACTGCTTTCCTTTAAGGCTTGCACATGTTTTTATCTTCCCAAGGCACTGTAGCATACCCCCTGGACTGTTCAGAATTATGCTTGATTCCCGCAGTTGTGGCTTTGGGTCCAGCATTTCATAACAGGTCTCTGACATGATAGTTGTGTCAGCCCCGGTGTCTATCTTGAAGTTAACATTTTTCCCTTCAATGTCCAGGTTCACTCTCCATGGGGGAACAGTATCCATGTCACTTTCAATACTGCCCAAGAACACAGACTCAGTCCCTGCAGCAGTTGTCACTTACATACATTTACATACATTACATTTACATACATTTTCTGCATTCTGCATTTCTGGCTGGACATGCCTCCCCCTGGCCATGCTCCCTATTGCATCTTCCACACTTTTTAACATAAGTTGCATTTTGTGGTGGTTTCCCTTTAAACCCCCTCTGTCTGGGATTTTCCCTGTAATTAGTGCGAGTGCATTTCACCTCCTCCACATGTTTAACAGGGCTATCTTCTGCATTTTGATTCTTAATTAGCTCGTGGTTACGTGCCATTTCAATTGCACCAGGTAGTGTCAAGTTAGCTTTTAGCTGTAATCTCTGTGACAATGCCTTGTCTCTTAATCAGTTTGTACAGCCTTCTTATAAATGCCTACTGACTCACCATCATGCTGGATTCTTTGGTGGAAGCAGGCACGTTCGAATATAACATTCCTTAATGGGATGAAGTGCTCATCAAACTTTCCAATCACTGTATCATAGTCGTCATCCTTCTCTCCTGCGACAAACGTGAATGAGTTGAATATATTTTCGGCCTCTTTTCCCATCGCATAAATCAGTGTGCTGACTTGCACTTCGCCGTCCTCTGCTGCGAGTTTAGTCGCCGATCTGTACCTCATGAAGCGTTGTCTCCATTCAGGCCATTCAGATGGTTTGTCGAACTTAAAACTGTCCGGTGGAGGGAACTTTGCCATGTTAAACTGCACTTGACAATGAGTATGTCACTCTGCTATTTTTAACACAGTTTTAAACTTTCTTCTGACACCATGTCATGAACTCACACAGACACATGAGTTCTCTTTGGCTTGTCTGCCATTTACTGGGTTAATCAACAAAATAGTTACAGCTGGTCAGGCTTATATATTCCTGCCTAGGCTACTGCAAGGCAGAGATGTCCACGAGTCTCTGAGCTCGAGTCTGAGTCAAGTCTCAAGTCTTTGAGGCTCGAGTCGAGTCAAGTCTCAAGTCTTTGAGGGTCGAGTCCGAGTCAAGTCTCAAGTCTTTGAGGGTCGAGTCCGAGTCAAGTCTCAAGTCTTTGAGGGTCGAGTCCGAGTCAAGTCTCGAGTCTTTGAGGGTCGAGTCCGAGTCAAGTCTCGAGTCTTGTCAAGTCTCAAGTCTTAAAAAAAAAAAAAAAAAAATGGGGGGGGATTCTATTCTTAATTTATTTAATTATGTATTTATATGATGTAGCCTAAGGCTGAAATACAGTTATTATGGTCCACAAACCCAACTATTTAATATACTGTACATATATGTACAGTATATGAAAGTAATTTTTGTGCATGCGTATAGGCAATTATTATATAGGAAGGATACAATTTCACACTAGCACACATAGTAATGAACATTTAAATCGCAACTTTTACACACTAGCACACATATAGTGCCTAATAAACATTTAAATAACATATGGTGTACTGAGGTTCCAACAAAATGAAACAGTTGACTGCCAGTTCTGTGTGATTTCACTTGATTGGACTGATCCACGAGCACTGTCCTAAGGACTCTTACTCAGGGTTATGTTTCTAGTAGTCAGTGCATATAATCCCACGCTTTTATTCGTGTCCACAACTATGTCTAAAATCGATATATCTAAAAGTAAAAAAAATGTATGCCGGAAGTGTATTCAATGACAGTTTCTCGTACTCTGCTCTGCTGTACTCTACTACTATATTTCCTATAGATCAGAATAACCTTGTGTGACCTTCCAAAAGTCACGGGTTCGTACGGGTCAAAGCCGAACACTGTCTGCTGTCTAACGCGGCTCCGTTATCCGATGCCTCGGGATCATGGATGGGTTGGATTGCTCCGCCGTCACTCAGAGTTATAACGCGCTGCGTTTCATTTATTTATTTATTTGCTTTGAACCTGAGCACGTAGCTGTTGTTGGATATTGGAAATCCTATCTATATTGTCCCCCCCGCTATTTCATTACAGGTGACACAATTACTTCATGCAGCAGCCCTTATCACTGAGCGCCAGTGAGGGTCCTTATCTGTCAGCCACACAGAGCCCCCCCCCCCACATCCTTTCAAGGATTCAAACGCAAACATTGGGCGTCCCTCTATGAATTGAGATGGGTTGAGAGCGACTGTGTGTGTGTGTGTGTGTGTGTGTGTGTGTGTGTGTGTGTGTGTGTGTGTGTGTGTGTGTGTGTGTGTGTGTGTGTGTGTGTGTGTGTGTGTGTGTGTGTGTGTGTGTGTGCGCACACGCGCATGCGTGCAGATTTGTTTGTGTGGTACAAGGCAGCAGCTCTCCTCTCCTCTCTCTCTGAGATCCATTTTTAGAACCCATGTCCCCGTTCTGTCCTTGCCTCCATGCCACCCCATTTATAACTGTTAATACATGTTGGGGTGGACTCGCATGCGCTGACATGTGCACGCACGCACACACACACACACACACACACACAATCTGAACACATGAAGACGTGTGTGTGTGTGTGTGTGTGTGTGTGTGTGTGTGTGTGTGTGTGTGTGTGTGTGTGTGTGTGTGTGTGTGTGTGTGTGTGTGTGTGTGTGTGTGTGTGTGTGCGCGTGTGCGTGTGCGTGTGTACCTCAGACTCCCACCAGCAGTGCGAGCATGTCTCAGCATCCTTCCATTCAAGTATGTGTGTGTCATATATACACAAACTCTAAACAGCTCAATAAGAGGTCATCCCAGTCATGGCCTTTTAATGAATCATAACTGCATGGTAAAATACTAGACTTCATCCTTGCACCAAGTCTCCCATAAACTCATAGAGCTATTCTTATGAGCAAACATTATAACTGTTAAATGCTCCTCTGCATCTATTGTCCGACTATTATTTTAAATGTTTTAAAGTTATTCCTTTCCCTTCGGTTTCAGTTAACTGTTGTTTGGCTTTGATCACGAGACACAGGTCAAAGTGCACCAACTATAATGCTGCCTCACCAGATGACATGATCTATAGAGGATAGAATCTATAGGATAGAATCTATCCTATATCATCGGATCATAAAAACGACAGACGACTTGTTGCCAGACCGTGGAGTGCACACGGTAATGTCCACAGTGTTAATCAAATTTCAATTTTACAAATGACTAAATTGACACTGAGGATTTTTTACTGTGCACACAAACACACCCGCTGACCACGCACTATTTAAAAACAGAATAGAACCCTCCCAAGTGATGATTGGTTCGGTGCCAAAAGTGTCTTATAGAGTCTTTTTATAACCGAGTACATTGTGCTGAATAGCGTGCGTTGACCTCTGACGGATGGCTGCTTCAGTAAATATGAGCAAATGCCTAGCCGGCTGGCTCGCTGTCTAGCTAGCGCCACGTCACTCTGCGCGTTCCCATAACTTTAACCCATTAATACCTGGAACGCATCTGTGTCACTTTAGATTTCTTTGGCTATTCAAAAATAGCAGATATACAAGCTCATAGCGCGGCACCGAGTGCCGCGCTACGAGCTTGTAGATCTGCTATTTTTGAAAAATCTTGAAAAAAAATGTTTTTGATTTTTTTTCAAAAAACTGTTAGGATTTAGATTTTTTTTTTAAAGTCGCCTCAGGTCTTAATGGGTTAAACCCCCCCTTCATTCTCACCCCCTCCCCCACCTTGCTCCATCCCGACCTCTCCACGTCCTTCAGTGACGGCGGGTCCTGCCATTTCTAAGTATTACAGATGCTCCACTTTATTCTCACCGCCAACATGATTAATGTGAGGTGGGGGGGGGCGCTGTAAAAGGGGAGAAGGGGGGAGAGGGATAGAGAGAAGGGGAGGAAAGGAGGAGGGGGAGAGGCTGGGTGGGATATCAGGAGGAAGTAGCAGTGAGAGGAGGAAGGGGAGCGGTGTTGCGAGGTCTGCTTATTGTAATTTCCCCTCAAGATTTGATTTGAAAATAGCAGATCTACAAGCACACAACCCATCGCGATGCGACGCATTGTGAGCTTGTAGATCTGCTATTTTCAAATAGCTGATGTATGTTTAAAGTGCTCATGTGGCCCATAGTCGCTTCTTTTGGGCTTGTTTTCATAGACCTGGTTTGCTTGTTTCTGTCGCAGAATCTGGCAACGCTGAAGGGGCGGTGTGTGGAGGCATGCTCATCACTCGTTCACTCCTGCGTGTTCACTCCTCCCTTCTCACTGTATTTATGCTCCTCTCTTTCTTTCTCTCTTTCATTCACTCTCTCACGTTCCCTCTTAGTCTAACTCTCTCACCCTCTCTCTCTCTCCCTCTCCTCTCTCTCTCTCTCTCTCTCTCTCTCTCTCTCTCTCTCTCTCTCTCTCTCTGCGTCATACTGATTCTGCTTCAGCGATTCATTAGTTCTATAGTCTAATTAAAACTCCTCCATTAACACACAGCCACGCCTGCACCCAGACACACTATCCCAGGGAGGGGAGGGGGGGGTGAAGGAGAGGGGGGAGGTGATAAATAGAGGAGAGGAACGGAGCTTTGCCCTTTGGGTTGGACTGCAGGAGCGATTTATGGCCACACGTTGGAGATGTAGCTCTCCTCTCCTCTCATCGCCTCCTTTTTCTACCCCCCCCCACCCCCTCCTCCCCCTTCTCGTCTCCTTATCCTCTTAACTGCATTTCAAAGTGTTGAGTTATGGTGTGCGGCATGATGCAGAGAGAGAGAGA
Source organism: Gymnoscopelus braueri (assembly GCF_963280865.1). Taxonomy (NCBI): domain Eukaryota; kingdom Metazoa; phylum Chordata; class Actinopteri; order Myctophiformes; family Myctophidae; genus Gymnoscopelus; species Gymnoscopelus braueri. Next base: position 27,271,067 of record NC_137622.1, read on the forward strand.
GAGGGAGAGAGAGAGAGAGTTAGACAAAGAGAGAGGCGATGTGAAAGAAAAGAGTGGCGGTGGGGAGGGGAAGAGAGAAATTGTGAAAGAAGAAAATAAGTGAAAGAAAGAGAAACAGATGGGGCACAAGGAAAAAGAGAGACATATGGAGAGAGAGAGAGAGAGAGAGAGAGAGAGAGAGAGAGAGAGAGAGAGAGAGAGAGAGAGAGAGAGAGAGAGAGAGAGGCACAGACAGACACAGACAGAGAGAGAGACAGAGAGAGAGAGAGAGAGAGAGAGAGAGAGAGAGAGAGAGAGAGAGAGAGAGACACAGACAGACAGACAGACAGACAGAGAGAGAGAGTCCCCTTGGCTCACTCTCATCTATCATGCTTTCCTCTCCTGATTGATGCATTTATATCTCTTAGCCCGCTGATGTGATGAATTAGGAGGAGCCAGGACTCCCAAATGCATGGGGGATGCAATATCTGCAACCATCTCCTCTCTGCAAATATTACCCTTTGCATACTTGTTTTAGGGCGCCCTCATTTACATAAACCTGTTTTGGAAGGTGTCACCCCTAACTATCGTCTGTATCTATCTGCTGACAGGGGCTGGAGGGATTTCATGGCTTGTGTCGCGTTGTTGCGTGACTCCCCCCCCTCTCCCCCAAAGCAATTTCAGCTTTCAGAGTAGCATGGAGAAAAAAAACTGAAGATATGTCCTCCTTTCTTATTCATTTTCCCTTGGATTCATTTCCAGCTGTCCCTTCTCCCTCTCTTACTCTATTGCTGTCCCCCCCCCCCCCCCCCCCCGTAAATCCCCTCTTTGTTTCTCTCATGCCGTCTTCCTCTTTAACCACATGAACCCTATCGTTCCCCATTCTGGGCAAAACAAGCGAACAAAATAGGTGAAAATTGACAGAGATTTGGTGTAGAGGGAAAAACAGGAGCGGACCAAGTATAGACCCGTCGGGGACCCCAGTCAACTAAGTATATACGGTTTCAGTGGATAAAGCCGCTGGAAGCTTCTCAGGATGTTTGAGGATTAATATTACGGTGGATATGAGTGTATCGACTCGACTGAGTGCTGGGGTAGTCTTATCTGGACTCATGTTTACTCTGGCGCCCCTGCCTCTGCTCTAGGATTGGCCAAAGAAAAGGAGAAAATTGTTCAACACTTATCACTGTCTTTGGACATGGACACCAGGTTGCGTTGGGGTGAGATTTGAGAGTCTCTCGGCTCATTAAATCACTCAACTGATGAGATTCTGCATAATGTAGCCTCCTCCAGTTCGTCCGTTCTATGGCTGAGCCCGAGTCAACTTCACAGTAAAACCAAAGTGTTAATTTAACTCTGAGAGTGTACAAATGTAACCAACTTGACCTGTATGGGTCTACTGTGTTTTTACACCTAAAGATCTGTATATTAGCGAAGGATTTTTTCAATTCAAAATACATACAGTGCCAACGTGAGGGTTTCTATCTATTCTGTAAATGCGGTCTTATCATGGAACCCAATGTATTCATGTCAAGTCAATTTAATGTATGTAGCACATACAATGTAAACTCAATGTGCTTCACAAAAAAAGACTATGGAACATCTGCATATATATAAATAGAAATACAATGTACAATAATCCCTCCCACACACTCATAAAATAAAGCAATAAAAAGAAAAACCTCATCATTCATCCACACATTTACATGATACAGCATTTATGACCCATTAATACTCCACCCCATAACTAACGCATTATATCCACACAGGATACAGCAACACCACGTACACACACATATACTGTAGAGAGAGACTGACTAACCATGAGCCTGACAGAATAGGTAGGTCTTAAGCCTGCTTTTAAAAGATGGCACAGGTGTAGCAGACCTCCGGTCATGGGGTGGTTTGTTCCAGGGCATAGAGGACCATAATGACTAAAAGCACCGTCACCAGATTTAGATAAGATTCTTGGTACAGTTAAGGAGACCGGTGTCTGATTTGACAGATCTGATTGGCTTTCAGGCAGTGAGCAAGACATGTTTTGTGTATCCTCCTCACTTATGCTGTGAAGTGTCAGTATACGATGTTGTGATAATTAATGCATCCAGCATTAGATGGTGACGCATGAGCAGACCAGCGGGTGAGACACTGAGGCACAAAGCAAGCAGGCATGGGATTGAAAACAAATAAAAGAATAACGTGTTGTAGTTGATTGACGGTGCCAGGGGTTTGTACCCCCCCCCCCCCCCCCCCAGAGCTTGGTGCAGTGGGCTGCAGGCCCTTGCGTTAAGCCTGAACGTAACAGTGTGCACCAACAGTGTAACACAGCGCCACGGAGGGACGTAGAGGCGAACAGTGTGGTGTCGGGAATATTTATAGAGAACTGTATTATCAGCTATAATGTCGTAACAATCCAATGTAAATTTACCACAGGGGTCCTGGTTGTAAAATGGTGCTGAATGCTCCCGTAATGCAGTTGTATACAACGTAAGTTCAGGAGTGGAGACCGCCCTCTGCTTAACTCGGCAACTCCCCGCTCGCCATCACCTCATCACCTACACCTGCCTTCCATTATCAGCCAGCCAATCTCACGTCACAATCACCTCAGTAGACGGGCTTAAATTCAGCCGTGAGCCTTTGCTCCTCGTTCCTACTACTTACGTGGTCTCGAACGCCAAACATTCAGTCCGCGCAAAGTAAAACCTTATCGTTGTACTCTGTCCTGAAAGCTTTCATTCACGTTTAATCAGCTTGTTACCACATTTACTTTATAAAAAAACTTGCTTACCGTTTTGTCTCCTCAGTCAGCTAGAATCCACAGCCACAGGTAAAACAAAAAGCAACGAAAAAACAACTTGCTGCCCGCCGCGCCGTTTCTTTTCCAGCTTCTCTCCACCGGCGCTCCGCAGCCATGGACCAGCAGGAGCTGGTCCTCCACGCCTCGGACGAGGACCTCTTCTCCTCGCCGGGCAGCCAGGGTGTCATCCCCGACACCGGCCCGTCCGGCTCGGACTCTCGGAGCCGCCGAAGTTCGGCGCAAATACCACCAGCCCAGCCGAGGCGGGACCAGCCTCCGCCGCCTCTTCCCGTTCGAAACAGCGGCTCGGAGCGCTCGTTCCATTCCACCTCCTCCCGCCGCTACGCACCAGAGCTCGTCTCGCCTCAGCTCTCTTACTCTGAGATTACGGTCCCCGGCTTGCACCGGGTGCTAGCGGCGAACGGCGTTCCGTTTCGCCGCACGGACCGCAAGGCCGCGCTGTTCCATGCGTATCTCGCGCACCGCCGTGCTGCGTATCCACACGCACCTCGAGTGGCCCCGCCCACCCGGGCTACTCATGCTGATCATCTCGCGCACCACCACGCTGCAGATGCTGACGCACCTCGAGCGGCCCCGCCCACCCGGGCTACACGCTCCGACGTCGCCGCCCAGCTGGCGTCCTCAACCACACCTCTCCGGGAAGAAGCGCCTCATTGTGGACATTTCGCCCCTACTCCGCCGTCTCACCTGGTCCTCCGTCACCCACCAGTTCATCATCCGCGCAGCTCACATCCCCGGTCACCTCAACCTAATCGCAGATTCCCTCTCCCGCTTCTCTTTTCAGAAATTTCGGCAGTTAGCCCCGGACGCAGACCTGGACCCCACTCCTGTTCCTCCATTTTCGGAGACAGTATTCCACTGACCCCTCAGCTTCACCACCTCCTCGTCCAAGCCCGCCATCACGTCCTCAACGGATACTCACCCGGAACCCTCACCAGTTACCTCACCGCCTGGAACGCCTTCAAAAGGTTCCACGCCTCCGCAGGCGTCCCCTTCCCCTCCACACACGTCTCCATCATTGCCGCCTTCGTCACTCACGCTCACTCCCAACTCCAACTCCGCACCTCCACCTTGCACGTCTACCTGAGCGGCATCAATTTCTTCCTCAAATTAATACACGGTTCCCCCTGCCCGGCCATTACGCACCCCCACGTCTCCATGCTGCTCCGAGGCCTCGCACGCAGCGAGACTCCGGTTCCTTCCCAACGCCACCCACTCACCTCCGACCTGCTCCTCAGCTGCCTGGTCACCCTCCGTTCCGGCTACCACTCCCCCCTGATCGACCTCACCCTCGAATGCATGCTTCTGCTCGCGTTCTTCGGGTTCCTACGCTGCTCCGAGTTCACGTCCTCCTCCTCCCAATTCAACCCCTCACGTCACCCTAGCCTCTCCGACCTCGCATTTCATTCCACCGATTCCCTCACCTTCACACTCAGGCGCAGCAAAACAGACCAGCTAGGGCGGTCCACCGTCATTCACCTGTTCAAAACCGGTACTCCACTCAGTCCCTATGAACCCCTTTCCAGGTACGTCACCCTGAGATTATCTCTCGACGCCACACCACAAGACCCCCTGTTTACCTCAGAAACCGGTACCATAGCCACTCGCTTCTGGTTCCACCGCCACTTCCGCCAAATTCTCACCCTGTCCGGCCTTCCTTCCCAGCTCTACTCGGGCCACTCCCTCCGCATCGGCGCCGCTTCCACCGCCTCTAAACAGGGTCTCTCGGACCACCTGATCCGCGTCCTCGGCCGCTGGTCCTCCCAGGCCTACCACTCCTATATCAGGAGTAACGTCCAGGACGTTCGTAATGCCCATCTCCACCTGGGTCGAACGTAACCCGTCGCTCCGTTCCCCCCCGATTGGGGTCCCCGCACTCACTCCCCCTCCGTCCCTAGACTCCGTTCCATCTCTTTGCTCTTTTGGGGGCCGTATCCCGAGCGAAGGCGACGCTACCCGATCAAGCCCCGGTGGCCGTCCGCTCCCGAGACATACTTCCCCCCACCCTGAGTCTCGCCCTTCCCGGGTTCCGCATCCACACACATCCACCCATTTTCGTTCAATAAAACCTGTTAAACTTAAGCAGAAGGTGTGGTCTCTTACTAGTGAAAAAGCCACACGTCTCTTTGCAATCAATCTAGTTTAAAGAAAAAAAACTTTAGTGTAGCAGTGCATGTCTCGGATTGGTGGAGCTCGCGTTTCAATGGAAATGTTATGGCCAGTGTTGCCAGATTCTGTGAGAGAAACAAGCAGCCAGGTCTAGGAAAACCAGCCCAAAAGAAGCGACTATGGGCCACATGAGCACTTTAACACATACATCAGCTATTTTCAAATAAAATCTTGCGGGGAAATTATAATAAGCAGATCTGGAAACCCTGGTTATGGCCATCATGTGAGTTTCTGCTATCCTAAGTCCCACAGACCGGAGACACAAACGTAAATTGTCGTTGAAAATCACTATCAGTCAACTACAAGATTTTACCACATTATTGACAATAAAAAAGACTATAATAAAGAAAACGATTAAAGTTAAAAAGAAGAAAGCTAAACAATCGTTTTGTCTGACAGCATTGGAAAGGCTAATGGATAATGGCTTATGGGAGAAGTAGTTCCTTTAATCTTAAAATATGCACACAGTCCTTGTACCGTCACCTTTTTTATTATCCGTTTTCCTTTTCAAATCAATGTTTCAAATCAATCAAATGTTTTATGATCATGAATGATTCATCAGTATGCTGGTTGGCTTGATTCCAGGCTAAAACTCTTAATATAAGCATTTTTCTGAAACGACTACGGAGAAAATGAATGGGATTTCTACTTCCGTCATCAGTTCCTGTGAAAAACATGGTGGCCACTGTTATGCTCTATTTAGGGGCAATGCCAGCACAGATTGGACTTTTTGCCCCCCCCCCATCCAGTTTGACCAGTACCCCACCAACATGTTATTATTTAATAATAAAAAATGTTAAATACTAGTGTATACATTATTAATACATATTAAAAAATAAAGACATTTCCAAATTAATTCAAAGGTTAGAAATACAGACTAATACAAGGCTACAATTAGTGCAGAGTCAGATTCTTTTAAAGAGCTGGTGACATGTTTTTGCACTTTTTCTGTTTTTCATGTGTCTATGAGGTTGATAGAACTTCATAAAGCCCCCCGGTGGTGTTTTTATGGTGTTTTATGTCTTCTCTGACTATTTGGAGTTTCTTCCTGGAGGCTGAAACCTTGAGGGTCAAACGTGCCAATAGAGAAACAGCGCTTTAGTGACATCACAAAGCCATACCCTCCCCCTCATTATCATAACACAACAGGTGTGGGCATGAGGAGGAGGAGGGACTAGGACAGGTGGGTGGTGCTAAGGTGGTGGAGGAGGTGCTAAGGTGAGAACCAGGTATACTTAATGAACTGGAGGCGTGTCCACATAAAAACATAATTTTAACCATTTCTGTACACTTTTTTTTTGTTGAAAAAAATCCTTACATAATAATAATACCTTATGATCAGGTTTTAGGGTTGAAAAATATCATGGCACCCCATTTTTAAATCCTTCCACTAGGAGAGATTTGCTGCAGGGAGCGTAATATGCCAAAAATGAATGGAATGATACCGTTCTCAGGGAGTTTCATCGTCACAATCGTCGCCTTCAGCTCTACTAATGAGGAGTGAAAGGAATAAATAAAACATAAACGTAGGTCTGTTGTATTTTAGTTGATAATTGAGCACTGTCAAAATCCATTAGCCTAATTTGTTAGGCACTGAGGAACTGTCCAGGGTCCTGGAATTGTCACTATCTCACTCCCAGTGGTGGAAAAAGTACTCAAATGTTTAAGTAAAACTATCAATACCACAATGTAGAAGTACTCTGTTACAAGTAAAAGGCCTGTGTTCAAAATGGTACTTGAGTAAAAGTACAAAAGTATTGGCATCAAAATATACTTAAGAGTACCAAAAGTAAAAGTACTTCATGTTTGAAAATAGCAGATCTACAAGCTCACAACGCGCCGCGATGCGACACGTTGTGAGCTTGTAGATCGGCTATTTTCAAATAGCCTATATATTAAATAGGGCTAAAGTGGTTAATGTGTTTAATATAATATAATAATTTGTATCTGCACTAGTAACTAAAGTTTTCAAATAATTGTAGTGGAGTAAAAGTATAATATTTGCCTCTGAGATGTGGTGGAGTAGAAGTAAAAGTATTGAAAATGGGAAATACTCCAGTAAAGTAAAACTTCCTCAAAAGTACAGTATAGTACTTGAGTAAATGTACTTATTACTTTACACCACTGCAGTGAAGTTTGTTTCCTCTCGCCGTGGAGGGGGCGACAAATTACATTAACTAACACATCACTGTGTTGGTGTGTTTTCTCTATGGATGACAACTTTCTTTACCATTATGTGTTTAAGTTTGAGGCAAGCCTACAAACAGGCATAATAATAAGTTACTGCTTTGTGCCTCGAGTTGTCTGCTAGTGCTTTGATTGACAACCTAATTTGATTGTGTTTCATTTGTTCATGTTTGTTGTTGGTGCTTAATTTTACATATTGTTTTACAGTGCATCGTCGCGCATGTGAGCATTTGTTATTTGGCCCAGAGGTGTTCAAAAATAAGAGAGAAGCTTTCAAATGCAACCAGTCTCATACTTCTATGATGAGATGGATACTTCTTTATGTTCACAATGTGTTAATCATTGACCTTCTTGCCCATACCAGTGGTATTGCATGTTTGAGTCACAGTATATTTTTCATTACTGATGACCACTTTGAACGCATAGCGCAGTTTGTTAGATTTTGAAATTCCATACAGCAGGGGTCTTCAACGTTTTCAGACCAAGGGCCCCTAGCTGAGAGAGAGATGAAGCAGGGACCCCCACTATATTGTATACAATTTTTTCAGATAAAACTTATATATTTTTTTACTTGATCTGCTCTTTTTTCCCTCTACAACTATACCTCTTTGCCAAAAATAGCCGATTTACAAGCTCACAACGCCTTGCAGCGCGAGGCGTTGTGAGCTTGTAGATCTGCTATTTTTGCCTAAAGTTCTCCTAAGAATAGGGATTCTATAGGGTTCAATTCAAGTGGTTAATGTAAAAGAAATTATCCTATCACACAAAGATTTGCCGGCCCCCCTGTAGTAACTCTGAGGACCCCTAGGGGTCCCGGACCCCCTGTTGAAGACCCCTGCCATACAGTATTGGCAACTTCTGGAACATTTCTGGAAAAGGTGAGGTCATCTATTATTGAAGCATTAGACTTTAGTACGTCACCAGGGGTTAAATTGTGCCGGAGCCGAGCTCCACTGATCTCCCCCTCCTGGCTGCGTTTTTCTTTGACACTAGACTGCACACACACAATGCCAGATTTCCAACGTGCTGTAAAAACTAATAATAAATAAACAAATAGGGCATTTTTAGGTCAGTGTGCTGTAGATAGATATACAGGAAACCAAGGCTAGAGAGAGAGCAGAGGCATGCTAACTTGCTGAGCCACAGGGCACCCCCAGTGTGCTTTTTTTTATTGTACTGCTTACAAAGTACCCAACTCTGCGTCTCTCTTTATCCTTTCCATTTTCAATCAGAAGTTGTATTTCCCCTGTTGTCTCCACCATTTTGTTTTGGCTCGCTCACTGAGAGGGGAATTCACCTCTCCCTTCATTTTTCTGATTAGTGTAGCAATGGATGTGCATCAGGCACACTGGTAAACAATTACAGTAATAACCGGCATCATTGAAATTCTGACAGGTTGCCTACTATCTGTGCATGGTGCCAGAACGTGTCATAATGAAAAATGCTGGTACAGTCAGTGTGCATGAAATTAAAAGCTCTAGTTAATGCACTTTTTAATGTTTTTCACTATATCAAAGCAGAGACTCGTAATGCAAACAACCTCGAATTTGTTAGTTGAGCTTTTGGTAGAAGACCTTCTTCAGGACATGTCCTGAAGAAGGTCTTGTGGTGAAAGCCGTGGCCCCCACTTTGAAAACCTGCGGTCTAGAGGTTAAGTGTGAGGGACTGTGGCCTATCGCTCTCGCTGTTTATTTACACTGGCTAATCCCCACTCTCTTATCTCCCCTTGTTTCCCAAAGCTGCAGCACAACCTCCCAGATCAAGGTGTTTAGAGAGACTAGCTTAATGAACAGGCAAATCATCATGGGAGAATGAACCCCCTGCCACGCACACACACACACACACACACACACACACACACACACACACACACACACACACACACACACACACACACACACACACACACACACACAGACACACAGACACACAGACACACACACACGCTAATCAAAGCTATCGTGACTAATGAGCTGATTATCAAAACAAACGTGTTTCATCCACTAATAGTAATACGGCTCTGTAAGTTGTAAAATGCCATCTTTCTGCTGAAGGGCAACTACTCCTCACTACTTTACTGATATGCTATAGTCTGACACTCCCCAAAACACCAACAACAACAACAACAACAACAACAACACAACAGCATAGAGTGAGGGACATTGTTTAAAAGGGGCATCTGCCCCATTATGACATCGGTACTGTATTTTGTTCATGTGTGCAGACGAATCTGTTATCTTGGAGAGAATATCAGACAATCTGTATTTCAGTTAGATTTTTAAATTGTGTTTTTAAATGGTCTTACTTCTTTTTTTTTCATGTGAATTACAAAGAAAGCCTGAGTTATTATACTGCCGTAAGTACACTTGGTAATAAGTATCCCTTAGCAAAGCTTTCGATAAATTAGAAGATAAAATTTGATTAGGTATCAAATAGAAGATACGTTAAAACGATAGTAATTGTAATTGTCAAGACGAATACAGTAATTTGGGGGTGGAGTGTGTGTGTGTGCGTGTGTGAGGCATTCCTTTTTTGTTTTTTTAATGTCCCATGTTTCCGCTCAGCTATTTCCATCCTCATGCTGAAAAGGACCTTTGGTAGCTTTCTACCTTGAGGCTGTTTAAAGCATGTCATCACTTATTTTAGCACCACACTGTGATACAGAACTGCACAGCGACTTCTTGGCCGATGTGATGTAGGCCAATTTATTTTTGATGCATTCAACAGAAATGGCTGCGTGTCATCTTATTGTCCACAATGCTCACATCCAGTGAGCTGTTTAAATGCATTTTGATTTATGTGCTGATAAATGATTCACAATACCAAAAATAAAACACCAATTCAAATGTCTTCTAATGCTAAAATGTGGAGTAGTAGCCCCCATGTGAAACACACACACACACACACTCCTGGAAATACTCCAGTAAAGCAAAAATACCTCACAACTGTACTTAAGTACAGTACTTGAGTAAATGTACTTAGTTACTTTACACCACTGTGAGGGCTGCATTGGTGGGGATTCCTTTTTTATACAATGACAGCAGGAAAACGTTAAATCCTCCACCACACTTTCACTTCTGAAGGAGTTCTCTGTTTCACTCTGGAGAGTTGTGGTCTGTTTTAAAGCAGGGAACTGCTGCCAGCCAGGCCCATCCTTCAAGCATGAATGGCTGCTATTGATCTGCTCCTTTTTGGCAGTTGCCCTGCACGCCCACCAGGGGGGGACATCACTCTGTGTCACACCCCACTCCCCCTCCCCTGCAGAGCAACACGGACGCGTTGACTCGCATCACTCTCCCGAGCGCCGCTTTCCTCGCCTCAGCCTCTCTCTGTTGCTTTTCCTCTCTGGCTGTTTCTCTCTCCATTCTGCTCTCCATCTTCTTTCTGTTCTTTCTTTCTCTCTCTCATTCCACCGCTCTCTCGAATGACTGCAGTGTCTATTTCATGGGCTCTCTCTCTGTCTTTTTTATTTAAGACAAGTGTAGGACTATGCACTTTCTCCCTATAGCTTTATTTCCCTCTCTCTCTCTCTCTCTCTCTCTCTCTCTCTCTCTCTCTCTCCCTCTCTCTCTCTCTCTGGACAATCAGTGTCACTAATGAATCAATAAAGCATCAGGGTGGAAAACACAGAAATCAGCACACCTGGGAATGCTGCTATGCCGCTGCAGCTTCCCTTCCTACAACATATAGCCAGTCAGCACTGAACCCGTCCAAACAAATGTACTCTACATTATGGGGAGCCATGGAGCCTGAAGGCCAAGCCATCTAGGACAGGGGATGTCTGTCTGGCTGTATGGACACACACTAAAGGCTGAAGGCTTCCCCTGGGTATGACTGATCCCATGGCCATGTCAGACGCTGAACAGTGTGTTGTGCCAAGTTTTGTGCAGATCGGAGGAACCCCTCCAGGCCCCCAGGGGGCTTGGGGGGGTTCCTCCGATCTGTTCTTCCGATGCCCGCCTAACCTGTCCCCCGATGGGGCCCCCTATTCTGTTGGCAGACCCCTGAACAGTGTTTGTGCCAAGTTTGGTGCGGATCGGAGCAACGGTGCGCCTCGCAGTGAGTTCAGTCCGCGGTCCACCCTTCCTCTAGGCAATCTTAATAAACGGCAGGATAGTTGAAGCATTTATAAAGATTGCCCTCATCTATTTGGCCAAATGATACATAGAAGGTCACCACACTATGACATGCACTCAAGCAGCCAGCCTGTATATTGCGGCTTCGCCACTGAACACCACTATATGATTGTGTGCGGCTTCGTTCACACACTATTCCCATAGTAACTTGATACTGATTGCAGAAAATTGGACAGGGAGGCCACACCATTATTGTCTCCAGCCGGCCGAAATCCTCCCGCCCATCTGTGTGTTTGTGTGTGCGTGTGTGTGCGTGCGTGCGTGCGTGCAGGTAATCTCTAACTCGCTGGACCATTGGTATATTTTCTGCCATTTTCTTCAAAACATACCTTTTGCTATCCTACAAATGTCACACAAAATCACACACATTATCTCTGGAGTCATATGATCGAGATGTATCAGTCCCATTTTTCATATTCCATTTCAATTGACTGACTTCCAAATTTTGCAGGCCCTGGATAGCCTTGCGCTCTTTGAGGAGCACAGTTTATAGACTCTATTTCTTGCCTTAAGTTAATTCCAAATGCCTTTAACTCATTAATGTTTTAACCCAAATCCCAGCCAATTCTCCGCCAGGAATTTAGTTTTGTAATCATGACCTGGAATTTGTCCTCTGGAAGCTCTATTATTCTCTGTCTTATGTGGTGTGGTTGATTTAATTATCGTATCTTGTCTGGTTTTAATCCTACCGCAGTAGTAGTAACTGTTTACAATGTGTACAATTCTGTTAAGTGGGGGGAAAAAGTAGCTCAGGCAAATTAATAATCAGCATAATTTTCAATGAAACTGCCTATTCATCCCTATACTGAATACACTACGTTGCAAATGTGCTTGCTTTTCAGGTTTCTAGTTATAGCTTGAATATGGTTTAGGACCTTTATTCAACTGAAAAAGCAAAAACCCGGAAATACTCCTGACGCAAGTATTACATCTTTGACATAGCCACAGATTATTGGGCTCTTGCCCAGTGCAACCATTTGCCCAGCTCTGTGCGGTCTCTTAATGATAATGATACCATTAGTAACAGGGTTTCATTTGAGAATAAAATGTCTTCTGTTTTTTTCCCTTCTTTTCTACATCAACAAACCTCATTACTGCAAACACGAGAGTTGTATTATTTCTCTTCTCTTCTCTTCGTTGAATTAGGTGAGAAAGGGCTTTAACCCAATGAGACCGGGAACGCATCTGTGTCATTTTAAGATTTCTTTGGCTATTCAAAAATAGCAGATATACAAGCTCATAGCGCGGCACCGAGTGCCGCGCTATGAGCTTGTATATCTGCTATTTTTGAAGATTCGTGAAAATTTGTGCTAATCTTTGAGTATACATATTTTTTTTAAGTGAACATTTGTAACTCAAATCTTTGCTTCTGGGGGGGGGGGGGGGGTCCCTGGAACAACATGTTTTGATTGGGATCGGCGGCCAGAAACATATACATTTGGGGGTCCTTGACAAGAAAAAGTTTGAGCACCACTGATATAACAACAATAGTTTTTCAGAAAAATTAAGACATTTGTTGAGACATTTGACAGGTACATATGTTCGCTTAAAAATATATATATTCAAAGATTTGCACACATTTTCAAGATAAAAAAAATAAATAGCAGATCTACAAGCTCATAGCGCAGCACTCGGTTCTGCGCTATGAGCTTGTATATCTGCTATTTTGTGAATAGCCAAAGACATCTTAAAATTGCACGGATGCGTTCCCGGTCTTTAAAGGGTTAAGTGGGGAGGCTGCAGCATTGTCTTGGTTTATGGTGTGAAGCCTGCTAGTGACAGTTTCCTCTGCAGTGGAGCTGAGTTCTGACTGATAGCCCTCTCAGGGCCCTGGGCTCTGTGCTGCCGATCACATTAGAGTCATATTAGAGCAACCGGACGGAGAGGTTAATTAAAAATGTGTGACGCTCGAGGACCGCAATTCTTGCTCTCTTTCTGTGTCTTTGTATGTCTCGCTCTCTGTTGCTCTGTTCTTTTTTTCTTCAGCAACAACTGCTCCTCCTCTTCCATTGTAGTCTTCCTCTTCTCTCTCTTGATGCCCGATCAATCCCAAACCCCCACTCCCATGTCTTTCTGAGCAGGTAGTCTTACTTAAAGACACTTAAAGGACGACCGTTTTCAATATTTTTAATCTTCATAATGTCTCATAGGAGGGCTGTGGACACTTCAGAAACCCCTTTTTTAAACAAGATTTTTTTAAATGCGAGAACAACAACTTTCCAGGAATAGAAAGCCTGCAGTTTCTATTAGCTTGGATTGCCCATCGACGATGTCACTGGTAGGCAGGTTTCTGAACTGTCCACAGCCCTCCTCTGAGACACAGACAGGGCAGACAAAAATGGTACCATATTATAGTGAGCATTAGTGAGGACCAATTATATGAAGATAGATATATGTTGAAAATGGGTGAAGTCGTCCTTTAAGGACATATGGTTACTGATTACTTGAAACACGACGAGTCATTTCTTTTACAGGATGACCTTTTGTATCTTGTGTCTTCTTGTGTGGTCACACAAGCCAGTCTCTTTTTTTTTGTCAAGTAGGGATTTGTTATAGCTTGACTCACTCAGGACAGAATGATATGGTAATGAACTCTTGTATGCATTATGAGCTACGTTCCCACAGGGACCAGTCCCACTAAAATGAATGCTAATGAGCTTTGGATGTGGCTTGTACCCCAGTGGCATACACTACATTATAAAGAAAACAATAAAAACATAAAATAAAATAATAAAAATGAATAAATATTGAACTTGAACTGCTACACACACACAACGAGGCCTTGAGGCTCGTGAGGCATGCCCGAGCGAGCTGCTAAGCGAGTGATTTCCTGCGCCAAGTGGCCGATCGCTTCGCGCATCAACGAGCTTGCCGTCTCAGTTAGCCGTGGTGGACAGAATAGTTAATAATTGTTTTCAAATTGCATATATGCTGGATGTTGAGTTATTGAGGAAGGCTGAGTGAAACTATAACGTATTGCTAAGCTAGTTGGTCAGGGACGTTAAGTGAAATAAAAGGACCCTAATAAGCTCAAGTTCTGTGTGTGTGTGTGTGTGTGTGTGTGTGTGTGTGTGTGTGTGTGTGTGTGTGTGTGTGTGTGTGTGTGTGTGTGTGTGTGTGTGTGTGTGCTGTATATCTTCTTTTTTTGGTTCCTATGATATAACAGGTGGTAGATGCACTAGAATTGGGTCAATCCTGGTCAACAGTTGGCTGCCTGTGGGAGACAGTGCCTCTCATTCCTCCCCTATCAGAGAGAGGGATGGTGGAGCTGGAGACAGTCAGGGCACCAGTCAGGGTGTTTGCATGTGTGTGTTTGTGTGTGTGTGTGCGTGTGTGCGTGTGCGTGTGTGTGTGTGTGTGTGTGTGTGTGTGTGTGCGTGTGTGTGTGTGTGTGTGTGTGTGTATCTTTGTGAAGAAAAGGTCTGTCTGTTTACTGAGGTAGTTTTTCCCTCATTCTAAAAAGAGTGTGCACTGAATGGATCGAAACTAGTTCCTGTTGGTTATTTGTTATTTGATTAAGTAAAGTGGACTTAAAGGGTACACATGTGCTTTATAATTCCAGTCTGGACTGTTCTTATTTATAGTTAAACAAGTAAGACGCGCGAGCGCTGGAAGCGAACGCAGCTCGAAAATATTGTGTATTTACGGACTTGTAATCCGTGTTATTTCACCGTGATGGGGAGAGAACATTGACATTGTGTGTGTGTGTGTGTGTGTGTGTGTGTGTGTGTGTGTGTGTGTGTGTGTGTGTGTGTGCAGAGCATTGTCTAAATTCCTGCACTTTGGCGCACTCTGGCGGCTGCAAATAGGCAGTGCACGCACGTGAGTCACATGGGGGCGCGAGGCAATGAGAGCGTGAGTCACATGGGGGCGCGAGGCAATGAGAGCGTGAGTCACATGGGGGCGCGAGCCAATGAGAGCGTGAACACAGAGACAACACACACACACAACCCAAGCACAGTTACATAGTAAGCTCCACTTGGTCGGAGGCGCGGCTTCGTCGCGCCTCCTTCCGCGTTCGCAATAAAAGTAATTTCACTATAAAATCATAAGTATAAAATCAAAAAAAGTATAAAATCAAGAGTTTATAAAGAAATTTGGAAAATATACTAAATAGTGGTTTAAAAAACACACAATAAACAAACAACATAAATACCAGATAACCTTACACAAACGCGTGGACGCAAGCACACACACACACACACACACACACACACACACACACACACACACACACACACACACACACACACACACACACACACACACACACACACACACACACACACACACACACACACACACACACAGTGTTTTTGTCAGCACTCAGTCAAACAACACTTCCATATTGACTGACAGGTTTACTTCTTATTCAATACTAAAGCCTGGGACTGATAAATTCAACAGGACAGATAAAACTGATTGATTAAATGCTTTAAAAGACAGAACCAACCAAAGAATGACCAGTCTTTGGAAAAACTGACAGCATTATTTACTAAGAATATGCAACTTAAGGGAAGAACTTAAAAAATATGTATTTCCAAAGCAGAGACGTTCGATCTTCATTTAGATCAAAATTACTGATGAAAAATGCAAGCTATTCGATGTCAAAACAAGAACAAAGTGAGAGAATGAGACAACAGCTTTTGGTTATCATCTTAAACCACCCTGCAGCTAATCTTGCAAACTACAACACAAATTAGTGGCAATGAACTCAATTGTGGCGTTATAACAGTCCGCTTTATGATTTGACCTATAAATCTTGAAACTGCCTTCCTCGATTCATGACGCAACTTCCCATGCAGGCCACGACCATTTACGCCTACTTACTTTTCCGCCATTTTAAATCTTCTTCAAAACCAGGACATCATATGGACAGTTTTTGAGTGACACAAAACAGTAATTTAGATGACGTCCCGCTTATGACGTCCTGGAAATTACGTAAAAATCATCCCCATATCGGCTGTGATCTGGCCTAGTCCTGAACGACACTGAAAGATGTCATCATGACGTCATCTGGTTCTGTGTCTCCTATTTGGAGCGAATTCAACACGTGATCATTTATACAAGGGACTGTCTGATTTAGTCTTGACTGCGTGCTGCCTGGTGTCACACGTCGATGTACAAGCTCACAACCGAACCCAACTGTTTTCAAAAGTCATCAAAAAGTATTAAACCTGCACTAAGGGCTATCTATGCCAGTGTGTAAAATGTTTTTTTCATGCCTTCTTGCTACAGCTTGTAAATCCACACAAATTAGTTTATGGTGTCACACAAGGTAACACACAAATAATCCGAAGAACAGACCAGGATTGAAAAATACATGATTTGACCAGGATTACAACAATTTAGTATTTCAGCATCTTTCCTCTAGGAATTACGTTTGTTGAAATAAGGTGATTTTCTGGGCCAGATTGGTCAAGTAATGATATGACTTATTTTAGGCTCCATTCGAGCTCTCAATGATTCGACCAGGTCTGTCAATGTTTGCTGGGATGTTGTATTTCCAGAGACAAGTGTCTCTCTCTCTCCCTCTCTCTGTCTCATCGCCCTCTCTCACTCGCTCTCTCTCTCTCTCTCTCTCTCTCTCTCTCTCTCTCTCTCTCTCTCTCTCTCTCTCTCTCTCTATTTATTTTCTTACTTATTTTTCCAATTATAAGTCTTGTCATTGGCATCTCAGCCTTGCATCTGACATCAAATGTGAAGGACCTGCCTTCTGCTCATGATTTAAAAAAAAATACATCCGACACCGGCTCAAAGTCCCAGGCTGTGTGGGATAAGGAGAGGATTTCATCATCAGAACCGCATTGTGATTTTTACAACATTGGTGTGATTCTTCACCCCCTCCGCCCTCCTACCTGTGACACCTGGGTAGACAAACCCATTTTGCCAATTGTCCAGCACAATGCTATGAGAGAGCTTCTCCTGACCGCGGGACTCTACAGTGTGACTATTTCACTCACATTTGCCCTTAGCAATAGATATGTGCAAATCAGAACAATTATTTATGAGCACAGAAGGGACAGTGCAGGGACAGTGTCAAGCACTGTCAAGCTTTGACAGTGTCAGTTTTGACCCTGTTTCACAACCACCTGTGATGTTTGTCAGCCCGATGTAAAAGAAAACTAGTTTGAAGTAATTCAAACCACCCTCTTATCATGGTAGTTGTAATTCTTCTTCAAGCCGAAGGCTTGCCAGCGGAGGATTCAGCAGTGGTGTAAAAAGTACTCAAATGTTTTACTTAAGTAAAAGTATCAATACTGCAATGTAGAAATACTCTGTTACAAGTAAAAGGCCAGAATAAAAAATGTTGTTGAATAGAAGTACAAAAGTATTAGTATCAAAATGTACTTGAAGTACCAAAAGTAGAAAGTACTCATTATGCAGAATGTCCCATTTCACAATGCGTCGCGATTGTGAGCTTGTAGATCGGCTATTTTCAAATGGCCGAAATGTATTTAGCTGAAGTGATAATGTATGTTTTTAAGTAGTAACTAGTAACTAAAGTTTTCAAAAAATCGTAGTGGAGTAAAGTATAATATTTGCCTCTGAGATGTAGTGGAGTAGAAGTAAAAGTATTGGAAATTGGAAATACTCAAGTAAAGTACAAATACCTCAACATTTTACTCACGTACAGTACTTGAGTAAATGTACTTAGTTACTTTCCACCACTGGGAATCAGTAGCAACTTTGATCGTAATAATTGTTAATCCTCTATCCTTTTTGAAAGGCATTTGCCTGCATTCTGGCCAGGCAGGCAGTAACAAAAATCAATAAGGAGAAAAAAAAAACCTATAGGAGTAATAGCCAAATACAGAGGTACTGTGTGGTCTCCCTCGGCAGTGGGACGGAACAAATCTCAAAGCCTTTTGTGTTTGCCCATTGAGAGATACAAGCACTGGCATGGATCAATAGCAGCTACACACACTGATCCGCTCATCCCAAATGTCCTCTCAAACACAGGCGTCCTTCAAAAACAGAGGTCCTTTTATGTCTTGACAATATGGGACAATATGGAACTGTTTTTGTTGACACTAAAGTCTATATGGCTGAAAGAAGTCTCTATGGTTGAAAGAGTGAAAGAGACTGAATATAGGAGAT
Source organism: Gymnoscopelus braueri (assembly GCF_963280865.1). NCBI lineage: Eukaryota > Metazoa > Chordata > Actinopteri > Myctophiformes > Myctophidae > Gymnoscopelus > Gymnoscopelus braueri. The sequence continues at coordinate 27,289,457 of NC_137622.1, forward strand.
TCATGTGCCCCGTGGTCTTCTTTTCTAGTCAGAGCGTGGGCATCCACTACATTTATTCAATGATCAAATCTCAAGGTTTGAGGCATCAAGAGGCGAAACTGGTCCGAAGGTAAAAAGCGTGTGTGTTTGTCCTTTAGTATGTTGAGCACGTGGCCCAGTACTATTGGCGATGTCATACTGTAGATTCAACTGTGACTCGTGACCTGTTATCTCCTCTCCCTAAGTAAGTACTTTTACCGTAGCGCTAGCCTGGGTATGCTCTTAGTTGCTAGTTTTAGAAGAGAATGCACTTAAGACTTCTGGTGATTAGTATTTTTCTTGCCTACCTATTTGGAATGCACTTTTTCTAAGTCGCTTTGGATAAAAGCGTGTGATAAATGACTGTAATGTAATGTAAAGTACTGTAGGTCTTTGCGGCTTATTGTCGATATCGGTCAAGAACGTCTATCCCCTTTTCAATGTGCCCTGGAGATGGATTTCTGAGGTGGAGGGGAGAGCAACACCTACCATCAGCTCCCAATACTTACAGCACAACTTAGTTACCCAAACCTTGCTACTCATACACTGAGTTTGAGGTGCCGAACGAGCTACCTGGACACCATATCCTCTCCCTATCCTGTCTTCATGGGTAAGCTTTCTTTTTTGGGCGGTGAAACCGCCCCTATATGTGAGGTTTGGACATCGACATTCGCTGCACTATGATTGGCCACCATTGTACCCCCCCACCCATTGCACCCCCCCAACCCTGCGCTGTGATTGGCCACCAGTGTACCCCCCTAACCCTGCACCGTGATTGGCCAATCACAGTCTATTCAGGACTGTGATTGGCTAGTGAAACATGACACATGTGCATAGCCCTAGGGGTGTACAATGGTTGGTCCACAATATTACTTTTCTTTAAGTGAACTTCCATCACTGTGATGACCACTGTGACCACACCGCCCACTTCACACTGGGTGTGATTTTTGGGCGGTGAAACCGCCCCTATATGTGAGGTTTGGACATCGACACCCATTGCACCCCCCCAACCCTGGTTATGTTTTTTTTTTTAGTTAGGTGTGTACAATGGTTGGTCCACAATATTACTTTTCTTTAAGTGAACTTCCATCACTGTGATGACCACTGTGACCACACCGCCCACTTCACACTGGGTGTGATTTTATTTTTTGTACATGAACACTTTGCATGGTGTTATCATCCCTGGCCCCTCTCTACTGCTCTGACCACTAAGGGAGAAATTAGGCTTGATTTATACAGTGTTGCACGCTGAAAATCGCAGATCTACAAGCTCATAATGCTTGCAGGTCATAGATAGATATTTCCACGCAAAACAAAGTATAAATCAGTCTTTAAAAGCAACCCACTGAAGAATCAAGCAGATGTTGAACAGTACAAGTAAGACGCGCGAGCGCTGGAAGCGAACACAGCTCGAAAATATTGTGTATTTACGGACTTGTAATCCGTGTTATTTCACCGTGATGGGGAGAGAACATTGACATTGTGTGTGTGTGTGTGTGTGTGTGTGTGTGTGTGTGTGTGTGTGTGTGTGTGTGTGTGTGTGTGTGTGTGTGTGTGTGTGTGTGTGTGTGTGCAGAGCATTGTCTAAATTCCTGCACTCATTCCTGCACTCTGGCGCACTCTGCCGGCTGCAAATAGGCAGTGCACACACGTGAGTCACATGGGGGCGCGAGGCAATGAGAGCGTGAGTCACATGGGGGCGCGAGCCAATGAGAGCGTGAACACAGAGAGATGGACACACAACCCAAGCACAGTTACATAGTAAGCTCCACTTGGTCGGAGGTGCCGCGTTCGCAATAAGACCCCTAACATATTCCAACATGAAGGGTATGAAAATAGAACGTGTAGAGTACGGTATTTACCTTCATGTGTCGCCGTCTCCTTCTGAAGCGAAGCAGCTCCTTGTGTTGACGGGCGATGAAGTTCACAGCGGCATACTCCAGCAGGGCAGAGAATACAAACAGCAGACACACGGCCATCCAAATGTCAATGGCCTTCACATAAGACACCTGGGGGTTAAGAGGAGGCACGGGGTTGTTAAATACAATGATCCAAGCACCACCGAAGAAGGGTACACCCAGAAATCACGTGATCACAACAACAAAAAAGATCGCCTCCTTTCATGTTAAAGGATTCACAATAGTGATTTTTTTTCAAAAAACAAGCCACATTCAAACGGCCATAGCTCTGGAAGGGAGGATCGCGTCCGGTCAATTTCCCCCCCCGATTCTACCGAACCCCTGTGTGTGTAATGAGCCGATCTCCGTGAGAACGGCGGTCAAAGAGAATATTCCATGATTTTTCAAAGGTACTGTAAAATCGGCGTTTTCGCTGGCAAGGGGACCGGAGACGTATGAATTTATTAATTCATTCCTGGCAGTGAATGAGTTAAGGTCTACTGAGATGTGTTTGGCCTAGATTGTGCTAACACAACAATACAATATACCAACAAGATATAATAATAATAATAATAATAATAATAATAACAATAATAATAATAATAATAATTATTATTATTATTATTATTATTATTATTATTATTATTATTATTATTATTAATGATGATGATGATAATAATTAATAATAATACTGTATGTCCTGAAAAAAAAGGAATAAGAAAATAATAGAAAATATTAAAACAATTGAAAGTACAGGTAAGAATCTCTTCTAAGGCAGGTCTGGTAAGAAAATTGCTCAATACTCTTTTTTTGTTTTTGCTTTATTAAATTGCAACATTTTGGTTGCAGGCAGGTATGGTGAAATCTCTTTTATTTTATTTTCATTCTTGACACGGCTCCTGTGGCATTTAGACTTTTTCAAGTGTAGTGTGTCCCAGCCAATCCGTGTATACTTTATCAATATAATGAGGTCTGTAACCCATTAGTTATTCATTTCTAAAATGCCCAAGCTAAAAAGCTAAATTAGTCTGTTTAAACTCATACACTGTGAAACAGAGTGAATATGCATGACACTGTTTTGATTTTAGGGAGATCCACAAGTTTATTATATTATAAGAATGAATCAGCTTTTTTCCAGGCATTCTTTTTTGTTTCGTTTTTTGTGAGGGCACAGGGTACATTGATTTTATGAGTTGAGCAGATAGAACACCATCCGCTCCATATGTCAATGAATTGCGAGTACGGTGGGAGTACGGTTTGTTTTGGAGACATTCTGGCAGACGAGGCCTGGCTGTAATTAAAGCAGTGAAAATGAGTACAAAGGACTGGATCAGGATCACAGTTGTGCTGCCATCCAAATATCGGTCTTTCAGCATCACAAACAGAAATGTGCCGACGCCAAGTCTGAAGTTCAGTCAAGGACTTTTTTTGTTGTGTTGTGCGTTAGACCAGTGGTTCCCAAACAGTGTGCCTTGGGATTTCGTGACAGTCACATATTATTATTCCAATATACAGCTATACAAATGTGAAATTAATATTTGTTTACTTACTACAGTAGTTTGTGTGCACCCATTTTCCAATACGCTAGGACATTTTCCACAGATTTTGAAAAACAGACGATCTACAGTAAAAGCAATTTCCGCTGTTTGAAAATGTTTGAAAGTATAAAATAGGGCTTAAATTTTTTTTTTCTAGTTTGATAAGACACGTGTTATATAGGTTATTTTGCATGGATATGAATACAAGTGTTCCTTGAGATTTTGACCTGCCCCTTGATGCAGTGGGCACGAAAGGTTTGAAAACACGTGCGTTCTCATAAGACTATATAAGGCTTTGTAGGGAAGCACTAGCCTTGTGAGCCAGCAGCCTCTGAAGAAACATTCATGAAATCCATTACTACTACAATATAAATAGGTCAGCTGTGTTGGATGTCAAGGTGAAGGAGAGGACATCAAGTCACTCAGATGTTGACATTTTTACATAAGCTGTGGTGTGATGCCAGAGGGACAGCCCAGACAATAACACTTAGAAATGAAGTGTGGCCGCTTCACTGGCATCTTTCCGTGTGAGTGCTGCCATTACTCATTTGCCGTGTCGCATCACTACGACTCTTGAGAGTCTGGGCGAACAATTACCCCGCACAGTTTTTAAGAAGGACAATATCCCTGTTCCCCTTGTGGAGAATCGAGCCCAACAATGCAGACATTCAAATCCAATTAAACCACGACCCGCTATCTGTACAAATACAAAGTAGACCTAATCGCAGCATGGCCTCCTTTTCAGTTCACAGCGTTGTCATGCCGAGTCCTGCCCCTACTGGGAGAGGAAAACATTTATCCTCGATTTTTAGCTCTAGGATCTCCTGCTGAGAGCCACGTGTATGCCTGACCGTGCAGTGAACTCGTTCATTGCACTTTCCGGCTAAACAGGCAGATAGAGAGAAGAGGGAAGATATAATATATATTACATATAAATACATGAATATATATGTAAGATATACAGTACATGTGTATCTACATACATACAGTAGATGTATGTCGGGGGGGGGGGGGGTAGCAGAGGGACACAACGGGGGTAAAGAGAGGAGAGAACTACACTGCTGTTGATGAGCCCATGTCTCAGAAGAGGGAGAGACACAGAGAGGAGGAGAGATATACACCATATGTGTAGCTAGTATACTGATTGGATCCCATAATGCAATGTAAGGATATTTGGGAGAGAAAAAGTGAGATAGAAACAGGCAAGCAGCCAAAGGAGCAGACACGGGGGCCATGGATCAAACTACTGCAAAGCCAAGGTTGTCTGCGGGCTGGAAAAGAGCAGGGATATACAGTACTGAGCTTAGCTGAGCTTGGCTAGCTAAAGCACCCCCCCCCCCCCCCACACACACAGCCTCAACACCCCAACGTCCGCTCCTGTCTGGCCATCAGAAGACGAGTGTATGTGACAGTGACTGACCAGAGCGCTGACCTGAGGACAACAGCTTAGGTGGCATTTTCTGAAGGCATGGTTCAAAGAACATTGGTCACATGATGCATAATGAGAACGCAGCAGTGGGCTAACCGGGGTGAGCACTCTGCGCAATCCTGAGTGTTAATTTGACTGAGAATGTAGGCTAATCCCGTAAAGGGTTCATTTCTGCGTTACCGGGGTTAAATTAATACCCGTGGTGTTGCGGTGTACTCTCTGAGTGATTTCAGGCTATTTGAATGACTGATTGTCTTACTGATTGGCTGGCCGACTGACTTTCTGACTGGCTGGCTGACTGATTACTCGATAGACAGGGAAATGGAAGGAGAGAAGCCATCTCATTTCTACGAAACCGTTTGCCTACCCAATCTATATGACATAAATACATGTCATCCATTCTAATAGTCACAGCGGACATCAGACGTCAATCCCACATAATTTAATAACATTGGATAGATTTTTGCGGGTATGCATATTTGTTACCAGTACTCTGTGTGTGTGTGTGTGTGTGTGTGTGTGTGTGTGTGTGTGTGTGTGTGTGTGTGTGTGTGTGTGTGTGTGTGTGTGTGTGTGTGTGTGTGTGTGTGTGTGTGTGTGTGTGTGTGTGTGTGTGTGTGTGTGTGTGTGTGTGTGTGTGTGTGTGTGAGGCAGAGACAGCAGTATGTCTGTGTATGTGGGACAATATGTACGTCAATGTGTGTCTATAAGTGTGAGCAGTGTGTGTATCTGTGTGTGTGTGTGTGTGTGTGGGGGGGGGGGTAGAGGCAGAGGCAGCAGTATGCCCACCTAAGCTCAGCTCCAAGTGCGATCATTATTGTGACAGCTGAACTGCATAGAAATCACGCTTCACTTGTTCAATTGCCACAGCACATGAATCACCTAATGTCAACAAACAGAACGGTGTGTATGTGTGTGTGTGTGTGTGTGTGTGTGTGTCTCAGGAGGGGATTAAAGCTTCCCTGGACATAATTATACAATCCTCATTTTAAATCCCTCACAGCAAAAGGTTCCTCCTCTTATGACATTTTTTTTTTAAACAATTTCCGTTTGGCTGTCACCTTACAGTCCCTCGTTCCAACTCCCCCCTCCCTCTCCTTTTGCACTCATCCCTCTCCGCCTCTCTCTCTCTCTCTCTCTCTCTCTCTCTCTCTCTCTCTCTCTCTATCTCTCTCTCTCCCCCTCTCTCTCGTGTTCCCTCTAAGGACACAGATCATGCCCTGTGTCTGACATACTGTGGAAATCACAGTTATGTAATGACGGAAGTTTTCTGCTTCACAGCAAAATAAAACACAAATTGTGTGTGTGTGTGTGTGTGTGTGGGTGTGTGGGTGTGTGGTGTGTGTGTGTGTGTGTGTGTGTGTGTGTGTGTGTGTGTGTGTGTGTGTGTGTGTGTGTGTGTGTGTGTGTGTGTGTGTGTGTGTGTGTCTTTACATACAACACATCACACATCCCTTATCCTCCACATGGCTCCAGTGCATTGCTTTAACCACTTAAATCCTATACTTGGTTGAATGGAATCGATAAAGGATCTACACTTGGCCCCCTCCCCTTTCCTTCAATACCAAATCTCCCACATTTTTGCAGAATGTTCCTATTATATGACATGCCCAGAATAGGACCACTAGGGTCCATGTGGTTAAGCCTGCTGTGTGAGTACACTTTCTCTGGACCATTTGACATGCAGAGGAATATCATCCAGTTATGTTTGATGTTTATATGTCAGGATGGGGTCTGAAGATCTCCGGTTTGACCCCCGGAACGTCCAGTATGTGTTGCAAGACACTTTTTAACAGACCCCCAGTACTCAACATGACCATCTGAGCGGCCATCAGCTGGGTGAAGCTGAAACTGAATTTCCCCTATGCTATTAATAAAGGTCTACCAGTACCAATACATTTTATTTGAGAAGAGATGTCAAAAGATTACAGTTTCTCACTGATAAGTCTTTTTGTGCTCTACAGCTAAATAGACAAGTAAGACGCGCAAACGCGGGAAGTAGGGGTGTGCCGATATATCGTCCCGCGATATATCGCGATACGTTTTTGTGACGATATGTATCGTTTTGGGGGAAAAGAATATCGTTTTCAATTTTTTACAATAATAATAATCAGGCATGCAAACAGCCCCGAGGTGAAAAGGGTGACAACATGTTGTTTTTTTTTCGGGTCAGGTGTCACACTATTGCCCTATTTGGATTCAAAACGGCTATTGTAGCTGAAAAGCTATAAGTTCGCATATCTGAATAATGCAAAAACAGAATTATTTGTTTGCATTTGCTTTTTTTATCCCCCATATATTTTTCATATTAAAAAAAGTGCGTATCGTATCGTATCGAAATCGTATCGAAGTTGTGAGCCAAATATCGTATCGTATCGTTTGGTGAAATTAGTGTATCGGCACACCCCTAGCGGGAAGCGAACGCTCAGTTTTTCTTAAAAGGATTTGTCACCCAGGGGCAGGCGGATTTCAGGCACAGGGGGGCGCGGCTGCACACAGGCAGTGCACACAATACTGCACACAGACAGACAGACAGACACACAACCCGAGCACGGTTTCATAGTAAGCTCCACTTGCACGGAGGCGCCTCCTTCCGCTGCGTTCGCAAACACAAAGTGTGTGTGTGTGTGTGTGTGTGTGTGTGTGTGTGTGTGTGTGTGTGTGTGTGTGTGTGTGTGTGTGTGTGTGTGTGTGTGTGTGTGTGTGTGTGTGTGTGTGTGTGTGTGTGTGTGTGTGTGTGTGTATGTGTGTGTGTGAAGGAAGTAAAACTCTGTGTAGCAAAAACAGCAAGTTCCAGGAACTCAAAGAGTATCAGGAGGAGGAAAGTGAATACAATTAAAAAGCCTTTATTGTGACACGGCTATAATACGATGGCTGTAAAGCCATGTCACAATAAAGGCTTTTTAAGTGTATTCACATTTGTCCTCCCGATACCCTTTGAGTGCCTGGGACTTGCTCTTTTTGCAGTTGGGTGGTTTTTCCAATGTCCCTAGAGCACCCCGCCTGATCTTTGATCTACTTTTGTACTCATTGAGCACCAAACTGAATCCTATGCTGTTAAAGTTCTGTTCATTACATGCACCTTCATATCATCGCTGTCGGGCAGAAACCTTGTATCTCCATAATTATTTAATCTTTCTGTTTATTTCATAAAATTAATGCCGTGTTGGTCACCACTTAAGCCTTATTTTGCACGTGTGTTATGCCAAAGTAGCGAAGGTAATATCTTCCTGATCTACAAGCTCACAACCGAATGTAATATGATGCATTGTGAGCTTGTAGATTTGTCATTTTCCGCTATTTTCAAAACGTTTTGAAATCTTTTTTTTTTTCGCCTATAACTTGCCCAAAATAGGGTTTGTCAGGTTCCAAGTGGTTAAGTCTGTCTGTGTCTGGTTTTTATAAATATTCAACCAATGAAAAGTATTAACAAGAGATTGTGACTAAGTAACGGTTTTGGACAGGTTTCTGTTTCCGGTTTAAACCTGCTGTAGCGCCAAACAAAGAGCAAGAAGAAGTCTTTGTTAGAACAATAGTCAGTGCCTATTTTCCCCCCAACATGAGTTCTCAGGAATCTTAAATTGATCTCATCAACTTTGCTTCATTACATTTTAATGTACAAAAGATATCCAATCTTCTTTAGAAGATTCTCTCTCTGTTTAAAAATAGTCTTGCAGTTTGACTAAATTCTGTCATGGATACAGCCTTAAGTCTTCATTGTTTGGAATTGCAAATCATATCGCATAGTGAAAGTAATTTTGTTGTCTGTTGATTGTTTCTTTCACCTTTTAGAAGAATAAGAATAGTATCTTGTGTTTATTTCATGGATATACAATTTTGGCTACACTTTTGAATGAGATTTTGTCAAATTAAATGACAAAATCTAATTAAATCCTTCCATAAATAAAATGTAATCATTCAAATGAATGATTAATTCAACAAACAAACAAACAAACAAACAAGATTGAATGAAATCAAACTACTGAAGTCAAATATTCATGACCCTAGGATTTTCATTAAGAGATTATTATGTTTTGGGAAATCCCTTCCCACATGACATCCTCTCCTCTCTAATGACTCTTTGCACTGTTCAGCCCAAGGAGACATGCTGATGAAAATGTTTAACCCATTAAAACCGGGAAAGCATCTGTGTCATTTTAGATTTTAGCTATATATATATATATATAGCACATTGGTTGGCTATTAAAAAATAGATAAATATACAAGCTCATATCGCATAGTCTGTAAATCGTTCACTATACATATTTTTAAAGCAATCTTTTTTTAAACTCAAATCTTTGCTTCTGGAGGTCCCCTTGCACAAAATATTTTTGAGATGGGGAGGGGGATCCGCAGCCAAATACATATAATTTTGGGGGTCCTTGACATGACAAAAAGTTTGAGAACCACTGATAGCGTTTCAGAAAACTGTTAGGATTTAGAAGACATTTTGTAGAAATGGCCTCAAGTCTTAATGGGTTTTAAACACCAGAAAAAGACAAAGAGACAAACGAAAAACACCAAATGTGCTTTTTGCTGATGATGATGATGATGATGATGATGAGTGTTGAAACTCACCTTGGGCAGAGAGGCTCGGGAGCCAGAGCTCTGGGTGGTCATGGTGAGCACGGTGGTGATGCCCAGCCCCACGCGGGCCGGCGCCGCGTCCATGTTGATCCAGAAGGAGACCCAGGAGAGGATGACGATGAGCAGCGACGGAATGTACATCTGGATCAGGTAGTAGCCCATCTGACGCTCCAGGTGAAAACGAGCCTCGATGCAGGTGAACTTGCCTGGATCACAGGGAGAGAGGGCCACAAGATAATTTAAACCCTGTTTAATGCTTTGTTTGATGCTTTAGAGCAGTGGTTCACAATGCGGCGCGGAGCAACTTCTTAAACTTCTTTTCAAAATATATTTATGGATATCAGATTTTTTCATTTTATTTATGAAATACGTTTGAAAAATGTTGCAATAGTTTTTAATTGATGAAAAGTTGTGATCTTTTTGTTTAAATAGTTTTAAATCTTTTGAAATAATAAAAAGATTTTATTACATTTTACTCACAACCCATACAAATTGGTCCGCGACCCAAAGATGGGTCCCGACCCACTGTTTGGGAAAACAGTGCTTTAGAATAGTTGTTCCCAAACAGGAGACAAGTACAGGTGTGACTCGAGATTTTGTGACAGCTACATATTATTGAGGGAAAAAACAACACAAACAGGACAGGTGATCACAGGAGAAACGAGTAGGTAAAAGTAGTTTATGTATCAGAGGTGCTCTTGTATCAAACGGGATAAAACATGAAAAAAGGATCCAGGCACTCAATTATAAAAGGTGGAAAACGCATTGTGAGTTTGTACATCTGCTATTTTCACAATATACAATAATTTTAAAAGCAAGCACTCCAGTACTATAACCCAAGTACAAATTTGACAGAGCAACTTTCACTTGTGTTTGAGTAATATATGACTAGGAGTATCTATAATTAGACTCAAGCACTGGTTTTGAGTACTTTGTCCACCACTGGAAAAGAGACATGATTAGGACATGGCTTTGACCTCATTTGATGATGAGGCTGTGCCTCGTTGCAGGTCAAATTACCTGGAGAGAAGAAGGAGGGAACATAAAGAGCAAGGGGAGGAAAGAAAATAAGAACCGGGGGAGTTTATGGTGAGATTTCCGACAGTCTGACACATTAGCATAGGCATATGCTTTATTTCCAGAACTAAACAGGCTCATTTAACTCTGAAAGTGCAAAAATGGACCTCTAAGGTTCATAATATTGCTTTTAAATCGTATCACCCAGGCCTCAATACATGTGAATTTACTCCTTCTTAGCCATTTTGCCCCGAAATGAGGGAGTTTAAAGGGAGGAGGGGCAAGAAAAGGGGAAATTAAATGATTATGATCGAGGTTTGGTGCGGCTGATAAAAAAAAAAACAGCCAAAGGAAAGTAACTCAGAGTCACTGACCCAAAGTATTTAAATATATTTTAGTAGCTATACTGTAAGGTAGAGATTAGGTCGCTGGGTTTAAGAGCTGAACCTTTTTTTCTACATGGTAAGAAAAGGCGAAGGAAGAGAGAGGAATGAAGGAGAGAGGGAATAGAAATGATGTTCAGATTATGCAGCGGTAAAGAGATGGGAGTATGGGAGATGGAGAAAAAAAATGCTTCTGATCAAATTTGAGTTCATCAGCCCAGGGAGGAAATGGACGTAAACAGAGTTGAAATTGCTTTCCAGAGAGAGAGAGAAAGGGTAAGAAGAGAAAGACAAGATGGTTGCAGCTGGCTTTGATACTAGAGGCACTCATCCATAGGAGCGAATTACAGACAGGGAGGGAGGGAGGGAGGGGGTGAAGGAAAGGATGGAGAGATGAGGATGACAAAAGAGGAAGAGAGAAGAAATGATGGAGGGAGGTGAAAGAAGCGAGTCAATGTGAAAGAATGCACCGAGGTAGTGAGACAGGAAGGCAGTGTACACTAGTACACAGCACAATCCGGGACCCTTCTGTGTCCACTTTCACACAATCAGAGTTAAATGAATACCCCTGAATTTACTGTGGCGGGGGAACAAGGGGAGAGAACAGAAGAGAAGGGGAGATAAGGCGCAGCGAAGAAATAAGGAGATGGCTGTGATAACGTCACAAGCTATCTGGTGTGTGGGGGAGTGGAAATGAGCTTTGATAACACTGAACCTTTACGTATCGGGGGAGGGAGGGGGAGAGGGGAAAGACGATGCCTATAAGTCGCTGTTTCTCAATGTCCGGTCTGGGGTCCCAAATGGAACCTTACGCGTCTGTAACTCTGAGAGTGTACAAATGGAACCATTTTTGTAATCTTTGGGAACCCCCCCATCTACACTGTAAGATTCTCAGAGTTACAATGTCAGGGTCTATTTTGGACATCCTGGTCTTCTTACCCGGACCCGACGTTGAGTAGCATTGGCCTAATTTATACTCATTGTTACGATGGTGTCCCGTGCCGAAAATAGAACAAGTCTACAAGCTCACAATGCGTCGCACCATGACTGGATAAGGTGACTCTTGCTGATATAAACGTTCAGATTCCACTGTCATTCAAAATTCAGGCATAACTCATGTTGTACGCACGCACACCCTGGAAGAGTGGAGACCACCGGCTTCAACCACTGCAGTTGTAGTTACGTTGTATATGTACATACTCTACCATACGGATTATGAACACACAGACAGGTTAAAATAACATTTTATTCATTAAAATAATAATTCTGAACTGCACCTTTAAATTGCTTGAAAAATTTAAGAAAATTACTCTTTCTCCATTTTTTGCAGGTATGTGGAAAGCTTGTAGATCAGCTATGTTCGGCAAAAAGATTTGGTGTAGATAAAAATATTTAAAAAAAGAGTGCACAAGTACAGTGTAACTCAACCAAGTATCCCCATTCTGGGGGGACGTGTCGCGTCGTGAGCTTGTAGATCCGCTATTTTAGGCAAAGGGATTTGGTGTAGATACCAAGTACAAGTACGGTGCAACTCAGGTCCATTTTACTAAGTACAGAGGGTCTAAGTGTTTAAAACTGGATGGACGTCTACTTTCATTACATGGACTGTAACTGCAAATTTGAGGCAATCCGCCATGCTCTTCCTGCTGTTAAAGCATAATTTGTCCTTGTGTCGGCACAACGGGGAAAGTTTAACCTAGATGTTTATGCTCGGAGCCAGTTGTAGTAAAAAGTGGAGTAGAGGGATTGGAACACAGGGTTCAGATAATTGCCTCCGTCAGAAGTATCCGTCTCCCTCAACTCAACTCGTTACACAACGCCTCGCTCCGAGCGTCAACAGTCACATTTAACCTCGCCTTCGGTTGAGACACAAGGACAAACGCTGCCTCAAGCACGACGCAAAAAATGTTTGCTGCCCCCGTCGCTATGCTGCGCTTCACTGTAAAGCAGCAGGAACAACTTTTTTAGTGTGGTTGAAATTTCAGGTCGGGTCAGTGGGTTCAGTATCCACCAGTGGTGTAATGTAACTAAGTACATTTACTCATGTACTGTACTTAAGTACAATTTTGACATATTTGTACTTTTACTTGAGTATTTCCAATTTCCAACGCTTTTACTTTTACTCCACTACATCTCAGAGACAAATATTACTAGTTACTTTGTATATTTTCATTATTATTACAAAACATACATTGACCACTTCAGCCCTATTTACATTTCAGCCGTTTGAAAATAGCCGATCTACAAGCTCACAATGCGACGCATCGTGAGCTTGTAGATCTGCTATTTTCAAAAGATTTTTATACATTTGAAAAGTTGAAATGGGACATTCTGCATTATGAGTAGTTTTACTTTTGGTATATTTTGATACCAATACTTTTGTACTTTTACTCTAACTTTCTTACTTTAAATTTTCTATTCCGGACTTTTACTTGTAAAGGTGTATTTCTACATTGCAGTATCGATACTTTTACCTAAGTAATTTTTTTTTACAATTTCCACCACTGGTATCCATGTTAAAGTACGGTAATTGTCTCAGTCAGATTCAGACCTCAAGCCCGATTAATGCTTTGTCGCAAAAATAGCCAATCTACAAGCTCACAAACGTGCTGCGGATGCGATGTTTTGTGAGCTCGTAGATCTCCTATTTTCATCACGTACGAAGTATAGCCTAAAATCAGGCTTAATGCATTCACCAGACTTTGGCTCAGGGAGATGCAGTCTGTAACAACACAACATTGTCTGAAACAGCCATGGGCTCTGAAACA
>NC_137622.1:27308094-27338094 GCF_963280865.1 Gymnoscopelus braueri
CCACCTGCACGGCTCCCTTCTCGTCCCACTCAAATATGAGGTCGTTCATGGTGTATCCGACTGGAAGGAGACATGTCGGACACAAAGGTTACATGACTTTCTCTGGCTGACAGTTGGGCTTCAGCATGGGAAGCAGTGTTGCCAGATGGGAAATATTACATTACCGTTCTGGGGGACTTAGAATGATCGTATTTTAAAGAAAACTATCGTACACAGCCCAAAAAAAAAGATAAATCAAAGGTGTATGTCATTTACAGCTCCTGGACATTACTCAAATAAAAGCCTGGAACTGGACTGGAAAGACGTGACCGGTGTTTTTAATGCCTCCAAGTACTGATCTAGGGTCAGATTTACTGATTTACTGACTTATTGTGAAAAGCCAAACCAGCAGCCAGAGAATGTAGTACATTCACACACCTTATGGTGAAATTATTGTACATTTGGGCAATTTTGCCATTATTGATCGTACTGTACATCGCACAGAGGGTAGAATTATCATACAAATCCGGAAGTGTAGCTAAGGATAAATATCAGTAGGCACATGCAAACAAAAGATGCACTCCAGTGCACATACAGTGCATGCTAGTGCTGTAGGACTCGGTGTTGTGTTTTGATGTTGTTGTTGTTGTTGTCTTATTATACAACATTTGGAGCTTTTCCCAAGTCAATAAAATAAACCATACATTTTGCAGTGTTTCAGAACCATAATTGCAGTGTTTGTACCATAAATTCATGAATATATATATATATATATATATATATATATATATATATATATATATATATATATATAAATATATATTTATTTATTTTTATTTTTTAAACATATACATATTTAAAGTGTAAATGTAGATCCTTCACTATGGCAAACCAACACAATGGTCATGGTCTCAATTAGGATTCAAATTATTCTGGTCTCAGTCTTGACTCAGTCTCGCTTTAGTCTTGAATACAGCACTAGTGTATGTACGTAATTTACGTACTGTATGTAGCACACAAACGCATGACACATACAGTACACATCATTCATTATTTTTCACTGGTTTTAACACTGGCCCAGTGCTTATGCTCTGCAGAAAATATGACATTATGAACCTACCGTACAATGCATTCAATGCCTGCTGCCTGCTTTTGATGCCCTTTTGATTATGAAATAAATGAGCGCAGTGATGAGTGTTGTTAGTGATTTAAGCATGGTTTTCCAGTAACCAGCTATTGTTCTACACAGCACAGACATAGAACTACAGTTCTGCAGATCCTTGTTGAAGCTTTCTTGAGATTCTTGTCACGTATGTTTAGACCTCTACTCTACTGTACACGAAGGCAGCCTGCAGTGGCCTCTACTGACTCATACGCTCTGTGTACCAGTGTGTTGTGTGTGTGTGTGTGTGTGTGTGTGTGTGTGTGTGTGTGTGTGTGTGTGTGTGTGTGTGTGTGTGTGTGTACGCATATGTTTGCACGTAGTAAACTCCTCATTGTTAATTTAACTAACTTTAAAACACAGTGAAATCCATACATGCACATGGTGTAAAAACAAATGGATCCATGTGGAGCCGTAAAAGGTCACTCTGTGCATCCAGCGTATGGATTTTACACTGCATGTGCTGCAGTCTCTCCACGTGGAAGAAGGTAGGGGCGTTGTAAATCAGTAGGCCTTTCATCAGGCAGCCTGGCTGCCCAGGGTCACATCCATCTAATGTAGCTGCTAGCTGGGCAGCACAATAAATACTGCACTGTGTGTGCGTGTGTGCGTGTGTGCGTGTGTGCATGTGTGTGTGTGTGTGTGTGTGTGTGTGTGTGTGTTTGCCTGTCTGTCTGTCTGTCTGTCTGTGTGTTTGTTAAGGAATTGCATCTCCCTGTGTAAACAGACCACACCAATGTCTTTCTGTGTGTGTGCGCGCGTGCGTGCGTGAGTGAGTGCCTGTGTGTGTGTGTGTGTGTGTGTGCATGTGTACAGCATACTTACAGCTCTCTAGTTGCATAATGCAGGTCTGTACATCCATGGGGAAGTTCTTGAGGTCCATCGGACAGGCCAGGATAAGTGTTATTCTGTCAGTAACACACACACACACACACACACACACACACACACACACACACACACACACACACACACACACACACACACACACACACACACACACACACACACACACACACACACACACACACACACACACACACACACCCCCCCCCACACACACACACACACACACACACACACACACACACACACACACACACACACACACACACATCATTACTTAGTGATCAGGGGGGATTATCATGGGATTTTGAAATGTTATTTAGCCTGGAGTCAGGAAACACCTACAGATGACCTGAGTGGAAAATCTAAAACTCAGAGATTTGAATGACTTCTAGGTCAGAAACTTGACAGCTAGTCAATAATAAGAAATCAAGTCAATAAATCAGCAGCTGTGACCCTTGAAGGGAAATAATTGCTGTGCAGCAAAATGTAGGTTTTCTTTTCTTTTTCTTTCTTTGAAGATGGGCTTGTAGGGGACACAGAGAGAGATCTGGGAGATGTGATACAATGGAGATAATCTCAAATATATTTCACTGCCAACAAGACAGCTGGAGACACAACCCAGCAAACATGGACAGACCCGGATGAATCAGTGAGAGCCCAAATGGGGCCAGATCAAGTCATATCATGAGTAGTCCACCTTATTTGAGATGTTCCCAGTCACGCTATACCAGAGGGAGCCCCACCGACTTGGTACCTTGCAGGTACAAAACATTGTATAGGAAAAAACACATTCAGATATTCCGCTGTGCTAATGTGGAATAGTCTACCTGCTCACTTTTAAGTCCTCCTTAAAGAGCAGGTTCAGCAGCACTAGAAGCTGCTTCTAAATAGGGAACAAAGTTGTTGTTCATGAGATGTGATATATTTTTTAGTGAGAATAGTCTTTTTGTAGATATATTGGTTTGGTTTTCTATATTATATTGTAGATGGTATATTGTGAATATGTGTCTGATGTATCCCACCCGCCAACCGCCCTTTGAGTGGCAGGTACAGTACATCCACGCATTCACTCAGAGACTCGCTCACATCATGCACTGTATGCGTCTCATGCACCCAACAGCACCAGTGCACCACACTACATGTCATCATAAATACCTCATACTAAAGGACCGTAATGTTATGGAAACAAGCTGTAACCTTTTTGGCGTTATCCTGTTGATTATGGTGGGTCAGATGTTTATTACAGATGTATGTGGCGTATGATTTTATTTCATGATCAATAAAGACATCAATCAATCAATCAATCAATCAATTTCAACTAACGTAAATCCTAGAGTCACTGATATCTCTAAGAGGATAACTAAGTTGCTGTAATCTTGGTCAAATCACATATTTGTCAATCCTGGTCTATTCTTATTCAAAATCAGATTATTTGCCAGCCTTGTGTGACACTGACACCAACTAACTAATTTGCGTTGATTTACGGCAGCATGTGGTGTAGTTAATTAAAGGTAGCTTGCTAGTTAAAGTGGATTGCTGCTGAGCAGGCAATGTTAGAAAGTAGCCTACATTGCCTCTCACTGGGTGGGATTGAGCTCATTCAAAGTTAGTGTTAACTTAAAGACAGATAGAGAGAGTATTTCTCACACAATCTCCTTGCTTCACCTTATTTGTAACGCTGATGAAGTTGTGCGCTTTTCTTGTTCAGCTGCTCTGTCTGTTTAAGGCTATAAACTATTTACCAATGTGCCAGATGTGATGTAACTTGATCTTGTGCCACTGTGGACTTACAGTGTGCTGAAACTTAATTTGGATGGTTAGAGAAGAAAGTAGAAATATCACTGGGGTTGCTACTTGCTAACCCTCACAGTATGCTGTAATAATCTACTCTCTGGTAAGCATACATACAAAAAGTTGAGAGATTAAAGAATGCTGTGCTAGTCCGCAGAAGTTATATTGAAGGACATCAGACATGGCAAATAGGCTACAAGTGTTTAAGACTATAACATTTCATCTTTAGGACTCATTTGGGGCCTAAAGAAATGTGAGATCTATATTTAATACCAGCACATCAACATTAAGCACATTAGATTCTGCACCCACACAATGCATGGCAACGCTGCAGTAAAACTAGCGGTGCTGTCAGGGGTGGGTGTGAAGTGGATGTTTGATAGGTTCACTGCAGACCTCAGGGTTTCCTCTTGGATAATGCATGACTAACAAGGCTCACACACCCATAGCAAAAACACGCATGGAGAATCTTTTTATCGAGTTAACATTGGAAATAGGCATGGCCTCATGTGTACTTAATGCATGAGCAGGGGCAGCAAGTACATATGAATTGTTCCACGGGCACTCTGTAAAATCCTGCTTGTTCATTCAACTCAGAGACTCTCTGAGATACCGACCCCTTAAGGGTCCATTTGGTTCCTAACTATCAATCATTTAGCTGGGCGTCTCCACCCCCCCACCCCCGGAACCCCCTCGGAACCCCCTCAAGCACCCCTGGGGGCCGATGGGGCTTCAAAGATGTGTTTATTTTGTTTGGTTCATTTTTGGCGGGCCAGAGTGAAATTTAAGGGTTAGAGAATTTAACACAGCACTGCCACTGGAAATATTTATTATATTAAACTCACTAGAGCATACAGTACACATACTAAATATCATTGTGTTGTTGCAATACTGTTCATGTAAACAGTATGGGATCATTTTACGGTTTGCGTTGTCTGCATTGGTTTCATGTTTGCTCTGTGCAAAGTAATCTCTGCACTCTTTTGTAAAGGAAATTGATGTTTATTTGAATATAATAGAACAGAACAGAACAGAACAGAACATTCACTTCATTTCGTGATACCTTTGTTTTGGTAAGGGATAACTTATGCTAAAAATGTCCTAGGCATCAAGCCAAATTAGTGGTAAATGAGTCTCACCACCTACTGTACTGTGAGTGACCTTTTAATGTTGAATGCACCCCTCCGAGTGCTACTCACACGCCCAAACAACATGAATAACTATTTTTGTTTTTCAAAGGTCATAACAGTAGATCGTGACTAAGGTTTGGATTTAATAACAATAATTTGTCCTATGATTTAATATCCAGTTCTGCTATTTTCCCACTTTCCCCACTCTGTTTTTTTTACTGTTGTTCTGGCTTTCTTGAGTCTTGTGATGTATTAGATGTAGAGCTCACAGCTCTTGAGTCTTGGGATGTATTAGATGTAGAGCTCACAGCTCTTGAGTCTTGGGATGTATAGATGTAGCGCTCACAGCCAACCTCTGGGCACGTTCTGTGTTTTTCTGTCCAACTATTGGGGACACCCATAGTTACAACAGACATACATGTGCAGCACACTGTAGAAGGCCGGATGCACCAAAAAAAGTTGCTGTGCTTGCCCATTGTTCCAGCCACTGACAGGCTGCTGAAAATGTACTGTAATGTACATACAGCAGAAATCACACATGCCCTGCTTTCACAGACAGACGGCCTACTATATCTTTGTTGCTGAGGATCTAATTCTTTTAACTGGTGCAGTGACCCATAAACGTGCATCTATACTACCTTACCTGGTAAAAAAAAAAAATCTAAAATCTAAATCACCACAAAATAATACACAATTCAGTGGACACTTTGGTTGAAAATGTCTCATAGCACCATGAGTGCATACGGTACATTTCTAGTATCAATGGCTCACTTCAATCACATTACGTTGGTAATTGTTTTGGTATCATGCTTTACTCAGTGTGGTACACTAAACTAAATACAGGTGTTGAATAATCGGTATAGTGATGCATCGTGTAAATATTTCTAATATGTGATGAGCTACTTACAGCTTCACCGAAACATGAACGCTTACATTTTTGACTGCTGGGTGAACGTTTATATCTATAAATGCTCGAAATCCCTGATCGACTAAGAACTCGCCGGTATTGCATAACCGGAGGGGCATGCATTCCCAACGGGCATCATTCCCATCAGCTAGTATTGAGTGATCTAAATGTGAAATGTAAATTAACCACATACATTAATCAAACAATCAAAAACAAACAAATAAACCAGATGTATTAATTATGAAAATAAAATGTGTTCCATCACTGGAGTGGATTGTCATCCAAGAGCCATGCTACAACCCGCAGCGCTGCACAGGACCAGGTCTCTGTAGCTTAATATCCAGTAGTCAAATTATACATTCTCTTCTAAAACCTCACCATCAGCCCCATAACCACTTAAAGGCTATACTTAGTTGACCAGTATTACCCTGCCTGCACACCAAATCTCTTCGCTGTAAATAGCAGATCTACAAGCTCACAACACGTCACACTGTGACGTGTTGTGAGCTTGATGGATCAGCTATTTTCACAGAAAGTCATCTCCAGGACAGGGACGCTATGATTGAAGTGGTAAACTAATGATATACTTGTGTAGTAAAGTATTGAAAAAGCGTTTTGGATAGTGTTGGATGAATAGTAAATAAGATTGCCTTAAGTGACAAATTTCTCTCATCGTAGTACTGTTGCTGCAATGTCGTCGCACCTCGAAGAGGAGTTGTTCCGAAAATCCTGCAGTGTGACTGCGGTGAAGAAACAGACTTAGACATTAATTGCTATACGTATTTCATGTAAGTGGTTGGCACTGCTTGCAAGCTTATACTAATATGCTGTATGGAAATATATCTGTATCCTTTCTTTCGATGAAGCCAACTTTATCTTCAACTACTAATCATATGAGAGTACAAACAAACCGAGTACAAGGCCATTTCTTTTGATGTAACCGATGGTTATTGAAGTACAGTACATATTGTATATGAGGCTAGATCAAGCTCATTTGTTGTCCAATTGCGACTGTCCCGGTTTACTTTCATCTGAGAGGTGACGGGAGCATCAGTCACAAATTCCCACTGCTCCTGCGGTGTGATGAGCATCGATTGCAGAGCAGACGGCATTTACAACGCCCAGATTTCATTTCTTTCCCAATCAGAATCTTGACATACGACATATGTAGTTTAATATCCCGAGCCACCTCTCGCTTCCTCCTCTCTTACAGATCAAACTGATCTAAGGGCTGTTCATTTTGATGTTGCCAATGTAAAAAAAAAAAAAAAGTGTGTGCGTGTGTGTGTGTGTGTGTGTGTGTGTGTGTGTGTGTGTGTGTGTGTGTGTGTGCACACGCGTGTTCCTGAATGTGTGTGGACCCTTCTCTACGCCTTTTTTCCACCACAATTCATAAAGGAGAACCCAATACCACTCGTTCCGGACACAAGGGTGAAAAGCGAGGTTGATAACAGATCAAATGCACTGCTGGAATACTAACGCCGGTCCGACTAGATTACTATGGCTGTTGTGGGAATGTGCCAGCGTTTTCTCATTCGCCCTTGAGCAGAGGCAATAAAGCAAGCAGGAGGGGGGGGGTGGGGCGGGGGAGTGGGGGCTAAAACGTTTGTCTGCTGTGGGCAGCTATAACTCTGAGAGCCTGGGATGGGATGTCTTGGAGAAGGGGGAAAAAGTATGGCCCTTATAATGGATAGAAAGCCTCCAACTCTGAGAAACAAAAGCTACAGCACAGGATGAAATCATTGAAGCGGCCCGGACCTCCCCACTCCAGCCTTAACCATATTTTATTGTGGCACCATTGAAATTATATTAAATTACCTGCATCACTTCCTGGTTGAGCAGATGAAAGACACCAACTAAACAGGATAGTGAGAACAGCTGAAAAGATCATTGGTACCTCGCCGCCATCCCTGTTGGACATATACCACCAACATTGCATCCGCAGAGCTTCCAGCATCATCAGTGATGCAGACATGCAGTCTGGTAAAAGATACAGGGGTATCCGCCCAAGAACTACCAGTAGTCCAGGCAAACTAGCGTTTCAAATCAAAGTAATTTTCACCATACATCATTTCTATTTCAGTTAACCGCTGAACAGCTTTTCCCCCTGGCGGTTAGACTCTGCCCTCCCTTTCCCACCCATTCGCTTATACACACAATAAAAGAAAATCAAGCAAGGTGCACTGTATGGACTCTAAGGACTCTGTTTTTTTTTATCTCTCAAGACAGATTCTGCTAACAGCACAATATAGGTATAGCCTGCCCCACATATAGAAATATGAAAAAAACGAATCATCTTAGAAAAGATAAGAAGAATTAATAAGACAATGCCTGCGGCATGAATGGAGAGAAGGAATATTCCTGCGCTAACCACTACGTTCTCTACGATCTAAAACCAAGAAGAAAGAAAAAGAAAACGCCTCACCGTATGCTGTACAGCACGTTGCCATTTTTGGAGATGCGCAGTAGCTTGTTGTCGGTGGTGACCTCGTGGAAGTTGGCGCCCTTCTCGTTGGCGAAGAACAAGTCGGGTTTCCAGATGGAGTCCAACATAGATGGGTCCAGGTCCAACGAGTCGTCGGGGTACTCGCTGTAGGCCAACCGTGGGTCGTTCCACTGCTGTCTCAGGAAGATGTTCACCCTGTAGTCCTGTTGTGGAGGAAGAGGTTGGATGAGATTAGATCAGTGGTGGAAGAAGTACTCACATCTTTCACTTAAGTAAAAATATCAATGCCGCAATATAGACATATACTCTGTTACAAGTAAAAGTCCGGTATTCAAAATTTACAGTACAAAAGTATTGGCATCAAAATATACTTTATGCAGAATGTCCCATTTCACGTGTTTTCAAATGTATACAAATATTTTGAAAATAGATCTACAAGCTCACAATGCGCATTGTGAGCTTGTAGATCGGCTATTTTCAAATGGCCACAATGTAGGGCTGAAGTGGTTAATGTATGTTTTGTAATAATAATACAAATTTAAATGACCAGTAACCAGAAAGTTTTCAAATAATTGTAGTGGAGTACAATAAGTGACTCTTAGATGTAGTGGAGTAGAAATAAAAGTATTTAAAATTGTAAATACTCAAATAAAGTAAAAGTAACTAAATATTGTACTTAAGTACAGTACTTTAGAACATGTACTTAGTTACTTTACACCAGGATTAGATTAGACTATGGAATCAGGAAGAATGAAGAGAGAAGTTTAATAGTCGAGAGATCATTTCTACTTGTTCTCACACATTCGGCTCGTTACTAAATACACTTATAAGGTGAAAGGTAGATAACATTTAATAGTTACACTACACTTTAAAATAAGTAAAAAGACATTCTGAGTTAAATTAAGGTCAGGATGGAGGAAGAGCAATAAAAAAAAGTGAATAAGCAGAAAAAGTGTAATGGCTGAGACAGTCCACCCCATTGCTATCATGAGAAACTATTCAACCTGTTGTCATGAACGGGAAGAAAATAGATCAGATTAGGTACAAGTCTAAGATTGACAGATGAGATGAGGTTAGAAGGAGAGAGAAAGGCCAAAACATTGAAAGAGGAGTTTAGCCGCTCAGAGAGTCCTTTTCACCAACAAGATGTTCCCTCCTTGATACTGAAGTGCCGTATGCTCAAAAGATAGACAGATGAAATCAGAAAAAAAGGAAGAGCGACAAACAGCACGAGGAGTGAGAAGTGTAGTCGAGAATCCATTTATTTCACAGCCGTTCATTCTGTGATCCCTATTTCCGTGAAATGGGTAGATGAGATGAGATTAGATGGGAGAGAGGCAAAGGAGTGATTCAGAGATAGAAGTCTTGTCGAGGGTCTGTACTTATAATCTCAAGAGGACGTATAATCCCCGGCCCACCCCCACTTTAACATCCTGAGTGTTCATTTGAAGCTGCACTTCGTACCGTCTCCCGTGCAAGTGCTTAATGTCTACCGCAGAGCAAAGAGAGAAAGCCTGTTTGGGTAGGGAGGATATTACACATTGAGCTTCAAGCAATACCTCGTCCACAGGATCTTAATTTCTCAATAGAACAGTATATAGGGAGACCATCTCTAAAATATTATTTTATTCACTAAGAAAGTTATGAATTGCAGCTTTAACTGGATTTTGCAGTGTAGTAGATAGACAGCCAAACACATGCAGACAAATAAATAGCTTGATCGATTGATAGCTTTATAAATAGATACTGTAAACAGACAGACAGACATAGAGTCTGACTGACTGACAGATTTTTATGTAATAGTTCATATCCAAAATATAATGAATTTGTCTTGCTGTGTTGCTGCTGCTTGGGATAAACAAGGGATAGAACATAAGGCACAACATCCATAGAGCACCGAAGTCTGACGTAATTTACGCATCCTACCTGGGTCATGTTTCTTTCCCCCCATTCTGAATTCCCATAGACTTGTTTAATATTGCGTCATATAAGAACCGTGTTAAATAAATAAAAGAATGAGCCCGGCGGTTTGACTCATATGGATATGAAGCATCAACTGACGGCGAAAAAAACGCTAACTTTACTGCCGCCTAATTAATTACATTTTCGCCAGAAACAGACTGTATCAAATATGAGTGACTGACTATCGTAAACGATACAGAGCCACCTAGCACCGGGACAATTTGTTTATTTTTGGACCAGAATTCTTATACGAGACGATTCTAAGATGACTCAATGTTATTCTCCATAGAGAAATTACTTCAGTGACCCAGGGGATGAACGAGTGACGTCAGGACTTCTGCACTCTATTGTAGTATAAAGGAATTCAGTACACAAATCAAGAACATTATGAAGATGAAGAGGGACATTAGAGGGAAGCTGAGTGAAGGCAGCTGAAGGTCATCCAACTGTCAGAGAACGATGTTCTCTCATTAGTCCAACACCGGAAGATGGAGAGATACAAAGGACGGAGAGATGCACAGATAGATGGATGAAAGATAGAGGGTTGCAGGCAGCGCGTGTGTCAAAGACAAGGCCTGCTGGCCTGGATCCATATATTTATACCCGATGGCTTTCTGCACTTTCTGCCACTGATCTGCAGTACAAATCAAACACCTCTGAGGCTCTGCCATTTCCTTAGAGGTGGATTTCATTTCTCATGCTCACTATGTGGGCATGAGAACAAGCAATGTTCACGTACTCTGTAAAGCCAGCGCCACCCGCCCACCCACCAGGTAGTCAACGCCAGTGCTTTAACATTTGTATTGCATGACAACATGATGCCAACTTGTAACCACCCTGTAATTCACCCTGCCACAAACAATAAGGTGAACTTTGACGCAACATGTTTGATGTTTGAACGCTGTTTTCCAAATCATCTTCAATCAACTACTGTACTGTAATTGTGTGTGTGTGTGTGTGTGTGTGTGTGTGTGTGTGTGTGTGTGTGTGTGTGTGTGTGTGTGTGTGTGTGTGTGTGTGTGTGTGTGTGTGTGCGTGTGCGCGTGCGCGTACGTGTGCTGCATGTGCACTCTCTGCAAATATGTTCACCATATGACAAAAGGTGTTTCTAAGTCAGAGCCTCTGTTGTTTTAATGACATCTGCTCCAATCTCCAATCTCAACTAGTAGGTTGTCAGTAATAGAAGCTGAGCCTGTCTGAGGTTAAATCTGCATTTGTTGTACAGATGAACTTACAGCAGGCGCGTTTGATCCCCTGAGCTTAGACTGTTTAGCTGAAAAGGGGAAATCGATATGTCGACTGTGCATCATAGCTGTGAGTGGGTGGGTGGTGGTACTGTAGGTACAAAGCTTCAGTGTGTCTGTATCTGTATCATGTATTCATGAATTCACTATCTAAAACAATCAAGCATTATATTTATATATGAGCATATAAATGTTGTTAGATATTCTCTCTGTCACCTCTTCTTTTTCTTTCTTTCTTTCTTTCTTTCTTTCTTAATTCCTTCCTTCCTTCCTTCCCAGGTTGTCATTTAGTACGACCACATTCTGCTGCTGCACCCACTCATTTTTTTCACTCCCCAATTGTCAATTATTCTGAGAATATGGAGGGAGGAAGGGGGGGGTGGTGCTCATTGCCTCTGCCATTCCGGAACCTTAATTAGGGCTGTGGCGGCAGAAATGCATCATGGGAGATTAAAAGGTACGGACAGTGCCAAGACCCCAGCGGGTGGCATTTAAACCAGCAATCAGCGGCAAAGATGGAGGGAGAGAAAACAAAAAGAGAGGAAGGGAGCGAGATGGAAGTAGCGAGAGACAGGTGGAGGGAAAGAGCTAGAGAGAGAAGAAGAGAGTATAGATAGAATTAGGGGAGTAAGACGGATGTAGAGAGACACAATAGTGGGAAGGAGGGGGGAGAGAGGTGAAAGAGTGAGACAGGAAGGGAGAAAGATAACAGAGAGAGAGAGAGAGAGAGAGAGAGAGAGAGAGAGAGAGAGAGAGAGAGAGAGAGAGAGAGAGAGAGAGAGAGAGCGAGGAGAGGGTATCAGGTGAGGTGTCGTTAGTGGAGGGCATATCTCACAGCAAACAAATGAGCTTGACCTTTATGCAGCGGTTGTGTCTTAATAAATAATCAAACTGCCAGCGCAGAGTGGAGTCATATCTGCCCTGGCACTTTGATAACTTTGAAATGGCACTTAAATGAGAGCTATCTGTTGACAGGAAGGCAGGGAATTGAGGGAGGGATATTAAAGCGACCGTATGCACCTCAAGGATAATCAGTCCGCACCAGCTGACGGCGTGCTACCAAATTGGAAAGGTCAGAAAGCTGGCTATTTTTCGCCATACTGTGTATCCCTGATGCAGTGAAAAAAGAAAAAAGGAAAGGTATGACAACACGTGGGAGTCCCACGACTGAACGCTCCTGCAACATCGTTGCTGCTTATGTCCCCGCAGTTCTACTGTAGGCTCCTTCTGTACTCTGTCTGCACACGTGACATCATACAGTACAGGAACATCCCAGCGGGGTCGGGCGGTGATCATATACAGTATGAGCATATTGAGGACACGCAATCTCCTTCAATTATCATTCTGGGGGCATGTAGGAATATCTGTCACTTATTCTCCCTGAGCCTTATTTCTTGGTTTATCTACTTATCCACTATGACAACATGCGGATACTGAGCAACTTCTTTCCATGAGGTTATACCCTGAACCCTTGAGTGAAAATGTTAACATAGAAATTGGTCTGTTTAGATATGAAGTATAAGGAAACACTATATTAACTATTATGCATATATGGTCACTGTCGGGTAGAAACCTTGTATGTCCAAAACCTTACTTTTCAGGAAAAAAATAAAAAGCACCTGTATTTCCATGGAATTGTTAATACTTCTCATTGGTAATTTGTAAAATATTAATAAAACGCACAGACAGACGTAACCACTTTCAAACTTGCGTCTCTATTTTGGAGGGAAGAAGTTTTGGGCATCTCATTATTAAAAATAGCAAAAATAGCTGCATCGCACCGCGTTGTGAGCTTGTAGATCGGCTATTTCCGCAATTGTATACTTCATTATGATGATGACGTATACAATTGGACATTCACTTAATAAAAAAAAAACATAAAAAGATGGAGATACAAGGTTTCTATCCGACAGTGACAATATGAAAGGCGAGGATTACTGCAGGATTCCCTCTACAGAACAAATTATTGACTTAGCAATGCTGAGCTGACCAGTGTGGATTTGACCATTGTTTGTTCATTTGTAGCGCAGATGGGGACTCTCTCTGTGGCAGGCAATCCTCAAGCCAATAATGGCTGTCATTAGTTTACTTAGATATGAACCGTTATGGGTGAGTGGATACTGCGGCATAGTGCTTCTATAGCTTAATGTTTATACTCTGTCAATTGAAGTGACATGGAGGATATTGTGGCCCACCACAGCAGTAGCACCGCCACTGCTGCTACAGAAAAGGTAAAGTTAATAGAACATTAGCGGTTAGCTCAGCTACAGTGCACTGCACCCGGCACTGTAATAGAGCCGTATTTTTTGCACTCTCAAGATTTTAAATTAACGTTCCGGATTTTTGCAGTGTACCTTCAAGGAGCACACATTATTTGTAGTCCCTAACACCTGCACAAGCATCCAGACGGGAACAAATCCCAAATTCAAAATACTTTACAATAGTCTCATCAGTTTGTTTACCTGTGTATTGGCCAGTGGAAAAGTGTTGTAATTACAGGCTAATTATGTCTAAAATATGCAATGAAGACATGTGTTTTAATATTATCATTAATCACCAACGCGGCATTATGTCCTTGCAACACTTAACGATTGTTAGTGTCATTAATTCTCTAAGACGTAATTTGTTGGGAAATGCAATGAAATTAGTGTACTGTAGCAAAATAAAGTTTAAAATAATGTTATCAAGCATCACCACTTTTGATTGGGCACTTTCAGTGCGTTTTCTATAGTTCATGCTAGAATAAGGCCTTTGCCATATAAAAGTGCTATCGTTACCCTGAAAATTAGCACACAGCAGCACCACTACCTTTTGCTGCTACAATGCAATTACAGAGGAAACCACTGTACTTACACAGCACCTCAGCTCATTTCAGATTACATTAGACTCAGACGGTAAAGCACAGATGAAACCCCCCCCCCCCCCCCACCCCCCTCTCTCTCGTAACAACAAGGAGAACAGAAACAGCCATATTCTAATACCAGGGCTGTCATATAGCAAGATGTCTGCAACATTGGCTGGGGGGAGGAGGGAGGCTACGGTGGATAGGTAATAACTCCCACATTATGGCCGCACATCTGCTCCGCTACGCTAACATGACACAGAGCGGAAGGATGGAGGGAGATGGAAAGAGAGAAAAGGGTATGAATGAGAGAAATAGGAACACGTGCTTAGAGTGCACAAATCACTCTCTTAATGCTTAATGTGCGCGTGTGTGTGTGTGTGTGTGTGTGTGTGTGTGTGTGTGGGGGGGTGTGTGTGTGTGTGTGTGGTTGTGTGTGTGTGGGTGTGTGTGTGTGTGAGAGAGAGAGAGAGAGAGAGAAGCTGAAGCATGGTGAATGGCTGAAACAAGAATAAAGCTGCGTTCCACGGGGGATTTTCGTTGAGCACTGCGCCATTCCTGTGTCTCCATCTATCATTGTGCTCCATGAGCCTGAGCTTCTACTCAGCTCTGCTGTTTCACCTCGGAAGAGGAGGGGGGGAGGACGGGGGGAGGACGGGGGCATGGATGGTCTGAAAGGCCGTGAGCTGTTTAGAACCACAGAGCAGAGCACACTGCAATGAGCAGGATCACTGTATATCACAGTGGAGCGGTACAGCGGGATCCGTCGCTTCCGCTGCTGCCTCGGCTCAGCTGTACAAAATGTACTTGGTCTTATTCGAACGCCCGTTTATTTTATGTGTAGACACACCACCGCACAGGATGTGATGTAATCGTCCCTCGCCGCTGTTCAGGACACGCGCGTTACCAAGAGCCGATCACATGTTTATATGTATAGAAGAATGTCATATCTCTTGTTTTAAAAAAAAGAGAAACAGAGAGAAGAGAAAGAGAGAGATGGATGAAGATGGTCCATAACTAGAATACAATCTCTGTTTTGTGTGCGTGTGTGTGCGTGTGCGTGTGCGTGTGCGTGTGCGTGTGCGTGTGCGTGTGCGTGTGCGCGTGCGTGTGCGTGTGTGTGTGTGTGTGCGCGCACACACACGTGAGTGTGATGGTAACTATAGGGATAACTATTTATAATGATAATGATGTGAGCATCCACACATGAATGATAACGTTCTGTAAACATTCGGATGGAATTGATTGCCTGTCAGTGTTTCTATCATTCATAAAATCACTCTGTAAGTGATTCAAACGATATCGTTCACTATACCGTAGTTGTGGTTAAAGTTGTGCTGTGGACTCCACCGTCCACGTTATCATTATAGTTCTTATTCTTGGTGTGGATGGTCCTTTAGAGTTAAAGTAACACTCAGGAGTTTGCTCTCAGGCTTTTAAACCTCAGTGATATCAGTGGAACACATCATGGTTTCTCTACAGCCCTTATGCAACGAGTGTTTTTACTGACATTCATCAAGTACTGGCTGGCTGCTGCCTTACAGAATATGGAGTGATTTCTCATAGCTACTGTAATTTATGGACACACACACGAGTGCACACGCACACGAGTGCACACGCACACGCTGCACGCACGTACAAGCATATACACATACACGCACACATAATGGATTCAAGCCCAAGGCCAACTCTGACTCTTGACATTGAGTGATTTGAAAAAAAAAAGTTACAAAGTTTCATTCTTTCTTTCTTTCTGAAATAAACCATTAGGTGCACTGTGGCTTGTTGCTAGGTGATATGGCAAACAGAGAGAGGGAGGGAGGGAGGGAGAGAGAAACGGAAAGAGAGACTGAGAGAGAAGGACAGAGAGGGAGGAAGGAGAGAGGTGGAGAGAAAGAGGGGACGCAAGATGAAGAGAGGAGAGGGGTGGTGAGAAGGGAAACGAGAGAGAGCGAGAGAGAGAAAGAAAGGAGAGAAAAGAGGAAAACAAAGTGAGAGAGACAGACGGATAGACGACAGTGGTGATGAGGGTTTGGAGAAAAACACATATTCTATGTTGAGGTCAGCCCTTCATTTCTCTCAGCAAATTAAAGGCGTTTCTGAAGGAAAACTCATCTAATGTGCCCCTACTTTTCATAACATGTCTGAGGTTTGCCAGTGCAAAGTCATTAACAATGGCGGTGCTATAGTGTCTTGCGCAAAAAATAGACAATCTACAAGCTCATAGAGCTAGGCTATTTTCATCACATGACACCATTGTACGACAAAGTATAAATCAGGCTTCAAGGCTTCCCACCAAACGATGCTATGATCTGTTGAAACACCTTGGCACGTACCTCCCTCACTACTCCGCCACCAGCAGATCAAATGCAACATGACCGGTAGTAGGATGCATGTGAAGGGGAGGGGGAGAGCTGGCATGCTTCGACACCCAACTAATTCCAAATAATTCCCCTTGTTTATCAGTAGAGGCCATGTATCGCACAATGAGGGACTTTAAAGACTCAAAGTAGTTATACCTCTGCTGGGACAGTTTGAAATCCCACTGCATGCCTTAAATGTGTTGCCTCTCAAACAATCAATCTCACTCTCAGCTGCTGTTCATATCAATTAAGGGAGCAATTACAAAAGGGAATTGGAACACCCACTCTCTTTTATTTCAAAACCCACAAAACTAATCTGCTTAAAAAGTCACTTAAAGAATTTGAATGGAGTGTGTGTGTGTGTGTGTGTGTGTGTGTGTGTGTGTGTGTGTGTGTGTGTGTGTGTGTGTGTGTGTGTGTGTGTGTGTGTGTGTGTGTGTGTGTGTGTGCGCGTGTGTGCGTGTGCGTGTGTGTGTGTGTGCACTGTACTGTACTGTACTATAGCTGTGTGTCAAATGACGGAGCACAGGGCTGCTCATTAGCCAGCTAGCCCACTAACTCCGTCTCCCTGGGGTGTCATACCTTCATAGGAGGGTAAACAATTAGGAGAGTGATGGTGCGTTCCGGGGGGAGTCAGAGGTGTGTGTGTGTGTGTAGGGGGGGGGGGGGGGATGGGGGGTGTCCCCGCCCCCGCAGTGAGAAGTCGGGTGTGTAGTTGGATCATTATGCCGTTAGACATATGAACCACTGCAGTCCTTTTTCCCGCTAAAGATTTATCGACGGAACCCGTGGTCGCACTTGGCACTGCACACATGTACACGACTCTATGTCCCTTCTTCTTTACTTACTGTAGGTTCCTGTCTCTCTCTCACTCACTCTCCCTGTCTCTCTCTCGCTCGCTCTTATTGCCTGCTCTTTTTTCTAATCCCCCTTTCACCTGTTTCTCAATTTTCTTTCTCATTTAATTTCTCTCTCTCTCTCTCTCTCACCCTCTAAAGTAATTTCTTTTTCTATCTCTGCCTTTTCATTTGGCCCTTCCCCCTCTCCTCTCCTCCGCTCCCCTGTCTCACATCTTCTCCTCCTCACTGCCCCGTTTCCTTTCCTCTCCATTTCTCCGCGCTTTGCATCTGTCGTAAAAGGCGAGGCGGTGGCGGCGAGGGCCACTCGGATCAATTCCTCCAGCGACGGGGAGGGAAGGGAGTGGAAAATCTGGAGTTTGTTCTGCATGAGCTGCCTCTGCAGTGGCCAGCAGTTTCGGAGCAGCGCTAGCCAAGCGTTCAACACAACCCAGACGTGTCCACTGTTCAAATCCTGAGTGTTCATTTAACTTAACTGAGAGTGTACAGATGTAACCGAATGGACCATAATGGTCTATTTGGTTACATTTATACAATGTTGGAGTTGCAAATGGATACATTTTACTGTGTGGCTTGTAGGACGGCGGGGAGGGTGGGTTGGTGTGTTTGTTTGCGTGGTGCGGGTGAGATTATGATAATGTGGGGTTGTGGAGGTGCAACATCCAGTACAATGCAAAATCCCGACTGTTAATTTAACTCTGAGATTGTGAAAATGGACCCGTTAAATTCCCTCCTATACCCTCCTTACTTCCTTCTCTCATTTCCTCTCCCTACTCACTGCTTCCTTTAAGTCCTTCTTTCCTGCTTCCCTTTCCTCATTCCTTCCTGCAGCTGCTTCCTTCTGTGCTTTCTCACTTCCATGATCCATCCTTCCTTTCCTTTTTCCTTCCTTTCCTTTTTTTACATTCTGTATTTAAGTCAGTCAGATGAGTTTACGCGTCAAAGTGTCCCTGAGCAAGACACTTAACCCCTAACAGCTGGGTGAAGCTGTAAAAGGCCCTTAAGTGGGGATCAGAAAATACTCCCCTTCCCCCTTGCACTGATTTCTCATCTTTCTAGGACCATAGGAACATTGTCTGGACACTATCCTTCTGTCAGCCACTCAGTCCTTACCATTGCTACTTGTAATGTTGGTTGATCTAGGAGCTAAAGCTTATTTGTAGTGTTGCATGCATGCGGACATGTTGAAAGCAAATTTAAGAGCTTCACCCCAACCCATATGTCTTCTGAACAGAAAGTTACAACACTGAGACAGAGGAGGCTGTCATGACAAGTTGCTGCTCGCCAACGGTGCTGCTTATGGAAATTTCAAAAATGAGACAAACGATGCACCTTGAACTGAGCTGACTCCAGCTCCAGCTACTTGGACTTGGAGGAGAGCGTCTTAGTGAACGGACATTGATGAAATGCCTGCTGTGATGTGTTGCTCACGTAGGCTGGATCATACGATTAGGAGGTCACCTCTAATGCCTCTAATGATTTATTGCTAGTTGTGCGCTGTTGTCTCACTCCAAAATAGCAGATCTACAAGCTCACAACGCGTTGCGTTGTGACGCATCGGGAGCTTGTTCGTCTCCTGTTTTTGGAGGGATACACAGGCGTGTATATACAGGTATTGCATAAAACAAGCTTAACGCTACCTTGCTGTTGTCTGCGGAGCATTATACACCAACATTTCATTGATTGTACTTATATGAGTGATAAAAAAAGACATCTTTGAATTTAGAATCTTTGAATTTCTTGTCTTTTGCAGTCTCGCATGACTTATTAGTGAAATGGCCACCGTGTGAATATGGGCAATAATCTGAGGGGCAGGCAGTGACTGTGAAGGTATGGGTGGAAAGCACTGGTAGGATTTGATCAAATTAACTCAGGACACAATGTATTCAAACAAGAGTTCTAATCCCCAGGCCATCGATGGATGCCACGATTTTTACTGTTAGAGGCAAAGTTGAGGCGGTTCTGTTAGGGTCTACAACAGTCACGGAAACCATCATAATGTGCACGCACGCACGCACGCCCACACACATTTTACGCACGCAATTTCCCCATTGCCTTTGAGAAGCATGGCAGCCCTTCCGTAATGTTGTTATGCAAATGGAGCTTCTTCCAAATGATGTCTTTTAAATGGGAGAATCAATGAGCCGCATACATTTCAAAATACTTAAATAAATGGTGAGGCTTGTAATTTTCCATAAAAAAGGAAAGGAAGAAAAAAAACGAATGCATGCACTGAATATTAAAGCCATCATGGTTTGAATTGATCACGTCTTTTGGAGACGTAATTATGAGAGCCCAAATTGGGTTGGGGAAGGAAATTTACATTTCTTCCCTTCTCTCACACGTGTGTGCGCACACGCACACACGCGCGCACACACACACACACACACACACACACACACACACACACACACACACACACACACACACACACACACACACACACACACACACACACACACACACACACACACTCTAACAGTTTAAATCTAAGAGGCAATATTAAAAAGCTATATCACCCCTACAATAAATGTGCAGACATCAGGAGTGCTCCAGTGTCTTATTTGGGTGCCCAGGTAAAAAGCTTTTGTTTCTATATTAAAATGTGGTATCATAAATAATTTATGTCGCACACACACACATGCGCACAGACCAAAACCTGCATCATGAAACTGTATTGATTAACTTACCATTGTTGTTTCAGCAATAGACCCAAAACTGTTGATAAAAATGTTGCAGGTTACGTTTACAGGTGGACCTGCAGGAGGAACGAGAGAAAGAGAGGAGGGAGGGAGAGAAAGAGAAAGAGAAAGAGAGAGAGAGAGAGAGAGAGAGAGAGAGAGAGAAAGAGGGAAAGAGATCATAAACATCGTACTACAACAACAAAAGAACTAAGGAAATCAATTTCCATCTCCCCAAAGTCTTGATAAAAAACGTGTAGGTAACACCCCTCCCCACCGCCATATCGATAAACAAAATGTCACTTCGTACAGAACAACTTCAGGTAAAAGGAGACCCTCAAAAGTATCAAACACCCCCCCCCCGCCTCCCCCCACCCCTTCCCGAGACCCAAAGAAATGAAAATGTGCACTCAAGGTTGGCAAGGTCAAAGCAAATAGATGGCGCCGGAGGTTTGTCGAGGTCCACTGAAAACCCTCCTCTGTATTACCTGCTTGTACAAACACAAATGCGATTACCCTGCAACTGGAGTTGACTTCCAATGAGGAAGAAGTGTAGAGGACATCCAGAGAACAGGTCCAACTCCCATCTCCTTCAGGAGTAGACAGACTGATATTGAGCTCTGAAAGGCTAAATCATATTGAGTAACATCCCTCTCCTCCGGGGTGAGGGTAGTGATGGTGATGGTGGTGATGGTGTCGGGGGGGGGGGGTACATGGCTTGTAGGTTGTTCAGTACGTTGGTTTGATGCCAGGCAAGGCCTGCCTTGTGCGGGATCAGACCACAGAGCTGTAATTTTCTCCATTTAAAAAGCGGAACGTATGGAGAAAAAAAATCCTTTGGGGTGGCATTGATCGTTTCATTTCTGCCACTGGACTACAAGAGCTCAGCAACATGTGGGCAAGACATACATTATTATTGCTATTAAAAGTAGAAGAAGTTTAAACCTTTATTTAATTCTCAAAGGACACTTTGAGGGCTAAACCATCTTTTAAATGGTGCTGAGATTACAAACCATATCTAAACAAGCAGAGAGTAAAAAAACTAAACAAAAAAACAAATGCATTGAAAATAACAAAAAGTCACATCACACATGAAACATCATAGATTTAAACTGTCCCAAGGATATAAGTGAGGATATACGAGAATCCTCACACAGGATTATTTCCTGTGTGAGAGCATTACATGTAAAAGCAGTTTTCCCTATGGGTGTGAGGTAATTCGGGGAGCCTGGAAGACAATACAATTACAATTTAGGCTTTTACTAGCAGACCCTTTTTACAAGATTGACTTACAAAATGCAAGGACAGTAAACAGCATGACCTCTAGTCAACCAACATCAGGGTAAGTGGTCGAGTAAATAGAGTGTCAAATAGAGTCTACAAAGTAACTAGAACGGCAGGTAGACATTAAATCAGGCATCTAAATAGCATACCTAGTATTGGTGAAAAAGCAAACAAAGTATAACTATCTAAATAGTACACTTAGAATCTGTGAACAAGCAAATAACATACATCTACTGTATCTAAATAGGCAACAAAGGCAGATGTTCATGACAAAGTTTGTCATCATGAGCCTTGATCATAATGACGATTCTGTGTTACACTCCGTCAAGCGAAAGTCATGGCTTCATAAAAGGTAGCGTCACTTATGGTCAAAGTTCTGCCACGCACACATACACAAAAACATACACAAACACGCACGTGAATCCATACAGTCAGATTTACATAATTACACACACATTCCGCGAATGCCAAAAAAAAACACAAACATACTGTATACGGGAAGACAAACATCGTTGTGTTTAATGTCTCTAATTCTCATAGCCAGCGGGGAGCTGTGGATGAAGGAAGGGCTATGGATTATTTTGATGGCCAATTACTCTTCCTGTCGTACGCTCTGAACTGCTGGAGGCCACTGAAGAGACATATCCTCTCAGAGTGCCCCCTCCTCTCTCTAACACACACACACACACGCACACACACACAGTTAAACCACAAACTTAAAAAAAAACAACGGGGACAAAGATGTACTGTTAAGACGAAGAAATCATTAAAACTAGCCCAGGGCTACTCGCCCCATACGTGACTTACATATACAGCATCTAATTAAAGTGGACCATAGATTACTCACTCACATGATGGCATGAGGAGAGGAGGCCAGAGTAATCAAAAGATGGATTCTTATAATCAAATAAGGTTGGCTGTCATTCTAAGTAGTGCGTTTGAATGATGGAACTCAATCATCTAGTTAGAGTTACATGAACTGGGTCTGCCCCCGGTCACAGGCCCTGTTCTCCAGTTAGTTAACATACTGTAGCATCAAAATCTGTTTAACCAATTTAAACCTACAGTATATGCTGTATACATCGGCTATTTGGAAAAAAATCTTGAACAAATGTGATTTTTTTTGTTTGTATTTTTGTCCCTGGCAAAAAATATTTTCATAGGTCCTCCAAATACATATTAATTTGGGGGTCCTTGACATGAAAAACATTAATAACCACTGCTCCAGTGTATTAATTTGTATTTATTATGTATTTGTTTCCACTATGAAACCATAATTCTTGAATATTGAACATTATGTCACGGTCGAATTGGAACTACCTATTGGAACACATTTGGTCTGAGCTTAATTTTTTATTAAGGATCCTCATTAGCTGTAGAAACCAGCTAGTCTTCCTGGGGTCCGCATAAAAAGCAATCACAAATAAAAACCATCATTGCAAACAAAATAGAACTCAACACACAATAAATAACTAATCATAAAGAAAAACAAGAAAAAATAATTATCACAATAATCAGAAAATGATGAGAAGTTCTCCATTGTCTATTGGACAAAATAACTCACCCAGTTTATTAAAATGTTGATTATCATCATTTACGCGCATAGCAGTATTTAATAAAGACATTTACCATGCTGATGATGAAGCTATTGTTTAGGCCTTCAAAAACATAATAAGTGTCCTTTTCAAAAACAGGAAACGACTTTTGCATTAAACTTCTGAAGAGCATGGAATCTCAAAGTTGTAGGGTGCAAAAGTCGTATGCAGAAGTGCAGAATAAAGTCAACAAACCCTGATGGAAGGGGGGCATCTGGGTGCCGCGGGGTAAAGTTCCTGCCCACCACCATGGAGACTGAGGTTCTATCCCTCCACGGTGCCTCTGGCTTGGCCAGGCACTTCAGTGAACACGATTGGCCATGTTTGCGGGCGGGTAGCTGGCAGAGGAGGGCGCTCTCTGTCGCTGCCACTGGCAACCCCAGCGGCTGATAAGTTTCGCAACACTTAACAAATCGTTGCTGTTGGGTGGAAACCATGTACGTCCAAAAACCATTCCTTTTTTAAATTATTATTTTAAAAACATTTTAAAATAGTGAAAATAGCCGATCTACAAGCTCACAATGCGTTGCCTCGCGACGCATTGTGAGCTTGTGGATCTGCTATTTTCACTACTTTTGTGTGACTTTTGTACGATGAAGTAATGTAGGCCATTAATTAACAACCAAAAAGAGATAGAAGGTTTCTGCCCAACAGCAACAAAATCAGTGAGACTTTGCCCTGGATTTGCTACAATCACAGCATTCAGCACCAAAAACACAAATAGTGCCTAACTAGAAAAAAATAACATATACCGTATATATATATTTAAAATAGTGAACCTATCCTTCAAGTTCCAATTTAATAACGGATTGGTTGAAACGCGAAAATGTCACAACATCATCCTACATCCTTCCTATGGATTACATTTATGTTTTAAAGGTTATACCCAGGGATATTGAAGAAAATTATACACATAATCATGTGATATGTAACACTATAACACTATCCAATGCTGTAATAACAATATAACTGTGTGGCTGGACACTGAATACAGTGAATGACTGGCTACACTACATTACACACAATACAGCCAGGCACTGTAAAGTGAGACTGTTGGCTGAACATATCTTCAGCAGATTGTGGGCCTTTGCTGGTATTTATTTCAATGAAAATACTCCCACCTACGTATACTGTATATAGACATGCGAGGGTGTGTGTGTGACATTTTCAAACAATCAATATTATTACAGGCTGTGACATTCTCTGTCTCAGCAAATGGAGCTGCAATAACCGCCGCTGTACACAAGGACTATAGGGGACTGAATGACTTAATTCGCTTTCACTTGCATCAACTCGACATAGGAACTCAAACTCAAACGGACCGCAGAGTTATGCTTAATTTATACACTGTCATATGACGACGCATAAATCAGGCTCTATTCCCCCAAAAACTCTTTACAAATGGAAGGTTTTATGAAAAAGATTTCCAAAATCTCAATCGCATGGGAAAAATCTACTTGAAAGTGGTATGGATTTGTGCAGGTTTTAATGGCCTATCAATAATGAAATGGCTGAGAAAGAATGCCCCGTCACACAGTAGATTAATAATAGTTATATAACAAAAGATTTCCAAGCCCAGCTGCGGATTTCCAAAATCCAGACCACAGTCAGTCTGCATTAATTGAGACGTTAGCTTCATTTCCAGCCTAACCCTGCTGTGGGAAAAAATGACCTCGTGCCTGTGATAATTCTAACCCATCCCGAAGCCTGATCAGCATTTAGTGTGTAACCGTTTTTAGACTTAAAGGAGTAGTTCACCCAAAAATAAATCTTATTTTCTATCAATTACACACCCTATGAAGCCTTGAATTCATGGAGACTTTATTGTTTTGTCGCATTCCTAAGCCAATAATTTGATGACCAGCGGAATTGAGTCTCCTACTGAGTCTCCTACTGACCGATAACCCGGTCATCAAATTATTGGCTCAGGAATGTGACAAAAACTAGAATATCTCCATGAATTCAAGGCTTCGTGGGGTGTGTGATTGATAGAGAATAAGTCATTTTGGGGTGAACTACTCCTTTAACATAGTTCCCTACTGTGTTATGGTCCCACGTCTCTCTCTCTCTCTGTAGCTGCACAATAGGTGGGAGGCGAGCGGGGGGATGTAATAATTTGTCTTTTCTTGACGTCCCTTGCGGTGTGTGACGCAAGGCTGGGGAGAGAAGGCTAATGTCGCCCCCCTTCCCCCCCGTCCCTCCTTTCTTCACGGCAGTTCACTTTATAGCCATCCAATGAAGGGGAGAGAGAGAGGCAGAGAGGGAGAAAGAGAGAGAGAGGGAATGAGAATGTTCGCTTTATAGCTTTTCAATAAAGCCAGAAAATGGAGATGCAGCAGAAAACAGAGAGAGAGAGAGAGAGAGAGAGAGAGAGAGAGAGGGGGGAGAGAGAGTGAGTGAGAGAGCTAGTATTAGAGCCAGAAAGAGGGACAGCTCATTAACTGTCAGGGAAAGTAAGGCCAGCAGTATGAGTCACACCGTACTGTAGCCCTGGAATGATTTGCCTTACTATGAGTTTGAATAACAGAGTAGTCACTGGGACGCACGCAAGCACGCTGCACGCAAGCACGCTGCACGCAAGCAGGCGGTCACGCGCGCGCGTGTGCGCAAGCACACACACACACACACACACACACACACACACACACACACACACACACACAAAACACACACACACACACACACACACACACACACACACACACACACACACACACACACACACACACACACACACACACACACACACACACACACACACACACACACACACACACACACACATTAAACGTACACAGATGCGCATATATGCTACATTCTGAATAAAGATATGAATTATATGCACATCCAGTCGCAAGGACACAAACACAGAACACATTAAACAAATAGACCCATTTGCATGCAGATCACCGCTTAAACTCATATTTAAACAATATGTATTTTCTCTCTCTCACACACACACACACACACACACACACACACACACACACACACACACACACACACACACACACACACACACACACACACACACACACACACACACACACACTCTCAAACACACACACACACACACACACACACACACACACACACACACACACACACACACACACACACACACACACACACACACACACACACACACACACACACACACACACACACACACACACACACACACACACACACACACACACCACTAATAAAAACCCTTCCATATCTCAGAGTCTCACGCGTATGCATGTGCAAACAGTCTCTCTATATACAAGCAGTGACAGGCACGAACACACACGCACGCACACACACAAGGTTGAGCAAAACAAGTCTTCCATCCTAAAGAGGTGAGAGTGTCTGAAATTATCCCTCTCCATTTAAAGTACAGTAGGTGACAACAGCGGCAAAGCAGAAGGAAGCAAAAATGATTGGCTGTGGCCCACAGACGTGCTGTTAACTGACCACAGTCTTACACAGAACAATCATCAGTTTCAATTTAACTCTGAGAGTGTAAAAATCTTTACACTCAGAGTTAAATTAACACTGAGGATTTTACTGTGCACTGTAATGTAGTCAATGGTTAAATTGACAGCATGAGCTACATTATATACAGCAATTTGTACTATTTCTCTATGCATTAAAAGGTAATTTACAGTA
The DNA here is from genome assembly GCF_963280865.1 of Gymnoscopelus braueri. Classification (NCBI taxonomy): domain Eukaryota; kingdom Metazoa; phylum Chordata; class Actinopteri; order Myctophiformes; family Myctophidae; genus Gymnoscopelus; species Gymnoscopelus braueri. Next base: position 27,334,841 of record NC_137622.1, read on the forward strand.
AGTATAATTATTATACAGTATAATGCCCAACATAAAAAACGTAATATCGTAATTAAATGTGAATGTCTCAGATAGATGTAAAACCAATGCTTTCTTCTTGGCTATTCAAATATCTACTTCAATATGAATGTAATGTAATCCCGTAGTAAAGATAATCTGGTTGTTGATACACAAATAAATGCTTAATATCTCTAAACATTCAGAATGTTTATCATGAAATGAGAGCTGTGCCTTGCAGGAAGACATTAAAGACAACATAAAGTCTCAGCAATGATTCTACCATATACTCTAAAGAAAAAATCCCATTAAAATGTTGTTGTTTTTGGCAGATGATAATAATAATAATAATTATTATTATTATTATAAAATAATAACTAATATTACAAACTGTTCAGAAAGCAGATTACAAGAGGATTATAAAATGCTTTACATAAAACAAAAGACATGAAATAAAATAGAATAAAAAGCACAATTAACAAGTGCAGTGAAAAATAAAGACTCATTACAGAGTCCTTGTTGAAACACATTTTGTCAATTTAAACCATCTCAACTGCAACTTTAAAATGTATCCCTAACTGAAATTTGGATCTGAGTTTAAAATAATAGAGCAACAGGGTTAACATTTATTGAGTTTACTGTGAAACATAAAACCAAGTTTGAAAGGATCGTTTAAAGGTAAACCTGATTATTTTTAAACAAGGTTTAACATTTTTGCATTAATACATAAACCTTTATTTAATCCAGGTTAAAGCTTAATCCTTGATGGTACAATAAAAATTCAACATTTTTAATTATTGGAAATGCCTTCGGATAAGTTAACAACAGACAAGGCAAGATGATGACCGAGTATACAGTGCATCCTCAGTATCTTTATTTCTATTTCAGTCTATTTCTTGACTTAATACTCTTACCTGTACCTCTCCTGTGTTTTATTTTTACTGCTACTTTCTTCTATGGTACCTGAATTTCCCTCCGGGGATCAATATCGTCTCATCTCATCTCATCTCATCTCATCTCGAACCCACTATATAACTTCTATCCTCAGTCATCGGACCTGGAACTTTCTCTAGTGTCGTGTTAGTATTTGAATCTCTCTTCCTCCTGCAACTTAACTCCTGCTGAGTTAAATTGCCATTGGATCATGCTCCAAGTCTGGCGACTGAGCACTGACTCTGGAACGGGGTAATGAAGACGCTAGCATGAGCCCGGCTGCATAGAGGGCAACTAAACATGTTTACTCTCCCTCAGTTTTGGTTTCGTTCAAACCAACTAACTATACTTCAGTTTCAGAAATATGTAGCTAAAAGCCCAATATACAGAGAAAAATCCTGATAGTTGATTGTTAACTATTTAACTTTGAGAGGGGGTAAATGTTTAGACTCTAAGATTTCAAATAACCCTCAAAATGTTGCTGTAAATGATGCCCAAACACAGCATCATAGCTGTCTCAAGTTTTAAAGAAAAATCCTGTATTCCAGTATGAACTGTGAGAAGGGCCTGGGTAAAAGTTATGTCAATCGAGGACAGTGACATCATCATGCCCTTGGCAGTGTTTCATTTATCTGCCTGCCAGAACTTTAATAAGACACGATGCTCTCAGAAATTTAATAAAACATGTTGCTCTACCCCTAATCCTAAGTAAGTCTACCCCACCTTCCCAAAACAGAACAAGTCAGACATACTGTAGTTGACAGGTGGCACTAAAGGGCAGGGACATTTCAATTTATGATGAGGACATGGATTTCAATTCTGATGAACTAAGGAACTTTTACTGAATTCATTAATTGTTTTACTGGCTTCACCAGTTTTATATTATATAAGTTATAACAGCCATTTGGGTAAATAGCCTCTGTCCTCACTCAGTCCTTTCACATGGACAATTATATATTTAACTGAATATGTTTTTGTCAAGTTCAGGTCCAGTAGATAACACACATCCGATCTGTTAACCGGTGCATGAAGAGATTTCTTTAAACGTAGTCTGCACAGTGGATACTGTTAAACTATATAGTTTGTCTAATATATGTCTTTATATTTCATACAGTTTTCTATAGTGTCGGATTCTTGATGTAATCATTACATCAAGAATCCGACACTATAGAAAATGGCTGTTAATATTCACCACATTTAGGTGTCTATTACACACAGAATTAGCTGTAAATAAAAGTTGTAAAAGGTGCAATTATATAGCACCTTTCTCCAATGCGCTTTCATTACATTCACGCATACATTCACATGCCAGCGATGGCAGAGGGAAAAAAATGCAAAGCACCACCCTGCTCATTAAGAGCAGGGTGGTGCTTTGCAACTTCAACAGCAATTTCCAATGCACTTCAACGACAACGTGTTTCTCAATTAACTGGTCAACTGCGCCAGAAACGTTTATCTGCACACCCAACATCATCATCACCATGCCAGCACCTCCCCACTGCGGCATACCTGGAAGGCCAACTGGAACTAATGAAGTAGGATAAATCAGGCACGCCACAGCACTTTTTAGAGGGGGAAAAGGCATGCATGTGTATCGGTGGTTACAGTAGTTATATGCTACATTATTGGGCCTTAGGAGGGCCGTACAACATGGGTACCTGGGGGATTGTCTTGGCCCTGTGTTCCTCACTTTACCTAACACTCTTTTCTTTCTCTGTGCCCAATTTGTGCTGATGGGCCACCACTAAGTGACACCTCAGTTCCACGGCGCAAGAGACCAAATTGATTCATTGCTGCAAAAAATGGCAAGAATCTGTCAAACAAGCGAAAGAGGGGGGGGGGGGGCAAGTAGGAGAGACCAACTGAGTGTGTGAGCGTGAGAGAGAGAGAGTGAGCGCGAGAGAGAGAGAGAGAGAGAGAGAGAGAGAGAGAGAGAGAGAGAGAGAGAGAGAGAGAGAGAGAGAGGAGGGGGTAGTCTACAAATTATGATATGAATAATATTCAGAATTATGTTGGATCGCCTCTTCTGCAATTGAGCTGCCTTCAGCAAAAATAAAAGGGAAAAAAACAACAATGGCTGCTGGGAGGCATTAAATATTTATAGTCCGTCGTCTGTAGGCTATACGGCGTGGGCCAAGCGCTTTTGCTTTTTATTGAACTAATATATATTCTCTGCACATGCTCTAGGAAGTTGAACAGCGCAGCTCGTTTTACACCTACAAGCAGAGAGAGAGAGAGAGAGAGGGAGAGAGAGGGTGTCATGGAGAGGTGGGACAGGAGTGAAAGAAATGGAAAGTTGCTTTTATAGCTGACCAATAAATATG